>NW_006295824.1:492808-501341 GCF_000327345.1 Myotis davidii | reverse complement strand
ACCTAGCAAGAGAACATGGACACAGAACTTGGCTGGAGATTGTGGCTAGAGATCCTGGCAAGGCTGCTGATCAACTGAACGCTGTCTCCGTGTCATTCCTTTTTCGCCGACTCCGTCCACACCTTTGGGGACCCCTGGACCTGCTGGGGTTGGACCCCAGCATAAAAAAAAATATGAATAATAAAATGGCAACAAACACCTATCTATCAACATCGAATCTAAAAATAAAAATAAATGAACAAAATATCTAATGAACAAAATAAACAGCCGAATAAAACAGAATCAGAGGCGTTGAACAGACTGATGAATCTCAGAGGGAAGGGGGAAAAAGGGTGGGAAGAGATTAACTAAAGATCTTACTTATGGACACAGACACTAGGGTGGTGAAGAAATGGGGTGGGGCTGGAACCGGGAGGAGGGAGGCAATGGGGGGGAAAAAGTGGGGACGTCTGTAATACTCTCAACAGTAAACACTAAAAAAAAAATTAAAATAAATACTTCTACCTCTCAAAGTTGACTTCTTTTACTACAAGTTCTCTTCTAGGCTTTTAAAAATGCATTTTGACATAACTGTAACCGTACGCTATATAGTTTATATCCTGCATTTTGAACTTAAAATCAACATATGTTTTTCCTGTAATATTACCAACATTTCATGCAGTAATTAAAAATCCAAGTGGTCCTGACTGGTTTGGCTCAGTAGGTAGAGCATCGGACTGCAGACTCAAGGGTCCCTGGTTCTATTCTGGTCAAAGGCATGTACCTTGGTTGTGGGCACATCCCCAGTAGGGGATGTGCAGGAGGCAGCTGATGAATGTTTCTCTCTCATTGATGTTTCTAACTCTCTACCCCTCTCCCTTCCTCTCTGTAAAAAATTCAATAAAATATATTTTTTAAAAAATCCAAGTGACTGTGCCGTGATAACTTTAGTTAATGCCGCAATATTGCACATTTAAGTTTGCTGTGATAAAAATGCCTCTCATGGACACCTCACTACATGAAATTTTCACACATTTCAGATTGTTTCTTTGTCTTAGAATATCAGTCAGGGTTCAGCCAGAGAAGCAGAGCTAGTAGGAGACATACAGTAAGAGATTCCCTGCAAGGAACTGACTCACCTGATTCTGGAGGCCACCTGGGCACGGGTGGAATCTGTTGGGAAGGCGGCCAGGAAGAGCAGCCCGGACCGTTCCGGAACAGGCTGAAGCTGCTCTTCCACCAGCAGCGTTTCTTCTTCTGGGAAGGCTCAGCTGCACTTCAGGCCTGGTGGAAAAAGCCCACTCAGAGCATCTAAGACACTCTTCTTTACTTACAGTCACTTGATAATGGACTTTAATCACATCTAAACATACCTTCCCAGGAACACCTAAATAAGTGCTTGTGAGTCACTGGAAACTGTAGCTTAGCCAGACTGACACATCAAAAAACCATCAGGGCTATATGTTCAGGAATGGAATTTATTGAGTCAAAGAACAAAATTTTTTTTAAAAAAATCTGATACATATTTTCAAATTCCTTTTCTAAAGGGTCATCGCAATCTTCTATGGTTTCCCACTTTATCCCTGATTTTATTTGGGGTAGATACCAGACTGCCTACCCTACTAGACTATGGATCAGTAACAGTTGAGAGTGCCCCTAAAATAAGAAAGTCCTAGTGTTTCAAGATAAGTGCATTTCCTGGCTGTGAGGATTTAAGGACCCTGCTTTCCCATGACACTTGGTCTGCCTTCTCGGAGTGACTGCCCTGATCTATTTATAGGTGGGATATACATTTCCATTCATTATTTACCCTTTATAGAAAAGGTAGTTGGCATTTTGGGGGAAGACAGAAGTACTAACCTTGTCCTCAAAAAGTCTAACGTTAATATAGTAATTTTAAAACAAATATTTTATGTTATATTCATGTTAAAGTTTATTTTTATATATTTCCATAGCAAACAAGGCTAAACCATGTCTTTGAAATCCATATAACTATACATACATGGCAGACCTTCGTGAACTCCTTGTTCAATAGATCTAGGGAGAGGTCCCTATTATTTTACCTTCAGAAATCTTATGATTAGGCACAGGTTGGTGGATGGATTTGCTGATAAGATTATTTTTTCAGTTGAATCCCTAAGCCTCGGTTTTCTTATAAAAAGGAGATAATACAGTCTCTCTTGTGTGGTTATATGAGGAATAAATGAGCCAATACATTCAAAAACTATGGTATCCATGCTGACACATGATGTATTGTATGCCTCTGTGTGTCTGAGTATTCCCCCTCCACACAAAACAGAAACTGGAACTGGCTTGAAAATCCTTCTTTTATTTCTTCCAAGCCTCTAACCTTCTGAGGCTTTAGGTTTTGAAGGAAGCAGGAAGTGGCGGGGGTGGTGGTGGTGTAATTTGAAGACAGGGATAGAGTGCCTTGGAAAAACATAAAGGAACAAATGCTCCCCCAGAGCACACAGAGGGTCCCCAAAGCTGAGGGAGAGGAGGAACTGGCGGATCCTGTGAACAGAGGTATTTGCATGCTTAGGGCAGTGCCTGAAAAGCTGGGACTCCCAAGGGGAGAGTCACTGCAGATCCTCAGTAGGAGGTGTCACAGTAGGTTCCTAAGGAGGTGTGAGCACCCCAAAGATCCACCAAATCTGAAGGAGCCATGCATAGGGTCAAGGGATAACTCTGGTAATTGCAAGGGTGGTTACAGATGCCACAAGCCCTGGATGTCATTTCATGTGACCCAGAATCAAAGCATAACTCTGTTGGTCAGGGGCAAACTTTCACAGCACTCACAAGTTTCACAGTGGCCCAGTGGGATAGAGCTTAAAAACTGAAGTTAGATTGATTAAAAAATAAAATAAAATAAAATAAAATAAAGCAGAGAAGTTCACTGAACTTATAAACCAAGAATCACATCCCACACATTCAAAAAGTGTCCTTAATGACAACGATTTAGCTACTATTGATATGCAAGAGAGTGGAAAAGGGAGCATTCGCTGGCTTTCTGCCATCTTATGGGCCTTCCTTTGTCAGTTAGTTATATCTAATTTCAAGAATTTTGGATATTTCCTTTCTACTGGCAACCCTCCAAACATGCTAAAAATCCTTCTTGTCCTCAAACAACCATCACCAATTTATCTTGACCCAACCATCCATCCAATTCCTATACCATTCCTTTCCTTCATTGTCACATTTCTTAAGAGTAGTCACACTTGGTGTGCCCACTTTCTTGACTCCCATGCACTGCCCCATTGATTACAGTTGGGCTTTTTTTTCTCTTCACTGAGTAAGTGGTAAAAGTAGGTCAAATCCAAACAACTTTTTGTTCTGCATCCTCTATAACCTCTGAGTACCATTTGACACTATATGCCACTCCTTTGTCAAAAACGTTTGTTTTAAGACTTCATGCCATGAAGAGCACTGTACCTGGCAGACCCACACCATGGCTTCCATCTGGGAGCTAGTCTGCACCTACTCAGCCCTCCTCCTGCATGACAATGAGGTGTCTGGTGATGGAGGTAAGATCAATGTCCTCATTAAAGCAGCCTGTGTAAATGTTGAACTTTTCTGGCTAGGCCTGTTGCAAAGGCTCTAGCCAATGTCAACATCTGGAGCCTCATCTGTAATGTAGGGGCTGGTAGACCTGCATCAGAAGAAAGTTCTGCCCTTCCCCCCTCCATCCCAGCTGTTGCCCCAGCTGAGAAGAAACTAGAAGCAAAAGAAGGAGAATCTGAGCAGTCTGATGATGACATGGGCTTTGGACTTTTTGACCAAAACCTCTTTTGTAACACATTTGGTAAAAAGCTGAACTCTGAAATAAAAGATTTGTGTTAAGACTTTATTTTTTTTGGAGCAGTTTTAGGTTTACAACAAAAGTAAGAGGGAAGTACAGAGAATTCCCATTGCCCGCTGCCCTCACACAAGCATAGCCTCCCTTGCTATCAACATCCTCACCAGAGTAGTATTACTTTTTAAACCAAGCATAAATCTACATTGGCTCATCACACTCACCCAAAGTTCATTGTTTACCAGAGGGTTCACTCCTGGTGTTGTACATACTATGGTTTGGACAAATGTATAGTGACATATATCTATCATTATAATGCACACAGAGTATTTGCAGTGCCCTAAAAAGGATTTATTTTTTAATTCAACATTGTACAAGGATGTTTTTAAAACTATCTATAAAGAATATTGCTGGAAATAGAAGCCATACTATCCTCCTTCTTGAGATCTCCTTCAATATTTTATCTTCTATTTAGTAAATGCCCTGTGCTCCTACTCTCCTGGGCTAAGGCTGTTATTTCTCACTTTTTTTTTCTCAACTCTAAAATCCAAGAGGATGCCAAATTCTTCTGCTTATACCTAAGAAATATTTATTAGCCATTCCTCTTCCCTTCACTTTCTACTAAGATAGGAAGCTCTCAGTTCTATCACAATTAGAATATTTAATAAACCCCAATTGATTTTCCTGTTGTTACCAGGTGTCTATACTCTAGTGACATCTCACACTGTAAGCCAAAGCCAATGATATGTATATCTCTCCCATAAAGTTCTCTATTGTCTCTCATTATGATCTCTTAGTACCCTGAGGATGAAATCAGAACACCTTATACCAGGGTATCTCACAGGGTGATCCCTGCATCAGCAGGGTTAGCACTTCTTGGAACTTGGGGCAAAGCAAAATCTTAGACCCCATCCTAGACCTACTGAAAGCAACTCTTTGGTCCAGTGATCTTGATTTCAACAAGCCCTCCTCCAGGTGATTCTGTTACTGTAGACAGCCACAGAACACTGGGGAGTCACTCCCATTGGCCAAGATGATGCAGCGGGAGATTCTCACACTGAGCATGCCAAAGACTAGAAAGACGAATGGATAGGGCATGAACATGCCCAAAGTTAGCAGGGTGATTGGATAGAGGAAGAAAGCCCTCCTTTCCCTAAATCTGTAAGAACTATGGGCTTGTGCTGGAGGGTGAACTGGTCTTTGGGATGGGAGTCCACCATTCACCCAGGTTGGCACCTGAATAAACCTCTTTCCTTTTGCACCAGAACCTATCTGACAAGTTTGGCTTTCATCCCTGCAAGGAGCCGAAGGCACTTGTTCAGTTTAAATTATGATTCATATTAAAGCTGGAGAACCACTTCCTCACTGGCTAGAAGAACCTTCTTGTTCTGGCTGCTTCCAGGCCTTGCAGTGTCTCCTGCATTTGCATTCCTCATGACTCTGGTGCTCCTTTTTCAGTGAGCTTCTCCTCCTGCAAATAAATGCCAGACTTTTGGAATGTTCTTTCTCATGGTGTGGAATACCACATTTGCATTTTTCTTTCTTTTTTGGCAAATTGCTGTTATTTCTTCAATATCCATCTTGAGTGCTGTGAGAACTCTGACCTCCCTCAAGAAACACTTGCCCTGTCCTCCATCAGCGCTATGTTCATATCTCTGTAGTAGCTTTTACCATGTTATATTTTATTTACTTATTTATTATTATTTTTCACTCCTTACCTGAGGGTATTTTTCCATTGATTTTTTTAGAGAGCGTGGAAGAGAGAGAGGGAAAGAAAGAGAGAAATATTGATGTGAGAGAAAGACATCGATTGGTTGCATCCTGCATGAGCCCTGACCAGGGCCCAGACTGGGAGGAGCCTGTAACTGAGGTATGTGCCCTTGACCAAAATCAAATCCAGGACCCTTCGGTCCATAGGCTGACACTCTATCCACTGAGCCAAACCAGGTAAGGCCCATTGTATTTTAGTTTATCTCTGTATATTTTTCTCTGAAGACTATGAATTGCCTAAGTATATAAACTATGTTTTGTTAATCTACGTCCCCCTAGTGGCCTAGTTTGCTATTTCTTTTTTTCCTTTTTTTTTTTTTTTTTTTTTTTTTGCTCTCTCTACACACAGGATTTAAAACAGTTGAAAAATATTTTTGAAATAAATATTTCTACTCAGCACCATAACGGTAATAAAAAAGCTTGGCATCCATGACAACTTTGTCAAGGTTTTATCACATAGTAGATCAGTTTCTTATTGCTCTTTCGTCCACATGTGTCCATAAAATAACAGTAATTATTTGAGAGGGAGGCCTATTCCTCTCAAGTTCTTACCATATGTTTTTCTGCTCATACTTTATCTATGTGTCCCACTAGTCCCCTTTATACAACTTCCTATGTGACCCCAAGATTCTGACAAGGATGTATTTCCCAGGTGATTTCTATCTACTGTTCAAAAATTCCATTGCTTTATAGGAGCAGATATTTCAATTCTTTCTCTCTCTCAAATCTGATTTCTATTCTCAGATGAAGGAAGACTGTGTGGGTGAAGGGAAGGAACTGAGCAAAGGAGACTCCATTGTCACCACCTCAGGGTTTGGACTCTGTTTTAATGGCCTGTTTTACTAAACTATAACCTTCTCCTCTTTCTTGAATTTGAATTATTAAGATGAACATTAAAAAGATAAAAGGGAGAAGAAGCAACTTTAATCCAGAGAGCTTCTTGTGATGTTGTTTGCAAGAAATGCCATGGCCATCTGAAGGGCCGAGGTGCTGTTAGGTGGCCTGCAAAGTGATGGAGAAGGTGTGGGTTCTCCTCTCGAGAATCTTAATATGTTAATAACCACAATTATTAACATGAGGGAGACTTATTAGCAAGTGTTCATTG
The DNA here is from genome assembly GCF_000327345.1 of Myotis davidii. Lineage (NCBI taxonomy): Eukaryota > Metazoa > Chordata > Mammalia > Chiroptera > Vespertilionidae > Myotis > Myotis davidii. The sequence continues at coordinate 494,694 of NW_006295824.1, read as the reverse complement.
ATAAGAAGCCTGCATTTAGCTTACTCCATGTGAAAGTACATAATATAAGTTTACCCAAAATGGGAGCTGCTGTTTGCTATTTGTAGATGAATTGGGGGTAGCTTTGTTGTTACTAATGATTCACTACAGTTGTTTTCTTATTCCTGTAGTTTAGGGTTAAACTGTTTAGTAAATAATTGCACCAAAGCATCAAATTTGATTCAATAGCTGAAAAGCTTAATACAGTTTCAACTGGTAATTGTATTGTCACAGAGAGAATCATGTGCCTTTTTTTCTCTCAAGGAAGTGAAATAAAGAATAAAGGCAAAATAGATCATTTTAATGACCAATTTGCCAGTTGAAACCTTTTTATATCTAACAAAAAATCAACTAATCATTTTTAGATGGCCTTTTTACTTCATCAGCAAGTACTTGATATCCCTTGATTACTTCCACAGATTTATTTTATATGTAAAAACCACATCTAAAAATCCAGAAGCAGAGTGACTTCTTAAATGTAATTTTCATTGTCATTGAAAGTGATAGATTTTTGAGAAAACTCAGTGTTCACTTGGAACTATATTATAGCCGTTTACTTTCCAATAGCATGTAATTCCAACTTGACACAATGGTTAATGTGGACATTTAGTTCATGAGTTAAATCTCCAAAACCCATAACTGTTCAACTTACTTCATGTGGGGAAAACTCAGGGACTACCTGTAGCAGTTTCTTATGAAAAAGAACCAGAACTGTTACAATACTTTGAACTCTAGATAAGTGAAATGCATAAAATTGATGTGTTTCTGATGTTCCATTTCAAGATAATAACAATGGATCTATTCTTAAAGAAGTACATAAAACTAAAGCATTTCGAGCCACAGCATCTATGAAGAGGATACATTTGGAGACCAGTTGCTCGAGGTGCTGATGTGTTGCCCATATGTCTCAATTTGCTGTAATGGGCCACTGAGGTCATATAATACAACACTTTTCTCTCTGCAGGCTTTGAAGAATCCTCTTCCCTTCTGTGTCAAAGGCAGCCAGAACCTCATCCTGCAACACTTGAACTCCCTAGCCTCTCCCAATGGCCAGAAGTTGTTAACCAGATATCATAAACTTGTCTTCTCTGAGCTATCCAAATGTTTGCCTATTATATCACTATAGCTATGGTTATTCTAAAGCAGGAGAATTATCAGCCTCATTCTATATTTCAAAATAGAGGTGGGGGCTTTGGCCAGGTAGCTCATTTGGTTGGAGTGTCCTCCCAGTGTGCCAGGGTTGTGGGTTTGATCCCTGGTAGGGAATGTGCAGGAATCTTACATAATAAGTTTCCCTCTCACATCGATACTTCTCTCTCTCTCTCTCCGTCTCCCTTCCTCTCTCTCTAAAAATCAATTTTTAAAAATTTTACTGCCCACACTTCTGGGTAACCTAAAGGGGGTCATACTAGATCTGGACTAAATTTCTCAGCAAAGTTCTATTTTTAATTACTTATTTTTTCAAACATGGTAATTGACCATACCTTCGCCATGCCTCCGATTGGCTAATCAGCAAGATATGCAAATTAACCACCAACAAAGATGGTGGTTAATTTGCATACGTAGGCTTGAAGTGTTGTAGTGAAGACTGAAGGCGGCTCTGGCTGGAGCAAAGGCCTGGGTCCCAGGTGACGGAGGAAAACCGGTGCTGGTGGCCAGGGGAAGGGAAAGCCTATTGCACGAATCTCTTCGTGCAACAGGCCTCTAGTCAACCGATAAATGCATAAAGAAGTTGAACAAATTGATGTTTCTCTTCCCACCCCTCCTTCTCCCCTCCCCCTCTCGCTCCCGTCCTCTATCTCTTAAATACATACATACATGCATGCATACATAAATACATAAATAAATAGAGGTAGGATTGGCTCACA
>NW_006295824.1:470710-492731 GCF_000327345.1 Myotis davidii | reverse complement strand
CCTGCTGAAGACACCCTGGAGAGGAGAAGAGAGTTAATCAAACCCAATGACACACAAAATCAACAACAGCATCTTGCTCTCATTTGTTTCCGCCCAGTTGTCCTCTCAGAAGGGTGCATCACCTGGGAGTGATGGCTGAGCCTTTCAGAAAGGCGGTGATATTTGGAGAGTGCGTCTGCCTCCTATGCTGTAAGAAGGTGTGTGTGAATGTCCTAGTCAACAGCCTTTTCTGTTTTCATCGTTTGCCCTGCAACCCTTTGTAACTGAGCCCAGAAAACTAGTGGAGAATAAGAGAGCTCCTTGTGATCTTGTTTGCAAGACATGCCAGGGTGCATCTGAACGGCCCAGGTGTTGTTAGGTGGCCTGTGGAATGATGGAGAAAGTACATTCCTCCTCTGAAGGGACTTAACACCTGCAACTCTCCCATGAGGGAGACTTATTGGCAAGTGTTCACTGATAAGAAGCTTGGGGTTAAAATTAAAGAACCTGGCTGCACTTAAAACTGCTACATTAGTTAAAGTGGGGACAAATAAGGTCCAGCTATTAGGTCTTCATGTTTTGACCTTTGTTTTAGGAAAGAAGTACCTGTTTCTCTCCTGCATAACTGGTCAAAGATTTTGGGTTGATTCTAACTAACTTCTAACTAATTCTTATCACTGTTTCAGAGCTGATAAGGCTGATGGCTTAAATGAATGAAAAGTATGTGTATTTTTAGCAGTCACACCAGTTGGGGCTTTAACTTGTTCATTTATTCTTTTTTTTTCTTTTCTTAATTTCTTCATTTATTCATTCAACACATCTTTATGAGTCATCAGCTATGTTCTGGGTACCTTGGCTGGCACCAGATATATTCTTTCTAGAAAACCTGAGCATTATTTTCATAAACATAGTGATGAACTAGACAACTCACCTCATTTCTGTGGGCTACATATTAAGGAATTATTATTAAAATAATGATCCAACCATCACAGACAATTTTTGTGGCTATGAAAGCATATACCAGAATATTAGAGGGAAGCTATTACTAAATAATGAGAGTCACATTCTTTGGGGATAAGTTGATAAAACAATGTGTCAACATAAAGAAACATCCGAGCTTGTAGAGAACTTCTATGACTTTATCTGAGCCAAACTGACAACATAAGTCAGGGAGCTGGATCTCAACTGCTCTGGAGAATAACAGTTTTGCCGCTACTTTTATGCCTTTGAAGTTAAGCAGGTCAGCCAAGGAAGATTACATGGAAGAGAGGGGAAGGAATTGGGTTACAGGATAGTTAACAAGATTATGGTCTCTCTTGAGGGCGGTTACCCCAAAGGTGAGTTAATCTAGATACACAGAAACAATGAACAAAGTTTGCTTAAGGCAGCAGTTCTCAACCTGTGAGTCGCGACCCCTTTGGGGGTCGAATGACCCTTTCACAGGGGTTGCCTAAGACCATCGGAAAACACATATATAATTACATATTGTTTTTGTGATTAATCACTATCCTTTAATTATGTTCAATTTGTAACAATGAAATTGGGGGTCACCACAACATGAGGAACTGTATTAAAGGGTCGTGGCATTAGGAAGGTTGAGAACCACTGGCTTAAGGCAAATATAAACCTTTTACTAAAAAATTATATGCCAGGGGCACGACTACCCACCATGACCTGCTTAGTTAGGAATTCATGATCAGATCATCCTGTAACGTTACTGTCCATGGAACTCCCTTTTTCCACCCACAATGAAGGTAAGACTGTCAGACAGACATCCTTCATTTGGAGATACTAGTAGATGCTAGTAACCATGATTCAATATCACCTCATTCAGATTTTTTAACCAACTACTTTGGTTGAATATTAGAACAAATTATAAAGGAGAACTGAGGAACTGCTTTCAGTAATTTCAATTAAAATAGAGTTGAGACTTATTCATTCATTGTTCCACAATTAAAAAAACCCCAATTAATTGTGCTAGGAGATTATAGTCTAGTAGAGGAAGATGTCTAAACCAACAAGTATATGGTAATATATAAACTCTGAAATAGAAAGTTTTAAGATTATATAGGGACATAAAACATGATAAAAGCCAAAGAATGTTCTAGTTAACTGGTGATATAACATTTTTACCATTCTTTTAAACACTACCCCATCCTTTTCCTTTACTCAGACAAAGAGAGAGAGAGAGAGAGAGAGAGAGAGAGAGAGAAATATTAGAACAAAAACAAAACAAAATACCCCACAATCTCCAAGCCCCCCAGCGTTAGATACCAAAAAGAGTGGTTATTTATAGTTGTTATCTTAGACTTGGTTTTCTTTCCTTCTCTTTCTTCTTCCTTTCTCTCTTCCTTCCTTTCTACCTTTTTCTTTCTCTTCTTTTTTTCTTCTCTTTCTTTCTCTCTCTCTTTCTTTCTTTCTTTCTTTCTTTCTTTCTTTCTTTCTTTCTTTCTTTCTTTCTTTCTTTCTTTCTTCCTTTCTGTTAATTCAAATCTGTCTCTCTTTCTTTATTTCTTTCTTTCTTTCTTTCTTTCTTTCTTTCTTTCTTTCTTTCTTTCTTTCTTCCTTCCTTCCTTTCTTTCTCTCTTCCCTACTGCTTTTTAAAATCCTGTTTAATTAAGTGGCTTTTTTTGAGACCCTCTAGGCTCCAGACAGAAGGATCAAAGTAAGGCCTTGGCAAAAATAACTCCTGGGAAATGCCCAAACCACACTAAGAGGAATATTGGATTTTCTTTTTCTTTTTTTAAAATATATTTTTTTTTTTTTTTTTTTAAAAATATTTTTTTGTTGTTTTTTTTTTTTTTTTTTAAAAATATTTTTTTGTTGTTTTTTTTTTTTTTTTTTACAGAGAAGGGAGAGGGATATAGAGTTAGAAACACTGATGAGAGAGAAACATCGATCAGCTGCATCCTGCACACCCCCTACTGGGGATGTGCCCGCACCCAAGGTACATGCCTTTGACCAGAATCGCACCTGGGACCCTTCAGTCCGCAGGCTGATGCTCTATCCACTGAGCCAAACCGGTCAGGGAGGGATATTGAATTTTCTGATTTCTGTGTATGAAACTGCATTTCATAGCATTTTACTACTAGTTAACCCTGAGTGATGATGTTTCTAAATTTTTTGCTGAAATGTTTATTTATCTTGTTTTAATCTTGGTTCCTGACACTTTAAAGATATCAACAAAGCCACCTTTATTCTAAGATCTATATAAGGTGGCTTTCTTCTCTTGTTCACCTACTAGTGATCCAGTGCATGGATTTGTGCACATTGAAAGGAAATTAATTAGAAGGTGGCCAGTGGGGACTTGATGAGAAGGGCCCGGACATGCCCCCTACGATCCCTCCCCAGCTTCTGTAGAGTGAGTGGGGTCCCTCTGGCAGGTGGGGTCCCTCGGCCTGGCCTGTGGGGATTGGGCCGAAACTGGCTCTCTGACATCCCTGAGGGGTCCTGGAGTGTGAGAGGGCACTCTGCAAAGTTGCTGTCCTACAGGGTGTAGAAGACAAATGCAAGTGTGCAGTAAACCAGATTCAAGGCCGACAGTGCCTCAGCAACAACATAATCGATAGCCAAAGGTGGAATCTCATGGCCCCACAAGGTATTGGGCTCCCTCCTCTCTGGTTTCAGGGCATCATCCAAGAACTGCCCCTGCCAAGTCACTGCAGCTCAGCAGCTCCTTCATTGAGCGTCTGCCCCCTGGTGGTCAGTATGCATCATAGTGACTGGTTGGACACTTAGCAGATTAGCCTTTCACATATATGGAAGTGTAAAGTTAGCATAGCCCAGCTGTTGTGGCTCAGTGGTTGAGTATCGACCTATGAACCAGGAGGTCACGGTTGGATTTCCAGTCAGGGCACATGCCTCCGTTGGGTTGTGGGCTCCCTCCCTGGTAGGGAATGTGCAGGAGGCAGTCAAAATGATTCTCTCAATGATGTTTCTGTCACTCTCCTCTCCCTTCTTCTCTTAAATTAATAAAAATATATTAAAAAAATAAAGTTAGCATAAAAAACTTATTATTAATTAAACCCAGAAGTGTATATTAAATATAAATATGGCTACTTTTATTAATCTTGAAGAGATAGATAGAGATAGAAGATAAATTGGGGATAGAAGAGAAATTCATTAATTAGTGTTGGTCTTGGAAACACTTACTGTCCTGTTAGGGAGAAAAGACCCACAAGAACTAATACAGAATAGTATATAGTCAAATTTCAAATGCATGTATTATAGATGTTCAGAAAATTGTGTTGATCCTTGGTGGCCATAGAAAGTCTGTGAAAAGTGAGAGTAGGGGTCTGTAGAACTGAGCATTTTTAGAGGTTTCACCTCTTACTTCCAAAGTCATCATGGAGAAGTTTCCTAACATTTCACTACCTTAGAGCCCTCTTCTATAAAGTGGGGATAAAGATGCCGCATTTGCTTGTGACAGGGATTAGGACATGCTACCCCCAAAATGCCACTTTGGCATATTGATAATTTTGAGCTGAAGGCAATTGAGAAAGAACAAGTGCAAAAAGAGCCCTTTGCCCTACCCTTTCTACCTAAAAGCAGGGCATCAATTTTCTCCTCCCCTTTTCCAGAGTGAGGAGGGCAACCCTTGTCACCAGAGATGGAGGGCTTGCACCAAGATGAGTTTACATAAACACACCTTACTGAGGTAACCCTCATCTGTCATTAGTTTCCTCCATGTTTTTTCTAGTCACTTTCACATAATTTATTAATATTAGAAGCCCAAACCTCCTTTTCTTTGTCTAGTCACTTCTCCACAATTTATTGGCCCCTGTTAAATGGTACATAAGCCCAGCCAGTGTTGCTCAGTGGTTGAGCATCAACCTATGAACCAGGAGGTCACGGTTCAATTCATGGTCAGGGCATATGCCCAGGTTGCGGGCTCGTCCCCTGATCACGCAGGAGGTGGCTGATCAATGATTCTTTCTCATCATTGATGATTCAATCTCTCTCTCCCTCTCCCTCTTCCTCTCTGAAATCAATGAAAATAATATGTAAAAAAAGTTATATAAGCCCCTGAGTCTAACTGCTTCTTTGGAGTTTTCACTTCTTCTCTGTGAAGCTCCCCATGCACGTAAAAGTACTAACGTCAATAAAAATTGTATGCCTTTTTTCTTAACCTGTCTTTTGTTTGTTTAATTAACAGGTTTCCGGTCACTGAGGCTAAGAGGGTTAAGTTTTCCCCCCCTTGCACTTGCTAAAGGTTACATGGTGTAAAATTGTGAGAAGTTATTTGTTCCATCTGAATGGTTTCCAACACGACCACACAAGATTTATCTCATTCAAATACAGACATAATGTAACAGAGTTAGAAAATATTATCCCAACATTTGGTCCAGAGTTCTCCTCTGTGAGCGATTTCTGTTCAGAAAACAGGTTAATAAGTGCTGGGAGTGTATCAGCTAGTGACTGTAGAGGAAGGGGAGGATGCTATGCATGAGGTGAGAAGAGGAATGTGTTGTTTGCTACTGAGAAGGACTGGGTGGAGAAGAGTGGAGTAAAATAGGGGGAGCAGAAGAGGAGAGACAAGCCAGCAAAACAGAAAAGCAGGTGCTGCAGAGAAAGAGCCAAGAGAGAAATTTCCGAAGGTGAGTGGTAAAAATGAACCTGGGGAACAGGACACTATAGTAAGTGATGTGATTTTGCCTCCTCACCTCTTCGATCATCAGTTGAATCACATATGCTATAAATGCTTCGGTTCAAATTTTGAGGAACACGCTAAAGGAGCTGTTTTATATCCAGATCAACATGAGGCAACACCTAATAGCATGTGCGGAATAAGAACCCAAGAAGCAGAAGAAGTCATGAGGTAGTCAACTGTGCAGAAATTAGCCAACAGTCATGGAATACCTTGGCATTTCTGCAGCAAATGGAAATATGGGGTTCAATCCAGGTCTATGTAGATCACCAAGGGTCAGATGGACTCTCATATGGCACACGAGTTACACCAATTTGTAAAGACACCAAGAAAGCGTTCACAATGTTTTTCTAAAAAATATATTTTTATTGATTTCAGAGAAGAAGGGAGAGGGAGAGAGAGAGAGAGCAACATCAATGATGAGAAAGACAAATTTATTGGTTGCCTCCTGCACGCTCCCCTACTTCAGATTGAGCCTACAACCTGGGCATGTGCCTTGACCCGGAATCAAACCGTAACCTCCTGGTTCATAGATCGACACTCAACCACTGAGCTACACCAGCTGGGCGAGTTCAAAATATTTTAAAGTAGGCTCCATTAGTGAGCAGTTATTTTTAACATCTAATGAAATTCTTCAGTTTAAATCCCTCGGTTTAAACTAATAATATCCCAGCTCTTCTTTGCTCCCCGGTGCTAACTCAGCCCTGACTTTTCCTAAACTAAACACATCCCTGTGAATCTATTACTCTCACCTACATGGTCTTCAGGATAGAAAAATAAAGTTACTCTACCAGAGATCATGATTACACTATATTCTGTATGAGATACCTCATAGAACCATTTTTTTTTTTACCATGCTTCTCACACAGATATTTTTGAAGTTATAATCTACATTTATGTTGTTCTTGGCAACTTTAACTGTAAAGTCAAGTGTTCTCTCTCTCTCTCTCTCTCTCTCTCTCTCTCTCTCTCTCTCTCTCTTTCTCTCTCTCTCTTTTGAGCATACATTGACAAGATGACAATTTTGTTCAAATTGCTATCACCTGCTAGCTTGATCTGGGATTGGCTGCTTGCATTCCGGAGGCTTCACTTTCTCCTTAGGAACAGAGACAAGTCATAAAAGCCTGTACACATCGAGTGTGAATAATCTGAGAGCCACGGTCTGAGCACTGAAATGTAAGGTCACCTAGAAATTTCTGTGGACATTCTTCTCTCAATATATTTACAGTGAGATGCTCACCATGATTTTTATTCTTAAAATTTCTAAGAAGCATTTCTTTGAGTTATTCAGAGAAGGGACCAGCCTCAACAGAGGGAGTATGAGCAGCATCGTTGCCCAGGAAATGCAAGTTTCCTCTGGAATTTGCTTCAAGGCCAGGACACATATGGTAAATGTCTTTTCTCCTTGGCCTTTCTTTCAAGCTTCTTTGGGAGAAGGAATGGTACAGTGGCCGGGACGTTCAAAGTGCTCAGTAGGTGATAGTCATGATCAGTGTGGTACCTTTGTCCTTCACTCCCATGGCTGAAGGTCAGCGCTGTCCTCTACAGGGGCGATTCCTTGCTATAGCCTCTTAAATAGTCTTTTGTTTCCAGTTTAGCCCCTTCCTAAGTTAGCCTATATGCCAGTGTTAGGTTAATTTTCCCAAACTATACCTTTAGTTATGTCACTTTCTTATTAAAAGCCACCAACGATATCCCATTTTCAAAAGGATAAATAAAATGTAAAGTCCTTGCCCGGCCAGCATGGTTTAGTGGTTGAGTGTCAAGCTATGAACCAAGAGGTCACAGTTTGATTCCTGGTCCAGGCACATGCCTGGGTTACTAGCAGTATTCCATACATGCTTTCTCCTTTACTTGAACCATCTTGCTTATTCCTCTCTGTTGAACTATCCAAATTATACCCATCCTCAATTGTATTTGTTCCCGTTTTGTTTTTTTACTTCAAAATAAGATATGTGCAGTGTGCATAGGAATTTGTTCATAGTTTTTTTTTTTTTTTTAAACTATACTCCGGCCCTCCAATGGTCTGAGGGACAGTGAACTGGCCCCCTGTTTAAAAAGTTTGAGGACCCCTGGCCTAACATTTCAGTGCTAACTGTGAGTTATAAGATTGTAGAACAAACTTTACTTTGTTCTGCAGGTTGCTATTTGCTTGAGTGGATCTGTTCAATTAACTTTGATATAATTCTCCTCCTTTTTTTGTTTGTTTGTTTCCTGCATGCATAAAATCACTTCATGTATTACCTGAGAGAATGACAATTCAAAGATTATCCAGAGCTTTCTAGAAAACAAAACAAAACCAAAAGTTGTAATATATATATATAATTTTCTGGTACATATATATTTTTGTCCTTTGTTTTAAGGTTGTGAGAATTAATGTGAATACTGTACATGAGAATACTTTGTTCACTGTAAAGCTTTGCACGGACCCTTTTGTGAGCTTTCCCCCCCCAAAATACCAAGAATGAACAATACCCCTTCATTTCTACAGGGTAACAGCAATCTTGGGCCCAGTTCCTACATCCTTCCTTCCTTCAAATTGGTTATGATCACATTTCCTAAGGGTCGACTATATTTAGGTGTGAAGGAAAAAAGAGAAACACTCAGATGCACAGGCATTTTAGGTCATTCCCAGAAAGTTTCAGAAGGGGTCAGGGTTTGCACTGTGCAGTGAGGAAATTCCCTTTCCCGCTCCCATGCCAGGAATGCTTCAGCTTCACTGAGCCATTCAGGCCTTGGCTATGTTAGTAGGACTCTCTCTTTTGAAAAAACAGGGACATACTCCTAAAAATAAATAAATAAATAAATAAATAAATAAATAAATAAATCTCATAATTCTAAGATTTATTGTTATCAAAATATTAACTAGACAGCAAAGTAATCCATAGAAAAATGAGTACACTATTGTTATTATTTTTAAAAAATTAATAAAATAGAGTGGAGAGAGTGATATCATGAAGTTGAGAGGAGTCCTGGATTTTCAAGTTGAATCTATTTACTAATTGCACAAATATGAACAGCATTTTTTAAAAAAATCTTAAGCCTTCTAAGCCACTTATGGTTTTGCTCCAGTGACTACTTCCTTGTGCGGCCTTTGGCTTTGCTTACAGCGGGTCAGTTGGCTTCTCTGAGTCATCTTGCTTCTCTGGACAAGGGAGATATTTACTGTAGGTGAAAAGGGCTGAATCAGCAAGATGATTACTTATACGCTGAAAATTGGTGAGTTGTCAAGAGGAGCAGTGGTGTGGGGGCCAGTGAGTTGGCTCACCCTGGGATGTTAAGAGAGACTTCGGGAACTTAGTAGACAAGCAATCTGTTCTACTTTTCTCTCAAAATAATGACATATTAAACAAATGATATTATAAATTTGATCATTATCTTCATAAGAGACAAGTAGCCACAGGGCCTCCATGCACGACATGACTGATTCTTTGTCAACAATCAGTGCTTCTGTATGATAATTAAGTTGATCAAACTCTGCTGTTCTGTAGCAAAAGATTTCCTTAATCTGTGATTTTTTTCCCTCGTAGAATATCAGACAAAACCTAATTTTCCGGCGTTGCTCAATGTTGTCCCGTCTTTAAAAACTGGGTCAACAGAATGGTTGGTGTTGAAAGCCTCTGTGAGCGGTAGCTTCCCTCCTTTTCTGTTTGAATGGCCTAATTTTGCTGGTAGGCTCTGAGATCCCATCTGGCTTACGGGCTGCCGTAATTGCGTTTCAACCCTGGTAGCTAACACAATACTTTATACTTTAGGGCTTCTGAAACAATTGCTATTGTTGATAATGGCAAAATATGATAAATAGTATTTTAAATTTCAGGAAAGTATTATTTATTAAAGGAACGTTTACTATGTAACTGAGCACTGTCCCTAAGACTTTAGCTCATTTGTCCCTCACAACAATCTTACTTTACAGTAAAAATGACACAGAATAGGGCACTTGCTCAAGATTTAGGATAAATGTTCTTTACCTTAAAAGACAGATTTTGGGGGAAGGAAGATAGATTTGACTCAACCTGTCACTGGAATGATCAGACTTTTTAGATCAGATTTGATTAATGATAGCTGACATCTATTGTATTCTTAATATGTCAAACATTGTTCTCAGTGTTTTAAATTTATCAACTCAGCCTCACAGAGAAATAAGGTAATAAGTGGATTACTGCTTCTATTTTGGAGATAAAAAAATGCAGAAATTGAAATGGTTAGTAGCTAGTGCCTCAAGTTCCTTTAGCCAATAAAGGGCCTGTCCAGGATTTAAACTATGGAAATCACTCTTGCTGGTTTGGCTCAGTGGATAAAGCGTCTGCCTGTGGATTGAAGGGCCCCAAGTTTGATTCCAGTTAAGGGCACTTACCTTGGTTGCATGCCAGAGGCAACCAATTGATGTGTCTCTCTCACATTGATATTTCTCCCTCTCTGTCTCTTTCTCTCCCTTCCACTTTCTCTAAAAAATCAATGGAATACTATCCTTGGATTAACAAAACAAAAACAAAAGAGATATTTAGTTAAAAAAATCACCATGGAAGTAATTTTAAAGACCCTGTTGATTTGTTATACAGCTCTAGGATACATAAAGAACTCTCAAGACACAATAGTATAAAAAAATCAGAAAATGGGCAAAAGATATGAAGAGCTATTTCCAAAGGAGAAGATGTGGGTAGCAAATAATTGCATGGGGGAAAAAATTGCAGCATTATTAGCCATTAGGGAAATGCATGCTAAAATAGTGAGATATCACTTGTCAGAATGGCTAACATAAAAGCCAGTGATAAGAACACATGCTGGTAAGAATGTTGAGGAACTGAATTTCTCATACATTCCTGGTGGGAAACTAAAATGGTACACAGCCACGCTGAAAAGAGTTTGGCAGTTTCTTCGTGGGAATAGATTTTTTTAAACCTCATGTGAATCTCTATTTCATAATAAAAAGTGAACATAGTCACGTCAAACACAGCAAGATGGGAATAGGCTGTTACTGTTTTCATTGTTTTGTTGCTATGGTAAAAACGACATTATTGATAAGGTACATATAATAGAATGTATAGTTTATTTTTTTAAAGTTTTTATCTCTAGTCGTTTCAGATGAAAATATCTAGAACTTTCTAGCAATTTAAGAAAAAAAAAGATCCTTTTATAATGCTAGTCAGAAACTCCTGTAGCAGAGATGTTTTATTTGAAAAAATTCAGAGCAACCACTGGATGGCAGCAGAGGTTTGGGTTTTTGTTCACTTGGCATTCTGGGGGAAAGCTGAGAAAATAAAGGGGCACATTTGGTTCGGGTTTTTGCAAATAAAAATCTGTAATGATAGATACTGGTAATTAGCAAGGTTTAAGCTGCAAATGCAATCACTAAAATAAAAATCGGTGCTGGTGTTAAGTCAAATAAAATCCACTTAATAGCACTCTTTCTCTGAAAGACCGCCATAAAATAAAACTTCGTAAAATAAACCCTGGGTTAACTGTCTGTGTTGAAAAGGAACAATTTTAGAAAAAAACAAATTGGCATTTGGAATTTTCTGGTTCAAAATCTTAATGACTTTCAGAAATTTCAAGCAACTCCTTTATTTCTGTCTCCTCCTCTTAATAATTACACAACATTCAGCTGTTCCTCACTTTCTTTTTTTTGGTCTGGGAAAAAGCCTTCCTTGTAGATTTTAGATGACAACAGACCACTGTAGGAAGCAGAAGAACAGCATGCTGCTGTTTCCGTGATACTGAATTTCAAAATACTCGGTACCTTTTCACCTTGGTCAAGCCGAGAGAAAAGTTCTATATCATTTGCTGGATTTTCTGTAAAATTTACTGGCTAGGGGTAAATTGAAACATTTACTTTAGTATGAAGTTTCAAGAGATTCTATGCTTTTCTCCACAGAGGTTAATTCCTGAGGTTAACTCATTCATGCATCTCATTCTAATTATACATTGTCGTCAAGAATATTTCTGAGGTATTATTTTGCATGTTACTGTTCTTTTGTGTCATCCTAATGTCAGATGGAAAAAGGCAATGAATGTTAGGTCTGGAACTCTTTTATGTAGGAGAGACGCATTCAAAATCTCAGTTGAATATTCAAAATAGTGTTAAAGCAAATTTCCATATGAGTCAGGCATCATAACTTACCAAGAATTGGTCCAATGTTTTGTCTGACTGCTACCATGTCGTCTAAGCCTAATGAATGCTAGACAATGAAGGAGGAGTGAAACATCGATAATGAGACTTCCACAGTAAGATTAGAATGGCAATAAAATTTAGATGCTCCTTAATTTATGGGCAATCAAAACAGCTTTAGGCTGTAAAAAAAAGAATAAAAAGCACCTTTTTGAGCAAAAGAGTTGCAACCCAGGAATTGCAGATTCAGGTAGCCACCCAAATTACACTGGAGAGAACAAAGGAAAGCAGGGTTTATACAGAGAAAAACCATAAGTGTAATTTTATGCAAATGATGTTTTACTGGCTAGGTTAACCCCTTCCCCGGCAGAAACGTGTATACTCGTTTTCACAAAATGTTCTTTTTCAGTCGTCGACGAGTATACTAAGAAAATATGGTTTATAGGAAGACGAGTTACAAACTGTTTTCATAACCAGCATCAAAAATACTATATAGAACCAAAATAAAAAAATTAGTCTGAAAAAGAAACATTTTTAACAAAAAAATTGTTGGGGAAGGGGTTAATAAGGATTGGTTACTTCCAATATGCAAATGAGGAAGGCAAATGCTACCAGGAAGAGGTCAAGTTTTTAAGTGTCCACACAGCAGTTGCTGTTCCAGGATGTTTATGGTTTGGAATGAGTTTAGCAATAGGTTTAGCCACTTAATAGCAACTCTAAGAACTGAGGTACAAGCTGTGCACAGGCCCCACTTGCCTAATAGCTTCCCGACTCTATTTTAAGTGATTCTCTTAGCAATACTTATTCCATTTTATTTTTCTTTCATTATCATTAGGATGAGGTCACATTCCAATAAACCCATTATAAGTTAAAAATATTATAAGTCAAAGATGCGTTAAGTATACCTAGCCTGTCGAACTGCATAGCTTAGTCTCCAGTGGTCGGCAAAAAGTGGCTCGTGAGCCACATGCGGCTCTTTGGCCCCTTGAGTGTGGCTCTTCCACAAAACACCATGTTTTTAGCAAAGGCCAGCTTAGGAGCACCCTAATTAAGTTAACAACAATGTACTTACCTATATAGTTTAAGTTTAAAAAATTTGGCTCTCAAAAGAAATTTCAGTCATTGTACTGTTGATATTTGGCTCTGTTGACTAATGAGTTTGCCGACCGCTGGCCAAGCCCACCTCACATGCGGTCAGAATATTTACATTAGCCTACAGCTGGACAAAATCCTTTAACACAATAAAAGCACTGTTGAGTCATGATTTTGTGGATGACTGTTTATCAATTTGATCAAACATGATTTTGGATTTTGAAGTTGAAAAGATAGCTGAAGAAATCTCTCTGGAGCTACCAAGGCTAATGAAGAGGGATCAATAATTAAGTGATTCTTAAAAAGCCACGGGGATATATACATTTTATCAAGTCTCCCCTTAGTTTAATTTTTCTCAAAGACTCGACACATATCAAGGCACTTAATAATCTTGCATAAAATGTATTTTTTATTCCTCCTCATTTTACTGCCTCTAAAACCTACCCTTCTAACCTCTGCTTGTTTTTATGATTTTGTTCCTGGCTTGTGATTTCTCCACTTGAAAAATCTATTCTTGGTTCAAGTAAATCTTTTGGAAGGTATATATAATACAGATAGCTGCACACAGGCACCGAGAGAATGTTGCCCAGGGGCTCAGAGTCTAGGTGTTACTGTTTATGAAGATGAATAGATACTAAACCTTTCAGGGCCGAATATCATATTTAAATAAAGCTTTGACATTACCCAGATGATTAGAAGTTGAGTTTTGTTTCTTAGAGTTGGTCTCCAGAATCTCCTAGCAACAATTCTTAAGTGAGTTCTTTTTTAATACTTTTAGGAAAAGCACCAGGGAATAGATTAATGTTTTACTATGGGAGTTAATTTGATTCATGTGCTCAGCATCTGTAGCCCAAAGCAGCACATTCCTGAAAAATTGCCTGAATCTTTGCACGAACTAAATTGCCTACTGCATCATAAAGAAGAGGCTCTTTGGAACTTAACCTCGCTGCAAATTTCAGTACTTTATGCTTTAGGGTAAGAATAGATGTCAGAGCATTCTCCTTTGAGCAGCAGTGACTTGATCTCCACGACTGGCTGTTTACATGGAAACCATCTTTAAATGCTCAGAGTGGGCCTTACTCAGCATCACATTCAGCGTCATCTTGGCCCTCTCAACAAAGTAGCAAGAGGTGATGACTCCATTTTTATCAGTGACAACATTAGAGCAGAGAGTTAGAATATGGTGGAGTACATTGCTCCCACACCCTTTTAGAAGCATTTGGCTTCACATACCAAAGTACTAGTTACTTTTTAATTTTGTTTTGTTTTAAAGCATACATTTTTTTAAAAAAATTGATTTCAGGGAGGAAGGGAGAAGGAGAGAGAGATAGAAACATCAATGATGAGAGAGAATCATTGATCGGCTGCTTCCTGCACGCACCCTGCTGGGGATCGAGCCCACAACCCAGGCATGTGCCCTTGACCAGAATCGAACCTGGGACCCTTCAGTCCACAGGCGATGCTCTATCAGCTGAGTGAAACCAGCCAGGGCCAAAGTTACCAAATTCAAAACTGAATGGAAATCAGGAAAGGGAGCACCCTCCCCCGACCCCCCCTTCCAAAAAAAAAATAATTGTAATAACTTGTACATGGTTGACATTGTGCTAGGCACTATACGAAGGTTTTGTCATCAAATCTTCAAATCCTATGATGAAAATTTCTTTTACACATGTGACAGAACAGAAAGAGTTTTCCCTCCCAGCACTAGCAGAGCCAAACACTTAACAGGAATTGCAGTAGAGAAAGATTAGCTATTTTATTTATTTTTATTTGTTGTTTAAGTGAGTTTATTAGTGAAGCAGTGAGACAGGGTGGGCTAGTCCACAGACAGCAGCCTGAAAGATTGGCTATTTTATTATGAGACCGGGAAGCTAATGCTCAAAGGCCCAAACTCCCTGACTCAAGGTACAGAGTGGGTTTTTAAGGGTCTGGAGGGAACAGGTAGGTGGAAGTGCTGGCTGAACAGGTTTAATGGGAGGACCTTGAAGTTTGGCCATTGATGGTCAGGGCTTCACCACAGGATCTTCCTGGGCAACAGCTCTCTGCTTCCAAAAAGGCTCCATTGTTCAACTTCCGGTTATGTCCCAGGCCTTCGGCTCCATGGAGCGGGAGGTGGGTGAGACTTTAGTGCAGCTGGAGGTCAAAGGTCTCTCCTCTGTGCAAGCTTGGCTGCATGACTTGCAGTTTTGGTCTGTTGTTTCTGAAAAGCAACTGAGTATCTCGCCAAACAAGATAGGATCATCTCGAGCTGGTTCTGCAGTTACACACACAAGGAAACTAAAATCCAGAAAGGTGAAATGACTTAGTTCACACAGCCTAGAGCAGGAAGAACCCAGGGTGAAGCCCTGATTTGTCTGCCTCAAGACCTACTGCTTTCTGGAACCCTTGTACACTGTTGATGGGAATGTAAATTGGTACAGCTATTATGGGGAACAGTACAGAGGTTCCCCCAAAACTAAAAATACAACTACCATATGATTCAGCAATCCCTGTTCCGGGTATTTTTTTTGAAAGGAAATTAAATCAGTACCTCAGAGATATATACCGGCACTCCCATGTTATTGCAGCATTATTCACAATACCAAGATATAAAAACAACCTGAGTGTCTGTTGATGGATGAAGGAATAAAGCTATTGCTATATACATTTAGCCTTAACAAAGAAAGAGATCTTGCCGTTTGTAACAACATGGATAGATGAACCTGGAGAATATTACACTAAGTAAAATAAGCCAGACACACACAGAGAAAAAAATTCATGATCTCACTTATATGTAGAGTCACACTTACAGAAGCAGGGAGTAGAATGGTGGTTGCCAGGGGCGTGGAGGTGAAGGAAATGGGAGGTATTGGTTAAAGGATACAAAGTTGAAGTTATGTAGGGTGAATAAGTCTTAGAGTTAGGCAGATCTACCAGCTGTGGGACCTTGCATAAGCTACATAGCTTTTCTAAGTCTCAATTTCCTCATCTTCACAATATTAAATTTATGAAATAATATTTACTAGGCTGTGGAGAGGATTAAATGAGAAAAGGTCCCTGATGTGCTTAGTACAATATTTGTCACAAAGTAAGAATTACTGTCCTGTACATAGTGAGGTATTTGTTGTTTTGAGGTATTTGTTGCTAGATTACTCATTTGTAGGTAGCATATAGGACTTCACTATTCAGTGAGGCTAGGGGACCAGCAGCACTGGCCTCACCAAGGAGCTAGTTAGTGTAGTGGAGGAACAATCAGTTTCCCTCTACTGTCCTGGGTTCAATGACAGGGGCCCTCAATCAAACTGATAAAGACAGATTAATAAGAAAAATAAAAGAGTTTAAAAATATATGTAAATTTTTATTGATTTCAGAGAGGAAAGGAAAAGGAGAGAGATAGCAACATCAATTATGAGAATCATTGATCGGCTGACTCCTGCACGTCCCCGCACTGGGGATCAAGCTGGCAACCCGGACATGTATCCTGACTGGGAATCAAACCATGGCCTACTGGTTCATAGGTCGATGCTCAACCACTGAGCCACACCAGCCAGGCAAACATTTTATTCTTTAGAAGTACTTTCGCAGGTTGATGTGGAGTGTGCTATAGTTTTATAGTATTTGCTCTATTGGCTATAATTCTCCAACCAGAGTACCAGTTACTCAAGGGCAAGATTGAGAAAGCATATCTTTAATCCTTAGAACACTATGAAGAATATGCCAGAAGTTTGGTGTCTATAAAATGTTGGTTGAATCAATAGGCATTTAAAGTATTATTTTTTAAAAAAATTTCCTGGAATTCCTAGCTTGGTCAACCTCCTCCCACCCCCGCCTCCAGACATCCCTAGTTAGTACGGAACCCTGTGAGTGTGAGTGTGGCTAATGGACCACAACGTTACTGTGGTGGGTGAATTCTGCCATAGGCAGAGGCCGATAACACAGAGGCAGAGGCTTATGACTTCCAGAAACCTCACCACTAAGTTCATCATCCTCCGGTTAAATACTTTTGAAATAAGCATTGACAATAAGGCCATGGGTTCAATATCCTTCTATTTGTATCATCATGAAAAAACACATAAAGTACCTCATGTGAAAAATTCCTGTAATTTTAAATGATTTTGTCTGATGAGTAGAATAGTTTTTTTTTTCTTTTTAAAATATCTCTAGGGAAATTCAATGCCTTATGAAATTGTTTAGCAAATGCTGATTGGACAATCAGGGAAATAAAATAATTTCTTGTCAGCATTCAGGCCATTTTCTGGAAGTTGCAGATATGTATTTTAAAAATATGATAACTTTTTTAAAAATATTTTTTTTGATGTTTTGGATTCTTAGGAATACAATGTACTAAGCATATGAGTTTCTTTCTTTTTTTTAATGGATTTTAGGGAGAGAGGAAGGAAGAAGGAGAAAGAAACATCCACTTGTTGTTCCACTTACTTATAAATTCATTGGTCGATTCTTGTCTGTGCCCTGACGGGATCAAAGCTACACCCTTGGTGTATCAGGACGATGTTCTAATCAACTGAGCTGCCCAGCCAAGGCCGGTAAGTTTTGATTATTATCATCATCATTATAGATGCTGATACTTTTAATACTTTCTATTCCTCACCCCTTACAATTCCCACCATTATCCACTTCCTTCTTGATCTAATCCAATCTTCCTTGGCTGGATCCTAGCCTGACTTTAGGACTCATGCTGTCCTTACTTCCCTAAATCCAGTAAAAGTAATAGTGTTGAAATTTGCTGTCATAAACCGAACCCTAAATCTCCTTCATCTCATTCTTGACCCACTGGAAATCTAGTAGCTTAATGGGAACCGCAAAATGAACTCCACATCCACTTCTGCACACACTTTGCTTCCATTGAAGTTAATGATAGGCACGTTTGCAGCATTGGGGAGAGATTAGTTCAAAAGTGTATGAGAGAGTGATGAGGGTTGAATGAAGGGAGTATGAGAAGAAAGTACATAGAAGGCTGGTGAAAATATGAATGACAGCAGAGTGGATGGGTGGGGAGGTAGGAGAAAGGCTGTGTCTGGATGAAGGAGCCAATGACAGAGGAATATGTATGGGAGAGTGAACGTATAGTGAAGTAACCATGGAGACAGACTCCTTTCTCCTAATGCTTTTTCACCTTTCCTTTCCTTAAGCATTTTTCATTTTAATGATATCACCTCAGAAAGCTGCCTTGTTTTAACCTGCAGGGATTCCAGAAATCTGTTTTTCTTCATCACATTTTCTTATGTCTCTAGAATGTGTTGCAGCTAGAGGCAGGCACGTTTCAGTCAGCTATCTTACAAAATTAAAGAAACCCAGGGAACTATGTTTCCTATCAGCTATTAGCTTCTGTGGTTGTGTTCTGAGACAGAGTCTGTCTTGTGGATGACAGAGGATAAAAGCGGCCAAACAACATAACTGTTCTCAGTGCCTGCATTCGTCCACTAGAGTTGCCGTAACAAAAGACCACAGACTGGGTGACTTAAACAGCAGAAATGTATTGTCTCACAGTCCTGGCGGCCGGAAGGTCAGGATCAAGGTGTCAGCAGAGTTGGTTCTTTCTGAGGGCGGGCCGTGAGAATCTGCCTCATGCCTCTCTCCTAGCTTTAGTGGTTTGCTGGCCATCACTGACATTCCTTGGCTTATAAAAGCATCACCCAGATCTCTGCCTTTATCTTCGCATGCAGGTCCTCCTGCCTGTTTGTCTGTGTCCAGACTGCCCCCTGTTATAAAGATACCACACCAGGAATATTGGATAAGGGGCGCATCCTTCCCTAGTGTGACCTCATCTTAACTCATTACATCAGCAATGATTCCGTTTTCAAATAGGACACATTCTGAGGAACTTGGAGTAATGACTTCAATATGTGAATTTGGTGGGTTACACAAGTTAATACATAACAGGGCCAGTTTGAGAAAAGTTAACTTAATTTACTGTTATTGGAAATTTATCATTTGGGTTGGGTGTTATTTCTCGGATAGGTCCTTTTAGTGAATAAAACCCATGAACTTAAAGACCTCTAATTTAGAAGTACACTTTCCAGGCTACCCAAACAGAACGTCTCATGTATATCTCACACGGAAAAACCTACCTGTATGAAGGGGGAGCTGAGCACCGAGACATGCTGGTCAAGAGGCCTAGCTGGTCTCTCCCAGTGATCCATCTCCCAATCACAAAGCCCCAAGATACTGGAGGAATCCTAATGGTCTATTTAATAAACTGTTTCTATACTGACTGTAATGAATTCTCTTCAAGTCCATCTTCACTACTCATACTGGTTTAATGAGATTTATCTCTAATCCCTAGATATGGGGTCTAGTGATGCAGAACCTATCCATACCTTTTGACTATGCCTTAGTCTTTAAGGGAGGCTGGGAAGAGGTAATTTCACTTCTGGTTTGCTCTGGAATATATTTATAAACCCGGGGAAAACATTTAGTCCTAACCAAATTTATTGCCCACACACCACACTCCCTCTGCCCCTCACATGTTAGTTTGTTTCATTTTTCTCTCTTTCCCCCTCCTCCCCTCCCTGTGCTGTGGGAAGGTCCTAGAGGCAGCTGCTCATGAAATCTTTCTCAAAGTCCCTGGGCAGTTGCTGTTGTTGTGTGTGTTTTGCCATACATAAAATTTATTCCAATTATTTATCAGTATGGAAAACAGAAAAAGGCTTCTATTCCCAATATCCCAAAAGAGGTAGAATATATATAATGGGGTAGGGATACAAAAGAGG
This sequence comes from Myotis davidii, assembly GCF_000327345.1. NCBI lineage: Eukaryota > Metazoa > Chordata > Mammalia > Chiroptera > Vespertilionidae > Myotis > Myotis davidii. The sequence goes on along the minus strand of NW_006295824.1, from coordinate 473,194 downwards.
AAAAGGTAGAATATATATAATGGACTAGGAATATAAAAGAGTTCCACAAGGTCACTAGAAAAATCCAAATACCAAACTATCTTTTTTCAATATCCTCTTAACCCCAAACAAATAAAACATTATAAAGAGATATTTAACCTAATTGCATATAAAATACACTTCAACTCGCCTATAAATCTAACAGGCTTCAAATGGACAGAAAACATCATTAAATGTTTTAAGGGAAAAGAACTACCTATTAATCTTATGTACTATTGTTGAAAGACAACTCTTGAAATTCTCTCACGTGAGCATTCACTTCTTATTATTTTTTTCTTATTATTTTATTGAATTTATTGGGGTGATTAATAAAACCATACCAGCTTCAAGCATACAGTTCAGTAAAGCATCACCTCTATACTGCATTGTGCACTCACCACCCAAAGTCAAGTCTCTTTTCCCATTTATCCCCCCTTTGCCCACTTCCACCTCCCTCCCAAACCCCTTTCCCTCTTGCCATCACCATACTGTTGTCTGTGTCTATGTGTCATATGTATATGTTCTGAAATTAGTGGAAAGGGGTACTATTCCAATATGTACTATTAACAAAGGTTCAATAAACACAATATACTTACAACATCAGTAAGATCTCTTTCATGCAGAAAGTTTTCTGGCATATTATACATGGATTAATTTCTAACAAGCTTTCTCCTGTTACTTACATTTCTATTTCTTTTCCATGGGAGTCTTTAATGGTGTGGGACAATTCAAATCTTTCTCAGACCATTTGCATTCAAGAGGTTTCATCCAGTGAGTCCTTTCATGTGTTGGAAAGGAACTGGGATAATGAAAGAAATTCTATGTGGTTTCTCTCCAGTGGACATTGTCTTGAAAATTGCTGTGACAAATGAAAGCTTTTCCACATTCCTTACATTCGTACAGTTTCTCCCCAGTATGAATTCTTTCAGTGTTTGTAAGGAAGGCTTAGCATTGTTTATATTCAAACAGTTTCTCTCCAGTGAGATTTCTTTTATGTTTTTGAAGATCTCTGGGACACCTAAATGCTCTGCTACATTGTTTACATACATTTTTTTTTCAGGTTCTCCTTCATCGTTTAATAGCCAGTGCGGTAGAGTTAGTGACAGACGGGGTGGGACACAGTGGGGGGCAGTTGCCACGCAGTGTGGTGGGTGTGGAGGGCAGGCCGACACCCCGGAGTCCCCTTAACTCATACTGAGCCAACCTAGAGCCCTGGAGGGTCCTGGCTGGGGAGGGGGGGCCCTCCCTGGGCTTTGCTGGATGGGGGTCAAGGTTTAGGGCTGGAGTTGACTTCAGCCAGGGGTGCCCCCCCCCCCCTCTGTCCTGTATCAGACGGCAGAGGAGCAGGTCCCGGGGCAGGTTTCTCTCTACAGTACGAATTATTTTGTGGGTTTTTTTTTTTAAATTTGATTTTAGAGAGAGGGGAAGGGAGAGGGAGAGGGAGAGGGAGGGAGGGAGACAGACAGACAGACAGACAGACAGACAGACATTGATGTGAGAGAGAAACATTGATTAGCTGCCCCCTGCACACCTCCTACTGGGAATCAAGCCCCAAAACTGGGCATGTGCCTTGACTGGGAATTGAACCAGCAACTTTTTGGTGCACAGGATGATGTCCAACCAACTGAGCCACACAGGCCAGGGCTTATTTTGTGCATTTAAGGAACTGTGATCTCTGTAGGCTTCACCACATCCCTTACATTCATAGGGTTTCTCTCTCACATGAGTCCCTCTGTGTCTTTGTAAGATGCTATAATATCCGTAGGCTATTCCACATTCCTCACATTCACAGGGTTTCTGTCCAGTGGGATTCTTTCATGTGTTCAAACACTTCAATAACATTCTGAAGGCTTCTCCACATTCCTTACCTGCATAGGGCTTCTGTCCAGTGCAAGTTTTTTCCGGTGTTTGGAAATCTAGATGAGAACTCAAAGTTTTACCACAAAAGCATTCAGAGGGGTTCTTGCCTGTGTGAGTTCTTTCATGTGTTTGAAGAGTTTGATGGTATCTATAGGATTTTCCATATTGTTTACATCGATACAGTTTCTTTCCAGGGTGGATTCTTTCATGTATTTGAAGTGAAGTTGAAGAACTAAAGGTTTTCCCATGATTCTCACTTTTATAGGTTTTCTCTCTAGTGTGATTTCTTCAAAACCCTGGAGATAACGAAACGCTCTCCCCACACACATTGTAGATATATGGCTTCTCTCCACAATTCTGATGCTCATTTGGCTTGTATCCAGCGTGACATCTGAGGTGCCTATTATGAGGTGAATAATGAATGAAGACTTTTCCACGCACACTGTATCCCACGGTTGTACTCCAGGAAGAGTTTTCTTGTTCAGAGAGAGTTAGAGGCTGGTGTTTTCTTCACATTGCCCACCCTCTTCCCACCACACATCCTCTCGACCATATGACTTCAGTTCTAGATTTCCCGGGTCTCCCAGAGTCCTTCCCATGCACATC
>NW_006295824.1:463287-470664 GCF_000327345.1 Myotis davidii | reverse complement strand
GCGGGCAACTTGCCACCCTCCTGCGCCTTCTCAGCGCATCTTCTTGGCAGGGCCACATCCTCCCAGGCTGTGAGAGAGGTCTTTGCTGCAGGGCAGGCTGCCCATCACAGATCAATGGGAAAAAAGCTTCCCTGGCCCCAGCCTCACCCTGTCCCATCCTGGAGCACTTTTAAGCTATTGGCTTATACTTGAAAATGGAGATCATATTTTTAACCCTGGACTACTAGTACATGCAGGGAATCAGAAAGAAATGTGAGTGTGGCTAAAGGAGGATGATTAAGGAAAAGACATAAAGCTAATTCGAGCAAAACCCAGCAAGAGCATCACAAAAAGTAGATTCCAATAAAATAAACATTAAAAAAATAATTCCCAGCGTATTTATATCTGGGAGTTTTATACTGCCCTAAATGTCTAGATGACTATGCTACTAATAAATAAATGCTAGAAAAAAAGACGGACCTAAGGTTTTACAAATGCTAAGGCATTTTGACATCAAACCACTATTTAAAATTTTTTTTCTCTTTTCTTTTTAGTGAGGAATCATCTATTTGAAGAAATTGAAAAAATCCTAATAATAAATATTTTAACCACATGCCTTAGGCCATGTCCTCCTAAGGAGGTGAAAAATCCATCAAAATAACTCTACAGAGAGTCATATATCACCATTCTTTCTCAAACCCAAGTCTCGATCCTTATTTCAGGCGTTCCTAATCGTCCAATCCCACTGTTAACAACGGAAGCAAGTTACGAAGTTCTTTGGATGTTCCTTTCCTGGATGGTTGGCAATTAGCACTAATAAGATTCAATACTTCCATTAATTAGTGCTGCTTGATTGACTAATTTCTCCTAGTTCTCCCTTAGCTGGCTCTGACTAATTTCTCCTAGTCCTCCCTTAGCTGGCTCTATCTTACTTTTTCAAAAGGCTGACAAAATTTTCTTGTAATTTTGCTTTTAGTTACTAGTAATCATTTTTTAAATGTATTTGATGCAGAAAGAGAATTGAGAGCTCATATTTTTAAAGTTTTTGTTTTTCTATCTTTAACACCTACAATGTGATTTCTGCTTGAATCTGTCAATCATATTTAATTTAAGTGGATTTAAATCCGGTGGATTTCTTTTTTTATTATACAAGTGATACAGGATTGTTATGAAATAAGATCCAGATACACAAAGGGTTTTAAAAAGGCAGATGTAACTACAATAGCGTAGGGGTAATCCTGTTCACTATTATCTTCATCTTGTTGCATATTTGTTCCCTTTTATATTATGTATTGTTATTTTTAAACATAAAAGGAGATAATGCTATATATACTGCCATGAGATCTACTTCTTTCCCTTAACAATATACGGTGAATATGTTTCTGTATCAGTACATACTATTTTCAAACATTACTTTAAATGGATGCTTAACATTCCAGTATATGAATGTGCCACTTCATCAAGGCCTTACATTCAAAGCCCTGAATATTCCAATTATTTTCCTCCCAAACAAAGAAACACAGTTTCACAAACAGGATTGCACATACCATGAGCCACTTCTTCAGATTAACTGGGAAACTTGTAATACATTCAGGTGCCTTAACAGCATTGGCCCCTGTTGCCATTTTTCTAATAACGAAAACGAGTAAAATATATAAGCTACTTTCCTACCCGCAGCATAGAAAAATATAATGCTACAGCGAGACATCCAGAGAGTCATTTTGCATCCTCCAACTCCCGGTGGTACTAATTACGATTTCGTGGCCTGTTTCACCACGCAGCTCAGTTCAGAAGGTATGGATAGACTGCTAATGACCAAATGACTCATGGAAACACAATACACTTGAACCAGTTAGAAAAATAAGTCTCAACTTGTATAACATGATTGGAAAAAGAGATTATTATTTCTAGGGCATTTCATAAGAAAGATAACTTAAATTCCTGTATGTTAGCAGTGAATTGTGATTAATTTTTTTGGACTAGATCCGGGGTTGAAGAAGCAGGAAGCACTTTGTCATCAGCTTGCTTCTAACAGTAAAATACGAGGTAGGTGAGCTAATGACTGAAATTGTGGAGAGGGGCCACATGGAGACGGGGGCTGCATAGTCCCTACTTCTTCATGTCCTTGTCTATGTGAAGGGCGGGGGGGGCGGCGCAGACAGAGAGAGAATGAGGAGATGAAAGAAAGAATGGAAGGATGGGCTTGGCCCTGGAAGTGCTCAAGTACAGAATTTCTGGTTATTTCATTTTCAGACCCACGTGCTCTTGACTCTTAGAGGATCAGTTGGAACAAGCACTTTAAAAAGTAAACCCTCCTGGAGGTCATGTCCCAGGTCCAGGTGCTGCTGTACTTCCTGCAGCTGGAGGCCATCCCTGCTCCCGAAAATTAAAAAACAAAACAAAAAAAAACAAACAAAATAAAAAGTAAACCCACTAAGCAATAATCTCTAGACAATGCATTTAGAGCCCATCAGAGAGTATAAGTGGTGGTAGCACAGTGGAAAACTAAGACTTGTCTCTGATTACAAGTCAGAAAGGAAGAGGAAATGAGCAGTGTAATTTAAAGGAAAAGGAGGTTTTATTTCCAGATTCCATTGCCAAAGGTTTCTCTGTTTTTAAACACAGTAACGATTTTTAAAACAAGTAAAAATGTTGACATTTTAAGTGTTTCTTTGTTTATTAAAATGCTATGTCATAAAAATAATATATAAACATGTACATATTTCAGATATGACTATATATAATACTAGAGGCCTGGTGCATGAAATTTGTGCATGGGTGGGATGTCCCTCAGCTGCCTGCACCCTCTCTAATCTGGGACCCGTCAGACATCCCTCTCACAATCCAGGACTGCTGGCTCCTAAATGCTCACCTGATTGCCCCCTAACCGCTCCCCTGATGGCCTGATTGACGCCTAACTGCTCCCCTGCCTGCCTGATCCCCCCCAACTGCCCTCCCCTGCCAGCCTGATTGCCCACAACTGCCCTCCCCTGCTGGCCTGTTCACCCCCAACTGCCCCCCCCTGCCAGCCATCTTGTGACGGTCATCTTGTGGTGGCCATCTTGTGATGATGTCACACATGATGCCACCTAGGCTTTTATTATGTAGGATAAAGAAAATTAATGTGAAATAAGATATGTCAAACAGTATAAAAATAATACCATGACTACTCATGTCCAGGTCATCCTGCTTAGAAAACAATAATTATTAGTACTAATGATAATTATTTTTTCTCCCCAACAGCATTGAGACATATATAAGTATTGCTAAAAATTGTGTAAAAATTTTGTACATTTTTCAACTTCATATAAATAAAGTTATACCTTTTTTTGTAACTTACTATTATGTTTATAAGAAGCAACCATATTAATACCTGTAGGACTAGGTTATTTGTTTTATTGTTGAATGAGATCACACACAAGAAAAAAAATGTATTTATCCATTTTTTCATTGATGAACATTTAGCTTATTTCCTGCTATTACTAAGTCTCCACGTACCGGTTTTTGTGTGGATATAAGTTTGCAACTCCTTTGGGTTAATACCAAAGAATACAATTGCTAGATTGTATGGTAAGAGTATGTTTAGTTAAATAATCTTTTTCTATTTTTTCAAAGCATGTTTGTTACATTTTTTTCTGCATTTCTAAATATTTGTAGCATTCTTTCATTCTTTCCAAGATAGGTAAGTACAACACCGTCAGAAACAAAGTCAACTTTAACCTTCAATTCCATGAAGTCCCTCAGGCCATCCTTTCCTAAGGGCAGAAAGTTCTTTGTGGGATAGGAGAAGAGCATGGAGCTCTAAGTGCTCCAAAGGAATAGGGTTGCCGAAAAGGAGCGAACCCAGAGAGGAGGGTGGGCAATGCTGAAGGTCAACTTCCACTTCCCAATCCTACCTAAACCTGACCTCACCCAGAGTTTTAGCAAAGTAACCTCTATTCCTAAGGATTTTCTGTTGCCTTACTAAGAAGCAAACACAATGTTGACTTAGTAAGAAGCAAACACAAAATAATGGGATATATTTTTCTTTTGAAGTTCAGAGCTTTCTGTGCAAGTGTTCTCCAGGGAGAGTGAGCATCTATGGCTGCTGAAAAACAATATATTTCTTTATAGCAAGGAGAAGTTCTTTTATGACACTTCAGAAGTAGAGTCCTCAGGCTCCTGCTGGGGACCATCGTGGTAGCTGCTGTGAGAACAAAATTACAATCGACTCCTTGCTCAGAAAAGTCTAGGAAGATGGGTCCCCTGGAGCTATGGCTTTCTCCTCTATGCATTTCAGATTAAGGTCTGATTTCAAAGGAATCACATTAGAACTGTGACCAACGTCTGCCTACCTTGAAGTGAGTTAGATCTGCCAAACCTATCCCTTACTTCCATAACTATGCAATTTCAGGTAACAGTCACTCGCTGGTGATATTTATTTGGTATCTTCACACCTGCTCTGTGTGTTGTCCTCTTAGGGAGTTGTTTTGGTGCGTAGGAAAGTGTGTGCTAAGTCATCGGTTTGGAACTGGCCCTAGGTTCCCTGGGATCCTTCCCAGCTGAGCCTTCTTCCATGTGACATTGGCTTTGGGGATTTATAAGAAATTCCTAGAGAGTAGGAGACACCAAAGAAAAGAATTCGGAGAACACTGAGGAAATGCTGAGGACACAGGGCTGGGACTGGTAAAACCAGAGAGGGACAGGAGAAATGGAGATGCTTGGGGCAGTCAGTGACCACAATTCATATAGGTCTGAGTGTCTTCCATGTAGATTCTGAACAACTGGAAGCGTGGAGTGATGTCGTGTCCACGTTTGTATCTGCAGTGAGTAGGTGCCTGACAGAACAGGGGGTCAATCAAATCTGAAATAATGTCAACAATAAAAATGAAACATTAAACAAACAAACACAACCCACACTTTAACAGTCGAAGAATAAACAGAAATTTAGAAAGACATTTTATTTTCATTATTCCACTTGTGATAATCACTGGTGAAATAAAACCCAAAATAAAATAATGATCTATTGTCTAAGATTCTCAAACAGAATTTTTTGGTCTTGCTATTTTAAGTTCTATGTTATGTTCTTTATGTAAACAATATATTTACAAAGATTAATGTATGATCAGATGGCCTATTTAGAAACTTGTAAGTGATAATATGTTAACTTTAGCATCACTATGTCCCCATTTATGTTCTTCTCTAGTCTTCCACACAGTATATATGATCATAGTTTACTAGAGTAGTGACTTTAAGTGGGTGTTGTTTTGAGAGGATGGGTTGGTTGGAGCCATAAAATGCACCCTTAGCATGATTCTTCAGAACGCCCTCTCTAAAAAAGCCAGCTACATGTATTTAATTGTCATAGTATATCACCAAACTCCAAACTTATATCGAATCTAACCTCCAAATTTCAGAAGTCCAGGCCCAGAAAGTTACTATCTGATTCTTACTATATATCCCCCCAGAAAATAAATATGTGAACCTCATCTAAGTGACTATGCATGCTCAAACCACGGAAGGGCTTAGAATTACAGGGAATTGTTGAAGCACCAATTAGTGATATTTGGGTTATATCACAGAAAATATAATTATCAAATATTCTACAAAATGTCTCTTTAACCAGGAGTTGGCAAACTACGGCCTATGGGCCAGATATGACTGCTGCCTGTTTTTGAATAGCTTGGGAGCTGAATTGTTTTTATATAATTAAATGGCTAAAATAATCCTGAAGAATAATAACATTTTATAACACATGAAAATTACTTGAAATTCAAGGTTTGGGTCCATAAATAAAGAGCAATTGGAACACAGTCATACTCATTCATTGACTTAGTGTTTAGGGCTGCTTTTATGCTGTATCAGCAAAAGTAAGTGGTTCCAGTAGCATCAATATGGCCTGGAAAGCCTAGAGTATTTATTATCTGATCTTGTACAGAAAAAATAAACAAAGATGCTCCCTGTTTTATGCCACTGTCAGAGAGAATTCTGTGCAGGGGTCACCAGGGGTCAGAGCCAGGTATGGCTACTTCGTGTTCTTTCATTTGTATGAAATGCTTATCAGTGGTCTCCCTTCTGCTCTTTATATAGAGAGGCGCATAGCTTGAGTAGCCATTTATTCTGTTTTTGGGTATTTTAGATGAGAAGTCACAGGGAGACCCCCCCCCCCCAAATGTTGCCTAGTTCCTATACATGAGCACCTGTGCACAGATGGCCTGAAAAATTAAGAAGCCCATTTCCTGCATGGCCCCACTTGAATTTTGCTGTATCAGGATACCAGCTCTATGGACTTCCTATCTGGCCCACATTTCTTTTTTGGATTTTATGTTCTTCAAATAGCCAGGCCATATTTGGGGATGTTCAGAAGCCATGTAGATATAGGTGGGTTTTGTTTTGAATATATTTTTATTGATTTCAGAGAGGAAGGGAAAGGGAGAGAGAGATAGAAACATCAATGATGAGTGATAATTTTCAATTGGTTGCCTCCTGCACGCCCCCAACTGGGGATTGAGCTCCCAACCTGGGCATGTGCCCTTGACTGGAATTAAACCTGGGACCCTTCAGTCCCCAGGCCAATGCTCTATCCACTGAGCCAAACCAGCTAGGGCTAGAGATGGTTTTTTAAAATTATTTTTTGGCTTATTCCCATGATTGAGGCTGGAATTGGCATGCCTTCAAGATTATTCAAAGGGATTTTACTGGATTACTAGGACATAGAAAGTCAAGTAAAACTGTACTGGCACCATGAAGCCTACTGTTCCTCTGGAGTTGCATCTGGGGACTGAAGTTCTATCCTCTAGGCCCAGGGCTCTCTGTGGAGCCCAGGACACTTGCTTCTGCTCCACAGCCGCAAAACCATGATTAATATCTCATGATTAACATTCTATTGGTCTGAGCGTAAATGGGACAGAGCTCAGTCCCATTTCTGCCTGCAACTAATTTTTCAGGTTTAAGTTCCTCATTTAAATTTTATGGGCCTCAGATTTTTAAATTACAAACCAGTGTAGTTTGACTAGATGACCTTGATGGCCACCTGTAACTGCAAAGCATGGTACGCTTGCTTTAACTTATCGAGGATTGAATATTCTTCACCCCATTGAACTGAATCCAAATACTTTGATTTTTACACAAGGGATGTATTTGCTGCCTATCTGACATCTGGTGGAACTTGCTTTACTTTTAATGTAATTAAACTATTGCAGTGAATAGATATAATTAAAATATTGTCGTAAAGTATTGCCCAGATAAAAAGAATTCTTGCCCACTACATTTAAAAAAGGCATCAGTACTAGATGCCAGTTAATAATTATAGGAAAGCACAAAAGCAGTAAAAAATAAAATGTTATATAAGATCATAGTAAAGTACAAACATTCTGATGTGGAGGAGTGAGGCAGGTGGGGTGGGGGCGGGCGCCCACC
>NW_006295824.1:443456-453712 GCF_000327345.1 Myotis davidii | reverse complement strand
TTTTTTTTTACAGAGAGGAAGGGAGAGGGATAGAGAGTTAGAAACATCGATCAGCTGCCTCCTGCACACTCTCCACTGGGGCTATGCCCACAACCAAGGTACATGCCCCTGACTGCAGTCGAACCTGGGACCCTTGTCCGCAGGGACTGGGGCTATGCCCACAACCAAGGTACATGCCCCTGACTGCAGTCGAACCTGGGACCCTTCAGTCCGCAGGGTGACGCTCTATCCACTGAGCCAAACCGGTTACGGCAGAAATCACGATTTTAAAAAGATTCCCAGGTGATTCTAATGTGTAGCCAAGGTTGAGAACCACTGCTCTAGGCATTTAATTAAAAACCAAACCAAAACCAATCTTCCTCCATCAAGATAAACAAAAACAACTTCCCAAACCATGTCACCATGCTTCAGGGTCAAATTAGTTTTCTGGTATTTGTTAACTACTAAAGGCACAACATTTCTCAGTTCAACCATCTTAAGACTTTGTCAGTAATGAAAAAGGGAGACAGGTGAAAAGGCAGAAGTAGCCAGTAGAGAAAAACAAGGCTCTAAGAAGGGAAAGAAAAGAGGAAAAATGTTTCTAAATTTCAAGTTGCTAATAACCATCCCAAGGCCAGGTGTACACTTTTATTTTATTTTTTAGAAAAGAATGTTTGACCTCATGAAACACCTAGTGAACGTGTTTTGTTCTTCCTGACCCAACCTAAGAACAGAAAATTGAATTCAAGATTGACAACAAATAGCCACTATCAGAAAGTTCTATTTGGTATTTATTGTGACAGGACATTCTTCATCTTAAAGGTATTTTTTGATGGCAATCTTAGATAGCCTGTTGTCTTTTTCCAGTAGTTCACTGGCACATGGCCAGCTGTTTGAAGTTAATCTCTGTCTTTCTACAGCTTGAAGATTGGATCAGAAAAAGTAGCGTCAGCGTTTAGTTTTGAAAGAAAATATTTTTTAAACCAAGTCATGAGGAGGAGGGTTTTTTTGGTATGTGTAACCAAATTATAGAAAATACCTTTTTACTCCTCTATATAAACACTTACTCTAGACAAGTGGTACTTGGCTGTGCTGCATTTGTGAGACATTCCCTCCCTATCCCCACAACCAAATGGCTGCTCGCCCCCTTTTTAAAATTTATTATTTTTATTTTTTGTTGAACCTCCCCCGAAGATATTTTTCCATTGATTTTTAGAGAGAGTGGAAGGGAAGGGGAGAGACACAGAGAGAGAAATATCGATTGGTTCAAGCCTGCAACTGAGGTATGTGCCCTTGACCAGAGTCGAACCCGTGACCCTTCAGTCCATGGGCTGCTGCTCTATACACTTAGCCAAACTGGCTAGAACAACAATCTGCCCTTGGATGACATGAAAATAAACGCATTTCTTAGCATCCTGCTTTTCTCATCATTTAACCAGCCTCATTTTGCCGACTTACTTAAAAATCTTATGTGTAGTTCTGCAGAGCCTAAAACAATAATAAACCAAATTTGCCTGCCAAAGAAATTTAAGAGAGCTCGTTTTGGTCTAGAGTAAAAAGGCAGTTGGGAAAAGTTTTATGACAAAAAGTATCACTGGAATTGTTCCTTCAGAGAAGATGAGGGCTTTATTCATTCACTTTCCTTCCCTTCATTTAACAAATGTTACTTATTGAAAATACTTCAGACCACATAATTTGGTTCGGGTTTGAAGACTGGCCATAATACTTTAGGCTTGGTTTAGGTTGCCTTCACTTCAAATTGCTGCTTTATTAGCAAACAAACAGGGTAAGAGTTGTCAAGAGATCAAGAATGGGAGTGAGTGGTTGAAGCTCCCTTATGCCTTTTTTGTTGGACAAAGTAATCCCAACACCCCTTCCTTCTTTGCACTTAGAAAAGCAACATGTTTAAGTAGATTTGTAAAATTTGAAAAAGTTTAAGACTCCTAAGATCAACACCTCCTCTCTGTGGTTACAAAAATATGCTGGTGTTCATCTTGAAGGGACATCATAAAACTATGGACTAGTGAATATGGAAAAGTACAAAGCTGGGTCTGAAATAGTCAGTTTCAGAGAGAATGATGGCACCATTGATCAGAACAAGAAAAGCCCAAGGAGAAACTGATGTAAAACAGGAAACAGAGAAGAGGAGGTCAATGATTAAGCTTCATGAGATGTCTAGATGCATGATGTGGGAGGGAACAGATGTGGGAGAAACCATGAAGGAAAACCATAGAAAAGAAGTGGGGAGTGAAGGAGGAGAATAGGAAAGTCCCTGGGGTTGAAGCAAGAAGAGGGTCTGAGAAAGGACTGATATAAATTGGCAAATGCCAACGACATCAAGGTGAGGACAGAGAAAAGACCATGAGATCTGACAACAAGAATCCTTATGTAGAAAGGACTTAAAATATAGTAGGCAAATCTTGAGGAGTCAATTGTGTATAAGAAAATGGATACAGAAAAGGAGAAAATATTGACTGTGAGTAGTTCAAAGATATGTTAGAGTAAGAGATAATGTCTGTAGAATTAAGGTGCTGTTAACATGGTTGTAGGTAGAGGAGAAAAAGAGCAAAACACTAAAGATTTGGGGAAGGGACTTTATTTGAAGGAATGAGATTCTAGAAGAGGTGGAAGACCCTTAATGTAGACAGAGAGACTGATTTTGGCAAGAAAGAAAGGCACTTCTTCCTCTGAATAAGGAGTGAAGGGAGAGTAGGCACCTGAAAACACAGAGAACTATAGAGATGGAGGTCTACAAAGATGTTTTGAGGTGGAGGATGGTCTGAGGGTAGATGTGGGACTTATGAGAAAGGATTTGTCTTCGGAAAGTAGGTTCCCCAAGCCTGGCCAGCATGGCTCAGTGGTTGAGCGTCAACCCATGAACCAGGAGGTCACAGTTTGATTCCTGGTCAGGACATATGCCTGGCTTTGTGGGCTCAATCCCTAGAGTGGGGTGTGCAGCAGGCAGCTGATTAATGATTCTCTCTCATCATTGATGTTTTGACCTCTCTTCCTCTCCCTTCCTCTCTGAAACTAATAAAAATATGTTTAAAAAAAAAAGAAAAAGAAAAAGGTAGGTTTCCCAAGGCTGGGGCTGGCCGGAACTAAAACTGAAAGGATAAAACGTGTCTGGGACTCTAATTAAGGCAGTTTAAAGTTGCTGATTAGCGTTTCAGGCTGAATGTTAGGGGATGAAGCCATAAAGGTACAAAAGAGCTAGATAGTGTAAAGGGATTAAGAGACTGGCCATCAGGCTAGGAGAAGAGCCAGGTTACTAAATATGAGAGAGTAGGAAATGCGAGATCAGGAAGTCATGATTAGAGAGGGAAATAGAAGAGTTAAAAGAGGGAGCAGAGAGAATGGTTCCTGTAGATAATAGATCCCTGCCCTTTTGGAACTCACACGCTAGCAGGGGAAGACCGTCAATTAATCATAACCATAGTGAATGAGCAAATAATTTAGTACCATAAAAAAAAAGAGAGAGAAGAGGACAGCCAAATAAGGGAAATTGGGATTGCCAGGGTGGGGTAGGATAGAATGTCAGTTTTCACAATGGGATTAGGGTAGTGTCATTGAGAAGGTGAGATTTGAGCAAACTGATGGAGGTGAGAGAGGGAGCCAGGAAGAGATCTAGGGACAGAATGAGGAACAACATGGAGCGGGCCACTATTGTTCGCTACCTTGTGTTGCTGGATCTGTGTCTCTTCTTAGTTGTAGAACTGCAAAGCCCAGTTTTTATGTCATGGCCAGAGAAAGGGATGGCATACACCCCAAAACCCTCCCTTCTGTATAGTAGCAGTACCCACTTTGTCATTTTTGTGCATTACTTATTAAATAAGTACAAGAGTCTGCATTGCAGGCAATAGCTGTGCAAGTTCCTGGCTGTGGAAAGTTAACTTTTACTCCATCTGATCCTAAGCTAGAGGTATGAACTCCGGTACAAACTTCACCCCTTTGGAATTTGGAAATTTAGGAGGATGGGTTCCCATCTATATGAATATTAAGTGTGCTAGTCTGTATATAAATGTTAAGTTCGGTTTCTGTCTGTTAAAATGTTTCTCTGGAATTTTAAGTCTTTATCGGATAGTCAGAGTGGCACGTAGAGGCTCATGACTAAAAGAGTCACCTGAAAGATCCCAGTAACAGATTGTGTCCCTGGTAGCTGATATGAGAATTCTTCTAAGGGAGGAATCCAGCTTTTTTTGTGTGTGTGTGAAGATGCCTGGCTGGATAAGTCCTTGAGAATTCATTGCTTTTAATGAAGGCTTTGGACTGAGACTTAAAAATTGGGAGTTTGAGTCAAAATTGTTTATTCCTTTAGGAGTCAGGGTGACCTTAGCTTGGATCTGGGCTATACAGGAGCTACCAGAAGAGCTGAAGGCAGAAAGGATATTGTTAACACTGGGTTGTTAGTTATAAGATTGTATGCATCCAATTAAGCATTGTCTACATATTCAAATCTGACATGCGATTGTATCTAAAACACAAGAATCCTTTGATAAATATTTCCTGAGTATCTATAATAATGAAAAAATAAAAGGACTTACTAAGATCACAACAAGCTTTTCAATCAACAGCTAATCTTAGGAACAAGCAGTAAAATTATATTCATTATAGAAAAGCCTCGTTTAATTTATCATTCTAACAAATAAATAATTTGAAATAGAGATTGAGACAATTTATAACCAAAGATAAGGACGAAGCTTACGCTTCAGGGTATGAGCGACATTTGATAAAGCTCTCCTGTATTCCTGTAGCTGTATCATTCTTTGTTTATAAAACCTCGGCTAAGAAAGTTTAATTTATCAAAACAGAGTTATCTTTCCAAGACGTTTTTATAAACAACACAAAGACCACATTGTCTAAGATGAGCTCCTGCCCAGCCGTAATTAGAAATTGACACCATAATTTTCCAAGCCATATTGCTAGCGAAGTTAGAATCTGACAATTTCTACTAACTGGTGACTGTTCTAGGAGGCTATACAGGATGTTCAGTATGGTGCTGGGTAATTTAAGTGCTCTTGACCCCTGACAGAAAGTGTCCAATTCTCGCTCATCTGCTGTATCCGTTAGGGTGACACATTAGCAGTCTCATGTGTTTGCTGCCTCCCTGTGAATTAGAAGGAAAGAAGAGAAGAGAGGAAAGGAAAGAAAAGAAGGGGATAAATGTCTTAAAATGTCTGATTAAAGAGGAGACTGCAAAACCCAAACCAACTGCCACCTTGAATACTGGTTATTCAGAAGAGAAACCTTTGCAACACAGACCACATACTAGCAGGTGGTAAAGAGACATCACCTACCATTAAAGTAGAAAAGGAGGAATTATTTTATAATTTGGCCCTTGTCTGGAAATTGGATTGTGGCGATGCTGATGAGCAGGTGGACAGTGTAGAGGTAGGAAGAGGACTAGTTCATTCATTTATCTGAAGAGGATCTCAGGGGAGAAATGGGAAGGATTCTTATCTAAGTGAACTTGAATTTCAAAGAAGAGAGGAGTATGTCTAGAATGCTTTAATTAGAAATGGGCTCTGATGTTGGGAATGTATTCCCTGATGAAATAACATCTTTAAATAATCTGGTCCGTTAGTCATCTGCTGCTACACCCCAGCCACAAACAACTCCGGGCCACCACGCTGATGAAAGAGTTATGCAATCCTGGGAATGCCTTAAGTGGCTACTAAAGACAAAGACAGTTAATCTTCCAAATCAAGTGTTTTCAGCCATACTAAAATTCTGGATCATGGAGTTACTTTAGTCACACCACAGCCAGGAAGAAAATGTGAATCAGGAAAATAAATTTTTAGGGAGTCAATGACCTCAACATTGTGCAAGTTAATTAGAAACTGGCTATTTATATATTACATAATTAAAACGGTTAGACTGATGGGTCATGTAATAGACCAGATTGTTTTCCCATTGATTTTAAAATTTTTTAATTAAAAAAAATTTAGTATAGTGTCTCTTTTGTACAGAATTAGCTTGTCTTTCCTTTCTTTTTTTCTTTGTTTCATTGAGATATTTTAAAATGTGGTTGTAGCCTAGCTGGTTTGGCTCAGTGGGTAGAGCATTGGCCTGTAGACTGAAGGGTCCCAGGTTTGATTCTGGCCAAGGGCATATGCCCGGGTTGCGGGCTTGATCCCCAATGAGGGGTGTGCAGGAGGCAGCCAATCAATGATTTGCTCTCATCATTGATGTTTCTATCTCTCTATCCCTTTCCCTTCCTCTCTGAAATCAATAAAAATAAAACAAAAGAAAACAACAACAAAAAAACACTTAAAAAATATGGATGTAGCAGACTAATTTTGCAATGCCAGATGTGAAAGCGGTAGGCACCTAGCCTCCCAGGCGTCTTGCATTTTAGTTCCTTTTCTTTCATTCACCCTTTTAATAGCAAAAAGACACAGTGCATGGTACAAATAAAAACTATTTGTTTCTCTCTTTTCTGTCATTGTTTCAGCTCCTTATTCCTCTTTTTTTTTGGAAGTTACTTTGATGATCACATACTTTTTCAGGTCTCTTTTCCTTCCACCTCTTAAATGAATATTTGTGACAGGGATCTCAGAAAGTAGTTTGCTCATTGCCATGTGTGTTTTCTGGGACCATCAGCTATCATGCTCAGCCTCTGGGCTACTGTGACTTTGAGGTTTAGCTGGTCAACTGGAGATGGCCAGTCCTCCTATGGGGCTTTTCCAGAAGCACCAACATTTTGATCCTCTGTGAGAGGAAATGGAAAATACAGAGAAATAAAGTGTAGTTTTATTTCTAGCTTTATGACAGAATTTTGGATTTCAGGAGCAAGGAAACTTGGAATGGAACTAACTACTCTAAGATTGACCTTGTGAGGTCTTTAAAGATTTCCCAGGAGTTATACATTTCTTTTTTATTGTAAACTATACATCAAGACCCTCACCTTGTTTTAACCTGGGCTTTTTGTATCCTATAATGAAAGATAACATAGTAGGTAAGTCTTTATTACCATTGTTACTGACTGGAATAGTGCAACAGTCTTTTACCTGGTGATCTTATTTCCACTGTTGCTTCCCTTTGTCTTTCATGTAGCAGAAAGAATGATTTAAATTTTTTTTAAATTGAATTATGTCTAATTATATCCTCCAGTAGTACCAGGACATAGTGTTCTGGGTACTCAATTTTACTTGATAGAACTGTTCTCAGACCCTGGCCAGGTAGCTCAGTTGGTTAGAGTATCATCTTGCTATCCTAAGGTTGTGGGTTTGATTCCTGGTCAGGGCATATACAAGAATCAATCAGTGAATGCATAAATAAGTAGAACAACAAATTGATGCTTCTCTCTCTGTCTCTCTCCCTCCCTCCCTCCTTCCTTCTCTCTCTAAAATCAATAAATTAAAAAAATTATAAGAACTGTTCTCAATCAAGTGTTATTTTTTATCTAATCAATTTGCTTATTTGCATAATATTTGTTTCTTCTATTAAACTATTAACTATATATGGACAGAGACTGTATAAGTATCCATCCATTATTTTTTTATTCATATAGCATGAACAAGATAAAAAATGTTTCCTGACCACATGGACCTTATAGTTCAGTAGAGAAAAAAATATCCAACAAGTAATAACTTAAAGTGTCATATGCAATTTTAGAGAAAATACTGTTATGGGAATGTATGACAGGAATATCTAGACAGTGTGAGATATGGGGTGGGGTCAGAAAAGAATTTCTGGTGTGACATATAAGTTGAAACTTCTTTCTTTTTCTATTTTGTTAATCCTCACCCAAGGATATTTTTCAATTGATTTTTAGAGAGAGTGGAAGGAATAGTGGGAGACGGAGAGAAACATTGATGTGAGAGAGACATATTGATTGATTGCCTCCTGCATGTACCCTAACCAGGGCCAGGGAACCTGCAACCACGGTATGTGACCTTGACCAGAATCGAACCCGGGACCCTTCAGTCTGTTGGCCGATGCTCTATCCACTGAGCCAAAGGGGCTAGGGCTAGGCTGAACCTTAAAAGATGAACAAAAGCTAACTAGGCAAAGAAAATAGTTAAGAATGTTTCTGGAAGAGAGATGTGCTAAAAGAATTACACGAATTGTGCTTGATGTGTGAGGTAAAAGCAGTGAAAGAGGAGGCTAGACACATAGGAAGGATTTTATGAGCCTCCTGAGCTCTGAAGAGCACCAGGAAGCCACTGAAGTTATACACAAAGATTCAGAGGATCATAGGAACACATTCAGGATCTTGAGCTTCACTGTGGAGAGTGATCTGGGAGAAAGGACAGACGTAAGCAAGTTAGAAGGCAGTTTGAGCAACCCAACTGAGTAACTAGGGTGACTCAGAATAAAACAGTGGTGGGCCCATTGAGAAGAGAGAAAAATCTGAAAAATTATTAAGAGGGAGGAGAAAGGCAGGGATAGATGGAAGATGGTATTTGCAGTTAACAAAAAAAAATTTTTTAAATATAGGAGATGCTCAAATCTGCTACCTACTCCACTGAAAAATCAGTAGAAAGTGAGTAGTTGAAGATACTTAAACAACTGAAGAAAATATTTAAACTTTATATTCTAGATATGTATGTGATTTTCTCGTATGTGGGTAAAATAAAATACTGGGGAAAGTTAGTAACTATTACAAAAGTATTCTGTTTTCATGCAGTTTCCGTTGGTAGTAAAATATTGTAGACGATTTAAGTTAGGCATGAAATCTGTTTTGACTTATAATTTCCTTAATGGTATAAAGTTCATTTGGATTTTATTATTTACAAGATGTTTGAAATCTGACTTTTTGGAGCGTATCCATCATGGCAAAAGTCTTCATCTTTCTGAGTAACAGTATTGATCATTATGTTCAAGATCCACAAGGTGTAAAACTATGCAAATATATTGCTCCAAGTAAAGTAAAAAGGTTTGTGGTATAAACTAGTCAGATACGTTACATTAATGAGAGCAAAATTAGTCTTGACACATTTCTGGCAGGTCTAGAAAAATATGAGCTATACTCCCTACCACACACGAAGAGTTGCATCAGAGTAATAAAGAATGTCATTGTTGAGCCTAGAGAGGGCCAAGGAAATGCTGTACTTGGACAGATCCTGCCTCCCAGGGGGACCAGAGTAGAAACCTTAGTGACTCTAGGTTGAATCAATTCAGAGATTTTGGAAGTATCTGGAAGTTCAAACTAGAAAGTAAGGGACCACCCCTGAAGAACTCAAGAGGTGACAAATTCCACAGGGATGTGCAATTGCTGAAGACTTTCCACTTGAGTTAACACTAATTAACTCCTTTACAAGGTGAGTGTAAACCACAAGGAAATCTTAATGGGGATTATTGGATTACTTTTATTTCATTCACATTTTTCTTTTCTCTTCCTATAAAATTGTGGGAACCATTCTAGAAAATGAAATAGAAAATGCAAATGTTGGTTGTTAGTCTGAAAACAGAAACTGCTGTGATTAAGTTTTTGGAAAGTTTGAAATGAAAAGAGAGTTCAGAAAAGAGAGTAAGCTACAGCCACCACATTGACTCACCTGTTTTTGTTAATAAAGTTTTATTCAAACACAACCTCACCTATTTGTTTATGTCTTCTCTATGTCTGAAGCGTTTAGTAGTTGTGACAGAGACCTTATGGAAATCAAACTGTGACCTCCTCATTCATAGGCAGACACTCAACCACTGAGCCATGCTGGCTGGGAAAAAAAATACACATCTCTTGACCCAACAATTCCTTTAATCCTAAATAAATTATTAAGGATATAGTCAAATATTTAGATGTATAATGTACAGGAAAAAATTCTTTACCTACACTAATAAAAGAGAAACATGCAAATTGACCATCCCTCAACTACGCCCACCAGCCAATCAGAGTGAGTATGCAAATTAACTCAACAAAGTTGGCGGTTCATTTGCATGCACAGGCAAGGAGTGAAGACTGAAGACAGCATAGAAAAAAGCCAAGTGCTGCAGAAGGGAGCAAAGTGGCGGCGAAGGGAGGGAGCCGAGGCAGTGGACACAGGAAGGAGCGAGGCAGCGGAAGCCCTATTCTTGCAGGAATATTCCTGCAATGGGCCTCTAGTAGTAGATAAACATGGAAAATCTCTAATGACCAATCATAGAGGATTTTGTTAAATAAATTATGGTGTATATGTTGAATGTCCTACATTAAATAGCCAATGCATGATATTGTAGGTAAATATATCTGAACATGAAAGATATGTATTATCCTATCTAATTGAAGGAAAAAGGATATAATATGGTATATATATTTTTGTCCCCCTTTTTTTAAACCTCACTTAAGGATATAT
>NW_006295824.1:441321-442752 GCF_000327345.1 Myotis davidii | reverse complement strand
CTTGATTGGAACTTCGTGGCCCATGAGCAAAAGTTGGTATTTTTCAAGCGGCCAAAGAGCCGCATGTGGCTCATGAGCCGCAGTTTGCCAACCACTGGGCTAGGGCAATCTTAACAGTCTTGATTGAGAAATAACCAAGGGCATCAAACTAGATGAACTTTGAATTTCATTTCAAGTCTCATAATTCATTGAAAATACCAGAAGATGTCCTCAGGTCCTAACTTCCCATCATAGACTCGGCTGTTAGAAGTCTGTAGAAACTGGCATCTATATATATAAAAGCCTAAGAGACCATACGATGGAATGACCGGAACAGCCAGTCCCTATGATGTGCACTGACCATCATGGGGCAGATGCTCAATGCAGGAGCTGCCCCTGGCCCTCAGGCTCTGATCGCCAGATGGGGCCTGTTGGCCAACCTCCCAGTTCCTCCCCCTGGCCAGCAAGACCCCATTGCCTGATCAGGGCCGGGTCCCGGGCTGGAATGAGAAACCTTGGGTGGGTGGCAGGGGTTGCAGCCCCTTTCCCAGTGGGGCCAAGGGATGGCTCCTTCCTCAAGGCTGGCGGCCAACCTCCCAGTTTCTCCCCTTGGCTGGAAGGCCCTGATCACCCACTTGAGGTCAGGCCCTGGTTTGGGACAGGGAACTAGGGATGGGTGGTGGCGACCAACCTCCTGCGGAACCTGGGTGAGGAGCTGTGACCTCTCACCAGCTACCTGAGAGTAGGGGTGATGGGGGTGGAGGTGTGGTAAGAATGCGGGGTGTCTGCCAAACTCCCTCTCACTTCCCCAATTACCCTTCCCCAGGACACCAGGACTTGCATGCCAGGGAAGCCCCAGCACTCAGGTGCTGGGTCCCCCACCTGAATGGCCTCTTCTGGGTGAGCTGGGTCGCAGCTGCCAGGACCGCAGGAGCCGGTCGGACTCCTCATGGGTTCACGCAGAAGCTGGTCTCTGAGGCTGGCCGGGAAGAGAGCACACTGCCCACCCAGCTTCTGTGCAGCGCCTCTGGGCAGCCCAGAGGCCCAGGCTGTACCCTGGCCCACAGCATTCAGTCTCACTCACCACATCTCTGCATGGAGACTTGGGCGTCGTGACCCAGGCAGAGTGGGGCACAAGGGTGCCCAGCGGCCCAGGTGTTGCCCAGGGCCCAGAGGTCAGTGCTTGCAGGAATATTCCTGCAATGGGCCTCTAGTAGTAGATAAACATGGAAAATCTCTAATGACCAATCATAGAGGATTTTGTTAAATAAATTATGGTGTATATGTTGAATGTCCTACATTAAATACATTAAATAGCCAATGCATGATATTGTAGGTAAATATATCTGAACATGAAAGATATGTATTATCCTATCTAATTGAAGGAAAAAGGATATAATATGGTATATATATTTTTGTCCCCCTTTTTTTAAACCTCACTTGGATATATTT
>NW_006295824.1:440502-441081 GCF_000327345.1 Myotis davidii | reverse complement strand
AAGAAATAGGCTCTCTTGATCTTAACAATCTTTTATTTTATTTGTTAATCCTCATGTGAGGATATTTTTCAATTGATTTTTAAAGAGTGGAAGGGAGGGGGAAAGACAGAGAGCAAAATACAGATGTGAAAAAGACACATCGATTGGTTCCCTTCTGCCTGTATCCCTGATCAGGGCCAGGAATTGAGCCTGCAACCTAGGCACATGCCCTTGATTGGAACTGAACCTGAGACCCTTCATTCCACAGGCTGATTTTTCTATACCCTGAGCCAAACCGGCTAGGGCAGTGGTTGGCAAATTGTGGCTTGCAAGCCACATGTGGTTTACATTAAATAGCCAATGCATGATATTGTAGGTAAATATATCTGAACATGAAAGATATGTATTATCCTATCTAATTGAAGGAAAAAGGATATAATATGGTATATATATTTTTGTCCCCCTTTTTTTAAACCTCACTTAAGGATATATTTTATTATTATTATTATTATTTTTTATTTTGAGAGAGAAAGAGAGAGAGAGGGGAACATCAATCATTTGCCTCCCATACATGTCCTGACCACTTGCAGGATCCAACCT
>NW_006295824.1:439035-439401 GCF_000327345.1 Myotis davidii | reverse complement strand
CAGGGGGCCAGTTCACTGTCCCTCAGACCGTTGGAGGACCGGGCTATAGTTTAAAAAAAAAAACTATAAACAAATTCCTATGCACACTGCACATATCTTATTTTGAAGTAAAAAACCAAAACGGGAACAAATACAATATTTTTATTTGCATGTGGCCTACGGGCCGTAGTTTGAGGACCCCTGCTCTAGGGCTTCCCTTTGAAAGGATCCAATCCATGTTCATGGAACTATGATTTTTCTATTATGCATTACTTGGTCACCTATTTATTAATATATATATATAGTCTAGATTTAAATTTAGACTGCCGGCATTTTCGTGCTTTGTGAAAATCATTGGTTCACGTCTGAAGCTGGATTTTAAAGCTG
>NW_006295824.1:437206-439020 GCF_000327345.1 Myotis davidii | reverse complement strand
CCCAGGGCCCAGAGGTCAGTGGGGACCTGCCCTTCCATGCCAGATGCTTGCACTTCGATCACCGGCCAGGCCTAGGGACCGCACCCGTGCACAAATTTCGTGCACCAGGCCTCTAGTGAGTTAAATAACTGTGGTTAAAAAATTCAATCCTACAAAGCAAGAATTAAGTTTACAGGTGATCATTTGTCAATATTCCTTAGTGAAAAATAAGTCATATTAGCTAAATAAAGGCCATCCTCTAAGTTTTTTATTTCACAGTGTTTCAGTAAAGCCGATGAGGTCTCACATCCTGCCACAGCTGGGGTCATGGTCATGACTCTAGGGCAGGGGTCCTCAAACTTTTTAAACAGGGGGCCAGTTCACTGTCCCTCAGACCGTTGGAGGACCGGGCTATAGTTTAAAAAAAAAAACTATAAACAAATTCCTATGCACACTGCACATATCTTATTTTGAAGTAAAAGAACAAAATGGGAACAAATACAATATTTGTATTTGCATGTGGCCCGCGGGCCGTAGTTTGAGGACCCCTGCTCTAGGGCTTCCCTTTGAAAGGATCCAATCCATGTTCATGGAACTATGATTTTTCTATTATGCATTACTTGGTCACCTATTTATTAGTATATATAGTCTAGATTTAAATTTTAATGCACTCATAACTAAACAACTTGTAAAGGAACTCAAATTTGTTTTCTAATCAGGTAATCTGATGTAGGTGTCGTTTAGATTGAACATTGAATAAGAGGAACTGGGGCTTCCCTGTCTTTGGTAACTTTAGGTAAAATGTGGTGGAGGGAAAAGAAAATCTCAATATCATCTTTTCTACTTAAACCTAAAGTTTAAAATACTTTATTTTCCTAAAATTGTACATAGTGATTTATTTTGGAAATTCTTGCAAGGGGAATCTAATCACCTGCACTGAATATTTACATTTTAAAGGACATTACACCTTTCCAAGAGGTTGTTGGTACATTTAGCTGCCATATTGAGTCTCAGGTACCTTGGAACACGTTTTTACACTACTGCTTCTGACAGAGCCTATTGATTCACTATTAATTGTCAATAAAAGGAACAGAGACTTGAAAGGTTTTGATTTGACATAGTCTCATATATGAAATGGGCTTTAAAAAAAAAACAGAAGGCAAGTTAACTGTCTGACTGGCTAGTTACATTTAAACAATTTGAGAAAAAGAAATAAGAAAGTAAAATTTTAATGTGGAAAGAAGTATCAAGCTGGTCCCTAAGATTGCCAAATTTAATCAACACCAACGTTCTTAATCACTACTCATTTATTTTGTTCAAAAAGCCTTCCACTTTATCAACCTTAAAGCCAAGGGTAAGATTCACATGACTGGGTATTTCATGTGATGCTTTAGACTTCTGGTACATAGTGATGTAATAGTAATTGTGTTCTTGGGTAGACTGCCGGCATTTTCGTGCTTTGTGAAAATCATTGGATTTTAAAGCTACATTCCTGACCCATTTTCCTCCGGAATCTGGCATTTGGGAGCTAAGGCGAGCCACTGAATTCTGTCAGGTCATATTTAAACAAAGCCTTTACTTACCTCCTTTTCTCCTAAATGTACAATGTCCATATATATATTTTAAAATCTCACTCCTTCAAGACAGTTTGCTCAGTTTACATATGCAAACACCTGTCCTTTGTCAGGCATTGATCTCTGCCTTCTCCCACCCCTTCTTCTCTCTTCTTTTCCACATTGAACAGTCTTGCTCTTACCATAGTGTGTAGATTAAATGTTATCTTTTTTTTTGAGTCAGTTTACTTCTTTGAGTGTCAAAAATTATTGAGAAATATA
>NW_006295824.1:435121-436365 GCF_000327345.1 Myotis davidii | reverse complement strand
AAGCGGGAACAAATACAATATGTTTATTTGCATGTGGCCTACGGGCCGTAGTTTGAGGACCCCTGCTCTAGGGCTTCCCTTTGAAAGGATCCAATCCATGTTCATGGAACTATGATTTTTCTATTATGCATTGCTTGGTCACCTATTTATTAATATATATATATAGTCTAGATTTAAATTTAGACTGCCGGCATTTTCGTGCTTTGTGAAAATCATTGGTTCACGTCTGAAGCTGGATTTTAAAGCTGCATTCCTGACCCATTTTCCTCCGGAATCTGGCATTTGGGAGCTAAGGCGAGCCACTGAATTCTGTCAGGTCATATTTAAACAAAGCCTTTACTTATCTCCTTTTCTCCTAAATGTACAATGTCCATATATATATTTTAAAATCTCACTCCTTCAAGACAGTTTGCTCAGTTTACATATGCAAACACCTGTCCTTTGTCAGGCATTGTTCTCTGCCTTCTCCCACCCCTTCTTCTCTCTTCTTTTCCACATTGAACAGTCTTGCTCTTACTCATGAGCCGCAGTTTGCCAACCACTGGGCTAGGGCAATCTTAACAGTCTTGATTGAGAAATAACCAAGGGCATCAAACTAGATGAACTTTGAATTTCATTTCAAGTCTCATAATTCATTGAAAATACCAGAAGATGTCCTCAGGTCCTAACTTCCCATCATAGACTCGGCTGTTAGAAGTCTGTAGAAACTGGCATCTATATATATAAAAGCCTAAGAGACCATACGATGGAATGACCGGAACAGCCAGTCCCTATGATGTGCACTGACCATCATGGGGCAGATGCTCAATGCAGGAGCTGCCCCTGGCCCTCAGGCTCTGATCCCAGATGGGGGCCTGTTGGCCAACCTCCCAGTTCCTCCCCCTGGCCAGCAAGACCCCATTGCCTGATCAGGGCCGGGTCCCGGGCTGGAATGAGAAACCTTGGGTGGGTGGCAGGGGTTGCAGCCCCTTTCCCAGTGGGGCCAAGGGATGGCTCCTTCCTCAAGGCTGGCGGCCAACCTCCCAGTTTCTCCCCTTGGCTGGAAGGCCCTGATCACCCACTTGAGGTCAGGCCCTGGTTTGGGACAGGGAACTAGGGATGGGTGGTGGCGACCAACCTCCTGCGGAACCTGGGTGAGGAGCTGTGACCTCTCACCAGCTACCTGAGAGTAGGGGTGATGGGGGTGGAGGTGTGGTAAGAATGCGGGGTGTCTGCCAAACTCCCTCTCACTTCCCCAATTACAC
>NW_006295824.1:419483-434143 GCF_000327345.1 Myotis davidii | reverse complement strand
CAAACAGGTCATATTTAAACAAAGCCTTTACTTACCTCCTTTTCTCCTAAATGTACAATGTCCATATATATATTTTAAAATCTCACTCCTTCAAGACAGTTTGCTCAGTTTACATATGCAAACACCTGTCCTTTGTCAGGCATTGTTCTCTGCCTTCTCCCACCCCTTCTTCTCTCTTCTTTTCCACATTGAACAGTCTTGCTCTTACCATAGTGTGTAGATTAAATGTTATCTTTTTTTTGAGTCAGTTTACTTCTTTGAGTGTCAAAAATTATTGAGAAATGTACATTACAGTCATACCATATTTTATAGTCATATGTCTGAGAAAGGTTTGTCTTGCTTTATAGTTTAGATGTATTGAGGGACCAGAATGTCCCAGTGACTACCAAAATTTTAAATTTATGATCCAGCTCTGTCTCTTAAATTCCAAACCCACATTTTCCTGTATCTATTAAATTCTACAACTGTATGTCTCACAAGCACTTCACATCCAATCCATGGCTATATTGATGACCTTACTTACTATATTGGCTCTTTGCTTTTTCTCTTTCTACTTAATAGAATCATCACCAATATTAAAATAATCAAAGAGAACAATTAGTTGACCTAAACAAATTTTATTTCATGCTTCATGAAGCAGGCAGTCTCTACTCTTGAGAGTCCAGAGAACTGCCAAGTAAGGGGGAAAGGTTGCATGCTGCAGTGGAAAGGGGAAACCAGGAGGAACTATTCAGCTGAAGTTGGTTGGGTGAAGTTGTATATCTGACCTTATTTAGAAAGATCAAGGAACAAGGAAGTAAGCATAGAACCCAGCGCTGGCTTGGTGTTTGGGAATTGGCTGGCTGTATGTATTGCATTTCTAGTCAAGAATAACATTTATAGGGACACAAAGTTATACAAGCTTCGGTTTGCACTCTGGACAGGACAGCTCCATCTTGGGCCTAGAAGTTTAGTTCAATACCCAGGTGCTCAAACATCATTTCAGAAGCTAGTCTAGTGCAGTGTGGTGTGGGGGAAAGGGTAGTGCACGTGAGGGTAGGGTGGGGATGAGTAGGTTATTTTCGAAATAGGGACACGCATGCCTCTGAGATATGGTGTGTTCAGTTGCAAGCCATGGAAATAAAGTATCACAACAAAGGGAGTCACACAAGTTTCTTGTTTTCCCAATGCATATAAAAATGATGTTTACACGATACTGTAGTCCATTGTGTGCAATGGCATTATGTCTACAAAAACACTGTGCATACCTTAATTAAAAAGTACCTTATTGCTAAAAATGCTGTCATCTAAGCCTGTTGGAAAAATGCCACTGATAGACTTGCTCAGCCAAAGGTTGCCACACACCTTCAGTTTATAAAAGCATGCAATATCTGTGAAGCTTAATAAAGCAAAGAGCAGTGATATGAAGTATGCCTGTACTTCAGCTGGTTTTACAATATGAAAAATGAGAAAAATAAAACATTTTCTAAGTTTGTTATGATATTTGTATGAGCTAATGTGCCTGGAGTGTTTTTGTAGAAAGCAGACATTTCCTCAGTTATTTTTCATCTTTCCTGGAGCAAC
Source organism: Myotis davidii (assembly GCF_000327345.1). Classification (NCBI taxonomy): domain Eukaryota; kingdom Metazoa; phylum Chordata; class Mammalia; order Chiroptera; family Vespertilionidae; genus Myotis; species Myotis davidii. The sequence continues at coordinate 432,580 of NW_006295824.1, read as the reverse complement.
ATGTTCTTGGTTGCACTATTTGTACTTTCTCTCTCTTTCTCTCTCTCTCTCTCTTTTTTTTGATATTTTTGTTGACTTCAAAAAGGAAGGGAGAGGGAGAGACAGAAACATCAATGATGAGGATCATTGATCAGCTGCCTCCTGTACGCCCCATTCTGGGGATTGAGCCTACAACCCAGGCATGTGCCCTGATTGGATTCCAACCATGACCTCCAGGTTCCCAGGTCGATGCTCAATTACCGAGCCACACAGGCCGGGCTGTACTTTCTTATTATCTCTCAAATTCGTTTCCTTATCTCTTCTTCCTGCCACTTCCCCGGTTAATTTCTCATCCTGATATCTCACTCACCACCTTGTCCCCAGACTACAGCAGCACCACACCCCGCCATCCACGGGTCCTGCACCCTGCCGGAAGAGTGATAATAACAAAGGGCAATCCGATTTTGTCTCCCTGGCTCTTTAGAATCCCTCAACTGTTTGCAAAGATGAAAGGTAATACCAGGGTCAGTAAGCTTGCTCCAAAACAGCATCTCATATGCTACTCATAGAAATAAATGAAAACTGATGTTTTTCCAGAAAGCAACCTGCCCTACGTACCAAACACCTTTAAATAGCACTTCTTCCCCCAGCAGCACCATTTCCATGTACTGACTCTGAAAAAAAAAAAGAAAAAACGCTCTGGGGTTCTGTCCAAGCTCTTTTAGGAGCAAATTTCTATAACTCTCTTGATTGATCAGTACGTTAGAAGAAAAAGAAGAGTAGGACATGTTTAAAATAAAAAAGCAAACCAAGTTTCTTAACACTAAGAGCAGAAAATGGCAGCCACACATCACAAAAGCAAAGAAGTATCTGTAACATCTGGGGGAAATCTAATCAACCTGAAGGAACCCGAACGGACAGAAGAATTCATTGTTGTGGAAAATCGATGAAACATGGGAGACGTTCTCTCGATGTCAGGAGAATTGGGACAGATATGCCTCAGATCAGTAGCACTGCAAGGCTATAGAGGCACAGCTGTGGTATCATGTGTCCAGCCACATGATTATTTACTGATAGCCTATAAAGTGTGTTTGATATTCTTCTTTATATTTTCCCCATTGAAACATTTCCATTGATGAGTGGGGATTGCTTTAATTGACAGCAAAATAAAAAAATCAATAAAAATCTTTTAGTGGCTCCTCAATACCCTTAATATAATGGGCAAATCATTATCATCTCCCTGTTTTATCCTGTAGCTCTTCTGAAATATTTAGTTTCCAAAATGCAATATACGGTTTTCTCTTCTACATCTTTGCAACTGCTTTCCCCTGCAACTAACTGGCTAGGGCAGTGGTCGGCAAACAGCCGCTCGCGAGCCACATGGGGATCTTTGGCCCCTTGAGTGTGGCTCTTCCACAAAATACCACGTGCGGGCGCACACGTACAGTGCGATTGAAACTTCGTGGCCCACGTGCAGAAGTCGGTTTTTAGCCTGGGCGAGTCTATTTTGAAGAAGTGGCCTTAGAAGAAGTGGGGGGTGTCGGTCGGTTGGGCAACGGGAGACGAGGCGCAGGCAGGCTGCAGGATACTCAGCACCGGGGAGGCGCCAAATATCAACAGTACTTAAACTATATAAGTAGGTTAATAACAAATTTGGCTCTCAAAAGAAATTTCAATCGTTGTACTGTTGATATTTGGCTCTGTTGACTAATGAGTTTGCCGACCACTGGTCTAGGGAGTTCCTTGCAATCATTTGTTCCATAAAAAAAGTTCTTGCAATTCCTGGTTGTATTTATTTCTCATATGTGGGTGTAAAGGGCTTTACAATGCATTGTGTAAGGGTGCTATACTTACAGATGCTCAAGAAAAAACAATAACCAGATTGCTTTCGTTTTTCTCTATGCTCACCTGCCAAGATAAATCCTGAGCTGGGTTTTTAGATTTTAGAAGATTAGATTTATGGAAAATCAAAATATGTTCTTATGCAGAATGTTTTGTTAAAAGATTTTGATATGGGATTTTTGGACTGGAAACGCATGATGTTCCTCTGGGCAGGGTGGTCCCCAGGCTCTTGTCCAGTGGAGTCGAACAAAGAATGAAATCATGGACGAAAGGTGATATAGCAAAGGTGGAAATTTATTGAGAAACTAGCACAGACTCCCACATGGGAGGGGGAAAAAGTCCCCCTGAGTCTGCTTTCCTTGTGGTTTATAAAGCCTGCAGATCTTTGTGCCTTGATATCCCCTCTGATTGGTCACTATTCCCCTAGATTGGTCACTATAGCAACACCTGAAGTTCCCTCCTTCTTCTCCCTTATTGTTCTATCCCTTCGGGCTTTTTCCCCCTCCTTCTTTATTTTGCAAATATAGACCTTTTGCTACTCCCAGCTCCCTTGTCTTATGGAAATGTAACTTCTGCAGCTCCCAACTCCCATATCTTATGGAAATGTACCCTTTCGCAGCTCTGTAGCCCAATACTTTTTAATGAACCCTTTAATTTTAAAAAATTTCCTAAACCTGCCTATTTCACCCCTAGAAACTTCTTTCAATTTTATGTTGATATTCAGTGAATTTTAAGCTTATAAGGTCTAAAGTAAATATTAAGTTATTTTCAGAACCTCAGCTAACTGAATCTTTGGAGAAAAAAAGGAAGCAAAACATATATTTAATTTTAAGAGAGAAGTTGATTGCAAAAGTGAATAATTAAAGATTTTGACTTTATTATAACATAATTATTTTTATTTCTTTTTTTTTAAACAAAGCCATTAAGTCGGTCCTTTCTGTAATTTAGACAAATGATTTCAATCGTACTCCATCTCTTTGAAAAATTAGAAGAGTCTAGATTTTCCTAAAAGTGGTGAACTCTGTCAAAACCTTCCAGGTTAGCATTTTCTCCCAGGCCAATGTAAAAACACCCACCCATCTACTTAATTTTGAATCCTTATCTAAAATGGCCTTAAGTAACAGGAAATACAGGAAACACTTTTCTCAAGGTATGCAACATTTTACTCTTAAACTTTGGCTGAAGTCTGAAACCAACTTGAACTTTGACCAGAAAGAAAATGGGGCAGAAAGATGGAGAGGAAGAGGGGAAGGAATTGGGGAGGACAGAAACATTAAGTAGAGGCCAATACCACTTGGCTAAAATGTGACTTTACATTTGATTAATTGTATTTTATGAAAACCTGCTTTTTTATTTTCAACTGCGGTTTGGGGTGCAATCTTTGAATCACTGGGATGACCCCACAAGCACACATAGCTAAGGATTCCAGTACAGACAACAGGAATTACTTTTTCAGTTTTCAAAATTTTCAGTTAAGCAGTTTACCAGCTTTTTCAGGCTAGGAGTCAGGGGAGAAACCAAATTTTTACAAAACTATTATCTCTTTCAAAAAAATATGATCCTGACTTGCATAGAACTATTGCATTTGCTATCCAGACTGCTTAAGAAATGCACCTTTATTTTGTTATATGAAATTCGGCACTGGTGCTAACATCATTGGCTTGCAGAGGGTGCATTTTTTCCTTAGCTGCTTCCTGGAGTAATGGGTTAAATAATATGAAATGTTGTGGGCATGTCACAGTCTGACTCAATGACTCATAGGTTGGCAGTGGCCACATAAATAGAGCTACTGTGTCTGAAGATAATGGGTAGCTACCAGCTATCTTCTTGTCAGTTCAATATGAACTGGAAAGAATTTCAAAAAACAAGGGATATTTGCAAATATTTGATTCCTGGATCTTTGAAATATGCTATGAGATTGTTCATTAAAATAGAATAAAATCTAGACTTCAAAATCAAGATAGGCAGTAGTTGGGGTTTTATTTCTCTGCTCCAATCCATTCTTTGCATTGTTCAAAGTTAATTAATTTTACTTATTTCTGGATTTTCTACCTTGTAGATTCCTCTAGGATATTAAAAGTATATTTAAAAATATTTTTCAACAGAAGGGTGTCCTGAAGCTAGGATATATTCCAACATGATAAGATAATGGAGCTGAATGTTAAGCAGACTATCTCCACTCCTCAAGAACTTAGTCCAGGAAAATTAGTTTAACTAATGATTTTGAGCAATTTCTCTTGAGGGGTGTGACAAAATAAAAGTATTGGAGTTTTTAACTGTCCTAAAAGGACAGTTATTTTGCCAGCTACAAACTGTGTGAAGTTAGACAAGTTCTTTTTCTTTTTCTTTTTTTCTTTTTTATTAAGGTCAAAGAGCTACTTTATTTTACATTCTTCTCTCTGTGACACTAATAGGATTGTCATACCAATAGTACAGAATCTTACATTTTACCCTCATAACTGGGTGAGCAGTGACAGGAAAGCTCATATAAGCGCAAGTTGCCGTCTAACTGCAATTATATAACATCTAGAAACAGAAAGTCAAAAGACAGGCAAAGTATTACTTCTTAACACAGACAACCAGTAGCTGCTAGCCAGTCACCCACTCTCAATGTTAATCAAATACATTCTCCAGTGAAAACACAATTTTTAAAAAAAATATATTTTATTGATTTTTTACAGAGAGGAAGAGAGAGGGATAGAGTTAGAAACATCAATGAGAAACATCAATCAGCTGCCTCCCGCACACCCACTACTGGGGATGAGCCCACAACCAAGGTACATGCCCTTGACTGGAATTGAACCGGGACCTTTCAGTCCACAGGTCGATGCTCTATCCACTGAGCGAAACCAGTCAGGGCGAAAACACAATTTGTTAAGCCAACAAACAACTGATTTTTCTCAAGGATATAGAAAGCCAACCCTGTTCCTCGTTTAAGTTAGTTCCTTTTTTTTTAAAGGTCAAAGAGCTACTTTAGTTTACATTCTCTCTGTGATTCTCATAGGGTTGTCAATACAATAGTAGTGAATCTTACATTTTTCTACTCACAAATGGATGAGCAGTGACAGGAAAGTGTACACAAATAGGCAAGTTTTTTTATCCCCCTGGGAGGTTCAGTTTCTCATTAATAAAGGGATAAGATTTAATCAAACCTGTAGGACTTTTTAAGGTAAAAAAAAATGAGATGATATAAATACTTTGTGGAGCATCATGCTTGACATAGGTAGATGCTCAATTTATGGTAGTTATTGCTACATTTTTAGGTCAATAAACTAAAGAACAGGAGGTGTTAGTACCAGATGGATCAGTAAGGAGTATTTTAGCAAATACAAAACTTTAATAATCAAATTTGTACAATGACTCAAAAGTGTCAGTTTATGATGTGTTATTGCTGTAAATATCTCAGCACTATTATTTGAAACAAATTAATCTAAAATAGACAACATTTTAAGAAACAGGTAGATATTATTTGGGGAGCTTAATAAACTTGATTTAAAAGCAAAAGGTTGAGTTACCCGGAACTAGTTTGATTCCTTGGCTACGTTGGCTCTGCAGCTGCATGAGCTAAGGAGTTATTTTGAACAGTTTTAGAAAGTCACTGGGTTTCTAAAGTGTTTGAGTTGAGCCAAGAATTTATTTTTTTTAACTTTTATTAATTAATTTGTTTCTGTTTTAATTCTATTTTATAATGGATAAGGTGATGAGAATAATACAGCTTCTTGTAAAAATAAAATTACCACTACAACTACCTGTAAGAAAGTTAAAAGAAAATGAGAGCTCTTCACCCTGAGGTAACAATGAGATTTTGGTGAATGTCCATTTATACATCTGTGTACTCACCCATGGAGCTTTGAGGCCTGCCTCTCTCCAGGAGCCCCAAGAACCCCATGCCCCAGGACTCTCAACTTCATTTTGGTGAATGTCCATTTATACATCTGTGTACACACCCATGGAGGCCTGCCTGCCTCTCTCCAGGAGCCCCATGAACCCCATGCCCCAGGACTCTCAACTTTAGTTCTCAAAGTTCTTCTCTGGTACAAGAGGAGTTAGGGCTTCTGCTCACTTTCTCCAGCAAATTCTTGGAAGAGCAGAGGCCATATTTGTGCCCTGCCAGCCCCTGAATCTGACTGGCTTAGAAAAGGAAAAAAAGGGTGGTTGACTTGGATTTGAGAGAGGTAGGATTCACGCATCCCTCTTTCAGAATCCCTTTAGTAAAGGGTCTGGTGACAATAGGTGGGCCCTTGTCACACTGCCGTCTTTGTAGTCTTCATGTACTTCATTCATTCTCTGAACTGGGCAATATGATCCCCAAAGCCTTACCCCAGAAGGTACTTCATCCTAGAAGACCACAGGCAATACAGATTTTACATTCTTCTTTCTGCGGTTCTCATAGGATTGTCAATACAATCACTGTTTGATCATGACTTTTTTTTTGGTCATAATATCTCTAGAAAATTTACCACCTTGTGAACAACTCCTATCTTTTTTAATGTGACTATGTTTACACCCAAATGTACTTATACTATATGTATAGTATAAGAAGTGATATTTCAACATCATGTTTTAGGCAAAGACACACTCATCAATAGACTTGACATAGGTTATAGTCTCAGAATATTATAACTGACACAATGAAGATACTTTTTTGATACCTCTTATCCTTATTATTAGGAAAAAAAATTTTTAAAACCTTGTATTGCTACTTTTGAGAAAGTCTCATGTTGGAGGCAGTTCAGCTGAGTGGTTAAGAATTCAAATTTTGGATCTTGAGAAATGAACAGCTTTATGATCTTAGGAAAGGAACTTAGCCTTTGGTTTCATTATTTAGAAAATGGAATTAATAATAATAAACAAATCACTGGGTTGCATAGCAATCCGTCAATAAAGCCCAGTACATAATAGATATTGAATAAATAGTAGATATCACTGTTAACTTGGAAATTATATATCATGAAAGCTTCAGTATTGTCTGAAGAGATATTTACTGGGATGCCTGTATTTGTTCAATATTTATTAGGTGAAAATAGTGTGTTTAATTTCCCAGAAATTAGAATAGTCAGTCGATCATTGCAGGAGAATTATTAAAGGATAGGACGCAAAAGTGACATGCTTCCGTGTTAAGCCTAAATAGTTTAGAGTCAACTGGTGACCTCTCACCAGGGAAACTGGTTTGGAATGTTTGTTCTCTGTTCATCAACTTGTTTCTCTTCTATTTCTCTCTCATTCTCTCTCTCTTTCTCTCATCTCTCTATCTCTGTCTTTCTCTTTTAAACACCATGAGACCCTTTTATACAGGATTGTTTCTTAAGTTTCCTTCTCAAATATCCATATAGATCTTTCTAAGGATGAATTACTAGCATCAAAATTAGAATATATAATTTCAAAGCCACTAATTGACTAGAATACCCATGGTTCTAAGTATTTCAGAATTAAATGTGATAAGAAATAAGTACTTTTCCAGTGTAATTGTCAAGTACTAATGCTTATAGGATTTCAAAACAAATAGCCACAAAGCCAATCTTCAGAGGAATGTGAATAGACAGGAGAGGGCAATCCTTGATATTGTCATATCTATGTCTTGAATTCTAGTACTTTTAAGCCTCTTTGTTTATTCTTATTTCAGGTTATATGTCTACATTTCCTTTGTGAGAATGCATGAGAAATTGTTGAATCATTTGTTCTGCAGACATGTGAGTGCTCTAACTTCTCACAACATGCTAATGTTTAAACTTAAATGCTCCTAAGAAGACATTTGCGATCCCAATGTATAAAGCTCATGTTTTTTTGGTTGCAAAGGTAATTATGTGCATCATATTGAAATTATGAAAATATTTCAGGGGTTGTATTTGACTTTTTGGGGGAAAAAAGAAGATTTGGCAGCAATTAAGGGAGTTTCCTCAAAGTGTTTAAATGCTTATATTATTCTCAGTGGGTGTTTGCCAACAGGACACTTGGATTGTTATTTGTTTTTAGTAAGATAGGGAATTCTCATCATGGAAAAATATAATAATTTTTTGTTTGGAGGATTTAATGAAATGAATGGTGATCTAGCTGGAGATCAGGGACCGGTTGAATGATTCTCAAGTTATTTTTTTCTTTTTAGCCCCAGACTCTCTTATTTGCACATTCCAATGCAAATGCCCTAAAATATCTCTTTCTAGGCAAGAACGTTGCCAGTTTTTGGATCAGTGTAAAGATGAGGCCATTGCTCTAAGGTCATGATATTCTAGATTGTCAGAAGTAGCTATGACTCTTTTACTACTCTTCTTACCTTATACCCCCATCACCATTTGCAACTCATGCTTCATGCTGATGTTTTCTAGATTTCTCCCTTTTCATTTCCACAATCACAATGTAGTCTTAACTCTATTTTATCTCTGCTGCTGCTACTTCTCCAAATGCCCTACCTTTTTGTTTTCTTTCCATGTTCTTTTCTCCAGTGAGTTAATTTATATTGAGCAGTAAGAAACACACACACATGCACACACACACACAAATCTGCAATATATATACAAGTATACTATATTTCATATATATTTCAAGGTCCTTTAATATTTATCAGTATACAAACAACCTACAAGCAAGTCTTTTCCCCTCCCTGTGTATTCTCTATCTCAGTAAATTTGTTTAACACATGTGTTCTGTAAGGCACTTGATATTAAGAAAAGGAAGATGAGAGAAAAGAATCTTTAACAATGATTAAGTAGACATGTAGAAAATTATAATTTTCTTTTGGGCACTTGTCAAGATGGTACTTATTTGATTTAATGTTTGATTTTATCTTCTTCATCAGGGAATGGACCATGACTCTAAATTCAATGTTATTCCCAACATCTAGTTCAATGCTTGATACATATAGGGGCAGAATGCATATTAGTTGAATTAATCACTGGATTATAGGGAGGACAATAGTATTCTAATATTCCAGCTTCAATGGAGGCAGCTAGGATCTCTTGATTGGGCATAGATCAGAGATGGTTTCATGAAAGGACAATGTTTGAGTTGAGGCTTGTGAGAATCAGTAGAAGTTGAGGAAAACAGTTACACTAAATACTGCTGTGGCAAAAAATAAATATGGGAACTGTTAGGAGACTGAGCTGGAATATTTTTCTCTATGTCAGCATTTATGAAAGTGTGTTCTGAGGTCACTGGGCTTGCCTGTTCAGAGAAAATAGTTTTCTCTGGGCAGCAGTGTGGTGGCAAATGCTTATCTCTATTCTGTAACTAGAAATAATAATTTACTATTTTCTATAATTTTCCTTTTTAAAAAATATATTTGATTGATATTTTACAGAGAGGAAGGGAGAGGGTCAGAGAGGTAAAAGCATCGATGAGAGAGAAACATCGATTAGCTGCCTCCTGCACACTCCCCACTGGGGATGTGCCCGCAACCAAGGTACATGCCCCTGACCAGAATTGAACCCGGGACCCCCCATTCCGCAGGCCAATGCTCCATTCACTGAGCCAAACCGGTTAGGGCTCCTTTTTTAAAAACTGCTTATAAAAGTGATTTATGCCTACTCCAAATCATATTCTACCTTTTCAAATTTTTGCGTGAGCCACACTTCTTTCCCAAAGGGGAAGAAGACCCTCTGGCCCTACATGGCTTACTGGAAGATGAGAAGCCCAGTTGATCTCTAAGTGACTGGGGGAGGACAGAAAGCTGGTTTGTCCCACAGACAGAAGTCCTGCGGAACTAGCTTTAGAATGAGATGATTTCTTCCTTTTCTGTGATATTTTCCTCCATGTCCAATGGTCTGATGCTGTCTGTCCCCTCTGTGGAAGGAAAGCTACTTGGCCATCTCTTTGAAAATGAAGAATTAAAGAATGTATTACAATTCCTGGAGAATTTTCCATTTACAAGGTGGCACCTTGACATTCCATTCTACCACTGTCATTTAAGAGTAGAAGACTGGTCAAAAAATAAGTACTTGAATTACCATTATTCTTTCAAAATCTATGATATTTCATTGAATGCATGACTGTTAGTAAGGACTACTGAGTCCCATTCAAAAAAAAAAATTTAAGACAAACTGTCAAGGCAGGAGGTCCAGAGAACAATTGTAGCTAGATTCTGATAATAGGGGAGATGCATGTGGTACCAAGGAGGACATAGGTGATAGAATGAGCACATCCAAAAGCAAACCCAAGTCAAAGAAATTGATCTTTGAGAGAAAGGGTACAAATAAGGTGAGCCCAGCAATCACCTTTGTTTTCTGCCCGTAGACCCTTTCTGTATTGCTTCACATGAAGAGGAATCCAAGCAGAGGAAGTGATGTCAAAGATTCCACTGAGGAGATAGATTCAGATTTAATGTAGGATGAGGGGCTTCAATTTATGTGGCAAAATAGCCGCGAGGAAGCAAGAAAAAGAGCTACAGAAATTTGTATATACCGACTCCCTCCACTTTATTGTTGAATCCTAAGTTGTGCATTGATACAGTGAAACTCCATGAGGCCAGGCAAAGAACTCACAAAAGACTGAGAGTCTATCAAGTGAGGTTGCTTGCAATCAAGTCATCAGGGAAGAATTCATTTAAGATTCAAGCAGAGAGGGGGCCAGGTGAAAACAAGATTCTTAGGATAGGCAAAGGGATTAGTTTTCAAAATGGAAGCAGAATATTTCTTTGTGACAAAATTGAAGGAGGGGTTATGAGGAAATAAGATAAACTTTTAGAAAACAAAGAAATTACTGTTAATGGCTTAAATCTTTTCAATGTAGGGGAAGGATGAGGAATTTGAGGACTGTGTAAATTATTTAAACTATCCTCAGGAAATAGTGAAGAAAAAGATTGCTAACTAGGTCAAGCCTGGTTGAATTTACTTAATGTGCACGTTGAATGGGTACAATCCATGGCAGTGGGTATGAGAATGATGGAAACCATGGGATTAATCCAAGATAGAGAATTATTATTGCTGGTATGACAAAATTTAAGGGTAACAGAGGACTCTAAGGAGATTTTTGGACATCATTGAAATGACTTACCATGAAGGCTAGGCTGAGACAATAAAAATGGCACCAAGGTACGAAAGGACATAAGAGAAGCTGAGAGGGGGTTCTCTGAGATGCAGTACCTGTGGGGTAAGTGTTCAGGTTTGTCTCTTGTGACTTAATGTGTGCCCCAATCGTATAATCTTATTTTTTTTTTACTACAAATAAATGTTCTTTACTTTAAAATATTTTGTTCTACACAAAAATATTAAATCATGCCTCAAACCTTCAAGAGAGGTAGCTAATTACAGTCAATAGCATCCCCACTCTCAGAGAGATATTCCTTATTACAAAAGTGAACTTCAAAGTAATTTCTCTTAAAGGCAAAGCCCAATTTTTCCTTTACTGTCCCCAATGAAGAGACCCACTGGTTGCTCAGTCACTACTCTGTTCTCTTCACCAAGATAATTATGTGGCTATATCCATGTCATATTTTTAATATTCTCCTAACAATCTATTAAGTTGAACCATATGAAACTGCCATTTTTATAGATCATAAATGGTTATATATGCAATTTCATATGGTTTAGCCTAATATTTCAAATTTCATTTCTCTAACTTTGAAAATATTTGAATCAAACCCAGAGTTGGGTTGTTAGTGAGTGAAGAATTGCGGTTTGCGTATGCCACAAACTATTTTAAATATTAAACTTTTAATAATAGTACAATAGTAGCACTGCTGACTTTGAAAGGAAGAAGCATCACTAATTTCTAAAGATGATAAACACATGGTTTATCCTCAGGTCTTTTCAGTCATGCTCATTTGGAGCCTATTCCCTATCTTTTATTTCTACTGCACTTTTTTTTCTTCTTAGCTCTGTAATGCAACTCTTCATTTAAATTTTCCTCAGAAACTTCAATATTTTAAGACTCAGCCTACAACCTGGGCATGTGCCCTGATACGGAATGAAACAGTGACCTCCTGGTTCATAGGTCGACACTCAAATACTGGGCCACACCAGTCATGCAACGAGTTCAATTTAATACCTGAAGCACCAAATCAGTTTTCAAACTTAATGCAAATGTGTCAGTATTTCATTATCCAAGTAGATAAAAAAAATGTCATAGCCTCAGAGGCAGGCCCCAGTCTTTCATTGCTTCTTCTCAATGTTGGCATGACAAGGACTCTCTGTTGCCCAGGTGTGTGAATCGATGTGATGCTTAAATGACCAATTGACTCCCCTGGGTGATAACGAGTAGAAAGACCATGGCCAGCGCAGTTCTATAAGTCAACAGTCGAGTATGGCATGGCCAGGTTCTCTTCTTAGGGTATCACAAGGCTAAAATCAAAGTGTGGACTGGGCTGACTTGTCATCTGGAGGTTCTGGGGGAGAAAAATCCACCTTCCAACTTCATTTTTGTTGTTGGCAGAATTCGGTTTGTTGTGGTTATAGAACTGAAGTTGTTGATTCCTTGCTGGCTGAGAGTCAAGGTCTGCTCTGTGCATTTAGAGCCTGTTCACATTTCTTGACACATGGCCCCTCCATCTTCAAGCCAGAAATGGAACATTGGAATCCTTTTCCTGCTACTAATCTCAGACTCTGTCCACAACCTTTTTTTTTTTGTACATAGAAAGCTGAGTGAGGATTGTGAACCTGCTGAAAGCCTTATAAAAATTTACAAAGTCCTGAGCAAGTCATTCAAACTTATCTGTGGCTCTGATTGCTTTATTACCGTGTAAATTTATAGTCTCAGTGCAGCTATTCCAAAGTAATGAAGCTGAAGGAGTCTAAGAAAGAATAATCTAAATTGGTATCTTCCAAAAGAAAAGATAATATATATTCTGTAGTTTGTGCATCACCCTTGACTTAAGTTCAAAGCCTTTGAAAAATAATACCCGCTTTTTTCTTTTTCTTTGTAGCATATTTCTCTAATGTCTATCACAGTAAGTTCTAGGTGCATTATAGAAGAAATATTGCTCTACAAACTCTCTCATCTATCTTGACTTTGTACTTATTCATGCTTCAGGCATTATTGATGCCAACTATGTCAAAGAGCATTTGGATTTCTTTTTGTTTACTTCTTATCTAATGTTGGCTTATGAATATGCAATTGCATTTCCCCATTTGTGTTTTTTTTTTTTCAGAACAAAATGTTTTTACATTGAGTAAAAGTGCCAGGTTGAAGTAAGCTGCATTTTTCTGATAATCTCATGAGCACTTGACTAAAGTATACAAGTCCTGATAATGAAGATTTTAGTCAAAAGCGTCAAACATAAAATTAATACCAATTTAACAATATTTTATATTAGTTGCTCGGCATAGATTGATAAAACAAGAAATGCT
>NW_006295824.1:403540-419388 GCF_000327345.1 Myotis davidii | reverse complement strand
GTACACTCTGTGTAATTACAAACAGTAATTCAATAGGGAAATGACTGTAAAACATCAAAATCATGTGCTAAAACTTTCTTTTTTAAAAGGCCACAGAGCCCGGCCTGTATGTCTCAGTGGCTGAGCACTGAACAAGGAACCAGGACGTTACAGTTCTATGAACCAGGAGGTCATAGTTTGATTCTCAGTCAGGGCACATGCCCAGGTTGTGGGCTCCATCCCCAGTGGAGGGTGTGCAGGAGGCAGCCAATCACTGATTCTCTCTCATCATTAATGTTTCCATCTCTCCCTCTCCCTTCCTCTCTGAAATCAATAAAAATATATTTTAAAAAATTAAAAAGCCACAGAAATGGGAGTATCTCTACAAGTGAGCACTTAGTCTATCCCACCAGCCAACTATATAAATGCTTCTTTTACCCTTTTGAAAATAGAAGAATGTAAAGGTTAAATACATTTTAAAATATTCTTTATTTTGTAGTATTTCTGATCCAGCATTGGGGAGGGTTTTCTCTTCCAGAAGAAGAATGTTCTTATGTTATCTCTCGATGGCTCATCGCTAGAGGACAATCTCCTTTGGTGTTTCCTGGATTTCTGGCTGCCTGATGTTTATCTCATTTCTCAGTCAGTCTCAGGGATGTGTACGCAGGGAGGGGTGGGTGGTGAGGTGGGTGTGAGATGAGGTAAATAAAAGTTCCAGAAACAATCTCATTTTGCAAAATATATGCAATTATCAAGTGCATTGGGCTAAGTATCTCTCAAATTTATGACAGGTTATCATTTCTTAAGAAGCAAGTTAGCTGTAATTCACTCATTTTCTTAGGAAACAGCAAAATCTCTATTGCTCAAGTTTTCATATCCTCATTCCTTAGAAAACCATGCTCTCATTTTCTGGGTAAGAAATGCGAAACATGCCAGTTCACTTAGTAGAGTCAGTGGTAACTGGAGATGGGGACATGTCCATCCCTGGGGAATGGAGATGACCAGATATTGAGCAGAGAAAGAGCTGAAATGACTTTCCAGCTTTTCTGAGTCAGATCTCTATGGTCTAAAATTTACTACTTTGAAATGCAAATTCCCAGAATGTCAAGCATACCCATATTCCATGACAAGTACAAAAGACAATATTGAAGGCCAACCACAGTTGCATTTTCTAATTGCCTGTCACTTTGATTTGTCTTGTCTCATGCCAATTGTTGAATAATCAAAAGTTGTCTCTGTGAAATGGGGAAAACAAACACATTTAAATGAGTAATTCAAGCAAGGGGTTTTCCTATGAAGACAGGTACTCAATTGATCAGAAACCCTCTCTTCTTGCTGATGGCTCTGAATACTACCAGGAATTATTGATATGTTGCTTCTTGCTAGTACAGCTGGTCTTCACTAGGGATATGAGACGAGCTCATATCCAGTCCTGTTACTGTTGGGCCTGTTCTCTCACACAAAAATAAGGAATAGGCTACATGAGATTCTATGTTCTGGCAAGCCTTGATGCTGAACTTGGCAAGAACATTAAAATGTCTTTATTAGAAGCCATGAATCAAGTTTCATCACAGAATTCATAACCTTCCAAATCTGGCTGCCTTCTTTTGTCAAACCTCACAGAAAGGTGTGGCTTAAAATAAAGTTTATTTTCAGATACAAAGCTCCAATGAGAAGGATAAATCTTGGTTTATAGCATATGTGGGATGTCTTCACTTAAATTAAAACAGCCAACCTGTGATTTAAAAGTCTGTCTATGGAGGTTCCAGATACAATCCAGAGCATTAACCAGCTTTTCTTTGCTAATGAAAAGAGTTGAGTTGTAAAGGCACTGTAATGGATTTTTGAAAAGCAGCACTATTTCCTTGGAGTTGGATGGAAATCAGTTGGCTTTGGTTCTTTAAAGATGCACCTTGGAATAGTTATAATGGGAAGCTCTGTTTGTACTTCCTTAGAGCAAAGGATTGAAATTGCTCTTTCAAAGTTGCTTCCAAGTTCTAGAAATCTAGCCTGGGGGAGTCTAAAATCTCAGAGATCGACAAGACTTAACTTGTCCTTCAGCGCCTGGGCCCAGCTACCAGGGAAAGCTATAGCACTGAGGGGGTTTTGTAAACATTGGCGAGAGAAAGTTGAGCATGTTCACAGGCTCTCCTAAACCCGAGTCTTGTTGTTATAGCATGAACAGTAAGTAGCCTGGAGGCCCCTTACAAGTGAAAAGTGATATACAACCAACAAATCTGTAGAATGGGTCCACAGAGACTCCCAAACACACCTTAGATCCTAGAAATGGTTGGGCTGGGGTTGTAGGGAGTAGAAGGTGTTCAGGAGTGGAAAAGAGAACATCAGTCCACAGAGCTGAATAAAGGTAAGATAGTATCTTCAAGGAGTGTTTTGGTGTGTATTTTGATTCTGTACCAGTGACTAGAATAAAAGTTCTCTGACTCAACTCTGAGAATCCTAGAATTGTCCAGATGACTAGGCTGTAATGACATTGTTTATGCATTTCCGTTGTGGATATGAATGCTTTATAGACAGATTGCTTTGTGCAATGTAAAACTCTTCTGTTTTATTGTTTATGAAAACATTGTTGGTGAGGTGGAGATATTAGCTTTATATAAAAAATCTGTGTTTTGGATGTTGTATGTGACTATTCAGTAGAGAATAATTCTATGTTAGAACAGAGAAGGAAAGCCACTTACTGTTTCAGCTCCTATTACTGATTCTTTGAAACTTTGATAGTTGAGCCGTGGATTTCGTGGTCCAAACCCTTAATGCATATTATGTCCCTTTAAGTCTCTTGTTACCCAGGAATGCACTGTTTCAGTAAAAGCAGCTGACTGAAAACACGGAACCAGGTTACATCCTATTACCTTCACAGTGTCATCTGTTGCTCTTAATTGTTCAGAAGTATTAACCGGGGTGTAACCCTGTTATTTTGAGAGGGTGAATTAGGAAGTAAAACACCTTAGCTAGGTATGATTGCACTTAACATGCCACCTGGCTCATCTCACAGTCACCTTCTGCTGTAAACACTCCTTGTTGATGAAGTCTTACAACACAAACTTGGCTGAGTGGCTGAGGAAGCAACGCACCATTGTTTTCTCGGTAGTTGCCATCCATGGAGAACATTTTGGCTTGGAAGCTTCTCCTCCTCTTCCTATATATCTAAAGCCTCTGTCAAAAATTAAATAAAGTTTGAACAAACTTTCAAGAATCTGGCAGTGTTTGATGAAGCTCTACTTTTGGGGGGTGGGGATTGCTAGGCAGTTCCTCTCTGGCACAGACCTCTCTCCACAGAAATCCCCATAAATTAAACTTCTTTCCATGAGGTGGAGAGATGAGAAAAGAGCACCTCTGTTTTAGTTTCTTCCATAGGATAACGCCCATTTGCTTTATATCCTAAGAAGTTGACAGGTTTGGACTCTGCTTCCAGACGTCCAGATGGCTTGATTAAAAGAAAGATAATACTACATGACATATTTTCTTTTTTTTGATCCAGAAAGAAACAGCTTCATGTCAAATCAATTGTAAGTTGTAAAGTTGAAGGAAACTATTATGTAAATAAAGAAGACCGATAAAACAGAAGAAAACAGGGCAGGTAAAGGCACTCTGCCCAGAAAAAAAGAAAAAAAGGCATGTAATAAAAGTGACTTCTTTTAAACAAAGGCTGAAATGTTTATTTGATTTACCACAGTCTGAATTATATGGAGCTCTAGCCCCTGAGGTCATCTCAAATCCAATATAGTTGCAAACAGCTCGTGCTCTAGAGCCTTTGCTATAAAATACAACAAAAAGGCCATATTTAAAGTTTAAACTAGAAGCAAAAAGAAACAATACGAATAAGCAAGTCAAGACCAAGGAAGCTCACCGAAGGCATGCATTCATCAACATCTAGACACATTCTACTTGGAATAAATTGGATTTATTCTTTCAGAAAATTTCATAACCCCTAGAAATTAAGATGTGCTGTTCCAATGTAAAGGTTAGCATTTTTAAAACCTCTTGACTATATTTTAACAAAAGTATGTGTATATAGTTAGACTCAAAGGCTACAGCTCAGACAGGTCTTTCCTTGGGTAGTAATTATGCAAGAAAAAGCAAGGAGCTGATTTTAAAAATAAAAGTGAGCTCTACCACAAAGGAACAGAGATCACTCTCAGAGAGAAAGTAACCTTAATTGGTGTGACCTCCTTCTTTTTTTTGAGGCCTTTGGACTCTGTCATTGAAGTGGGTACCTTATGAATTGGCCAATATATAATCTAGTGGAATAAACATTAAACATTAGTTAGTGGGAGGTTCAGGTTATAGTTTTAGCTCTGCCAGTGAGTCAGGTGCCTTTAACTATGACACAGGAACGTTAGATAATCTATTAACAATAAAAACAAAAGCAATATGCTCAAATGTTTTGAAAGAAAGATTTAAATTCAAGATATTATCATCATTATTATTAGAATACAAAAATAATATTCATTGCTATAGTCCTAAAATATTTTTGGGGTTTTTCTTTTGTTAATCCTCACCCAAGGATATTGTTTCCTTTGATTTTTTTAAAGAGAGAGTGGAAGGGAGGGAAGAGAGATAGAGAGAGAGAGAGAAACATCAATGCGAGAGAACTGGCCCTGACTGGGGTCAGGGATGGAGTCTGCAACCCAGGTACCTGCCCTTGACCTGGAATCAAACCTGTGACCCTTTGGTGCACAGGTGACACTCAAACCACTGAGCAACACTGTAGGACAGTCTCTTAAAATATTTCAGCTGGAGCTTAATTTTCCAAATATTGAATCTATGTTTTGGCCCATTTGGGGCGGGCTGTGGGGAGGGGCTGCGGGCGGTTGGCTGGCTGGCCCAAACTCCTGGTTGAACTCCAGGTCAGGGGGACAGTTTTCATAGCAGCCTTTTATTATATAGGACTAGAGGCCCGGTGCACGAAATTCACGCACTGATAGAGTCCCTAGCGGCTGCCAGCTGCTGGCCAGGTACTCCCTCCCTTCCCCCGGCCAGCTCCGCCCCCTGGTCAAATTCCCAGAAGAACTCCCAGTCAAGGGGACAATTTGCATACTACGCTTTTATTATATAGGATATGTAACTCAACTGCAAGTTTTAGATTGCAAATGTAAAGTATAAGAGAAAAGCTGGTGGGTTATTATTCTTAGAATAATAATTATTCTTACCTATGAAGGTAAGAATAATAACTTATGGTAGATACTTTTGTTGAAAATGTTGGTTTTATAAAAATATAAATATATTCAGTATTTTGTCCACATAGAATCTGGTGACTTCTGCAGTTTTGTTTTGGTTGTTTTTCCTCTTGAAATATGCCAATACACTTAAGGTTAGAAATCATATTGAGAATTTAATTTTTTTAAGATTTTAACTAGACTCTGGGTGGTAAGCTCGTAATGGAATATACAGATGATGTATTATGAAGATGCACACCTGAAACTTATATAATGTTATTAACCAATATTACCCCAATAAATTTAATTTAAAAAGACTTTTAGAAAATATAGTCATATTCTCAAGCTATCATTTAGACACTTAAAGATTCTATCTTTGAGGTAGAGTTTTTCAGAGGAAATTAAAAAATAAATTCCTGAATTTGCCTCATGCCATGTTTTTCAAGAATTTTTTTATAATTACATATTTTCTGGAAATTGAATTCAGATTCTTTGGCTGTAAGAATGAAGTATAATTATCAATTCATCATGAGGGCCATAGTGAGAATGATATGTAAATGGGTTTTCTGAATTTTAAGTTTTTGGCATCATACTTATAAATGTTTGATTATCAATTTGTAAACAATTTTAAATTGACCTTTCTTCTAAGTCTAGGATTCTCTGCTACACTCTATTTGATTTAGTAACTGCAGATTCCTTTCTGGATTGTATTACTAATTTCTAGGGTGGGATTGGGTGTGTGGGATGGAGAGTAATGAGGAAAATTAAGACATTGTAGATCCTGTGGTTTGAGAAGCTTGGATATTCTACCAGTCTTAGTCTACTTCTGCCAAAACCCCATATAGAGAGAAGGACAGCTGCTGACAAATGAGCTGGTGTGAAATTTAGAAACCTAAAATAAACTGTAATTTTAAATATTTCCCGATTAAACAAAATAAAAGTAAAAGGTTAGAATATCAACAAAACCAGGAAGTTTTGGCATTCACCTAATGGTAAAGTGGTACTGTAGCAAAGGGGAGAAATTCCACTCTGCCTCCTCTGGTTCTTTTGGCTGGCTAAATAATCAAATCAAGAGACATAGTCACACACACAATCAAAGTTAACTTTGTGCACACAGGAGCACCGCATGCAAGAGAGAGTCAGAGACCCCCACATACATGAGAGTTCTGAGACAGAAAGGGAAAATGAGATACATATATGAACCATTCTGAGCTAGGGGTGAGCTAATGCACCTTGGCTTCAGAAGGTCATTGCAGGGAGAGCACGTGTTCAGTAATTAGTAGTTTGCCCTCCCATACATGTAATCTTGTATTATGGGCAAAGCTCCTCATTCAAATTCTAGATATTGGGGAAGGGGCCAGAAGTTTCTTTTGCACCCACAGGGTTTCAGTTGCCTTTAGCTTAAAATAATCCACATCCCACTGAGGCACATCTTGGCGTGGCTTGTTGTGAACCCCCACTGTACCATGAGGGATCTGAATGAGGCTTAAATGATGTTTTGTCCCCTGAAAGCAAACCATAACCAGATATATAGAGCAAGATTTTGTTCTTCAAAACAATAGTACATGGCATTAGTTTTTCTAAAGATTGCAATTTTACACACCAAAGAGCCTTCTTAATACTATAAATTTTTATAAAATATTAACTCAATATCAAGTAGTCAAGTGGTAGTTTTACCTTAATAATATAATAATACCCCCCCACCAAGTAGTCAAGTGGTATTTTTACCTTAATAATATAATACCCTCCTCCTCTCTCTCTCTCTCACTCTGTTAGAAGAAATCAAAGCATTTTTTTAGGGATTTTTTGAAGAAAAAAGTATTTTCCAAAGTGATTTTATAAAGATTTTTCTTTTAAGGACCTCCATAAATATTTGGAAACCCCTCTCGAATCAAATAACCTTTCATTTGATGTGTTAAAGGCAGTTAAAGATGTAGCACATAGCAGAATGGAAGGGAAAAGAAACAACCCCATTTCTTTTAGAAATGCAAACTTTATTAAATAAGAACAGAACCAGCTTCAGTTCTATCTGGATGCAAGTCTAGTGGTTAATCATTGCTTTCTCCCAGTGAGACCAGTAGAAAATTTTCTCAAAGCTAGGTCATTTTCAGTTTGGATATAAAGTATAGCAGAGAAATCATGAAAATATCTTGTAAGGACAGACTACCAAGAAATCATTGACTGGCAGGATTGGGGAAGGTGAGGTGGGTATGGAAAGGGACTAGGAAGGCAAATTGTAAGGCTTAAAATGTGGCATCTATTTCATTGGTTTGTAGCAGGCTGCTGGCTTGAACCCTCTTCTAGCTCTACAAAATGTTCCTACTACTTTGCCAATTGTTAGTGTTAGGGTTCCTGATCATATAAATAAGTAGCCCAAATATTAGGATATAATTTTTTAACATTTCTACATAGACTGGCTCTGGAGTAAATTAAAATAAGTGAGGCTGGTTTTTATAATCATCTCTATCACTTTTCTATTCTTTCCTCACCCCTAACCGTCATTATGATCTGGTCTCTACTCAGACCTACTTTCTTCTGTAGGTTACCATGGTCCAAAACTCTTTCTTTCTCCACTTAATACAATCTGTGTTCAATTTCCTGAGGGTTATTTCTCTGCTGGAGCTAGTCTGATAAACTAATGCCTGCTGAGTTGTTTAATAATAAATGATTGCTCTTACCTTGCCCATCTAAGATTATAATTTTAAATAGTAAGATCTTTCAAAGTCTTATCTTGTAAGCATGACTAATGTTGGGTATTTTATGCAAAAGAGCAACTTACTAGTACAGAGAAAATTTTAGATGAGGCAACTGGACTTTCAAAGTTGGCATCAAAATTCATTTTTAAAAAGCACTTGAATTGACTACTACATATTATACAATATTAAAAGAGTGTTTGGCCCTAATTAACTCTGGATTATTTCCATCTGAAATTCTTGAGTTCATAAAATGCTACAGTAAATGGAAATAAACAGTAGTGCTCCACTTAACCTTCACTATATTCTTGTGTTCATTTCCTAGATAAGTCCACCTTTGCAGATGCTTCATATATTAGTTGGGATATTTTGGTTGCAAATAACTAAACCCCAACTCAAAGTAGCATAAATACTAAATCAGATTTATTGGCTCACATATCTGAAAAGTCCTGGCATGCTTTGATTAAGATGATCTCCCCGTTTTCTATGATTCTTTTGGCTGTACCTTCCTCTAATAGTCTCCCAGTTTTCTATGATTCTCTTGGCTGTACCTTCCTCTAATAGTCTGGCTTCCTTCCCAGGTGGACTTGATCATAGTCATAAAAATGGCTGCCAGTAGGCACAAGAGCAACATGTTACATGATTCATACCCAAGGGGAGAGAGATTGCCACTTTGTATAACCATTTAACAAAAGTCAGATTTATTCTGATTGGACGAATCACTGTGGCCAGGAAGAAACCAAATGTTGATAGATTTGGGCTTGTGTGAAAGCCCCTAATGGACCAATTCTTTTGTTTTAAATAGGGAAAAAATAGTATAGCTTGGAACCTGGAGGGAGTCAATCCATTCAAAATTCATGGCTACAGCACAGGGGGCTAGCTAGGGGTGTTTCCAAAGGAAAAATCTAAGTTATCCATTCAAAATTCATGGCTACAGCACAGGGGCTAGGGGTGTTTCCAAAGGAAAAATCTAAGCGCAGTTAGTAAAAGTGAAATAAATTCTGAGTACATAACCAACTATTATTCACAAAGTTCCTCTATATGGAGCCTACTCTTTCAGTTTTTGAAAAAAGTATAGGAAAATATAGATACAGGGGTTTGTTTGCCAAACAGGAAAATTGTATGTGACTTGTATTTAGTTTGGCAAAGAAAGTTCCTTTCTAGTCTATGGTAACCAGATCTTTAGTTATTTCTTAGAATGGATATACATATCTAACCATGAGAGAGATTCTAAGTACTATATAATTCAATGGCACTTTTAGCCCCCAGACATGTGGAGAAGTTCTAAGAGACCACGTACAATTAACTTATGAAGAAAATGACCAAGATGGTACCAGCCAAAGTTGTGAGTTCCACATGGTCTGGTGTAAGGTTTACAACTGAAGACAGGGCATGTATGAATATCTAGTTTATGAAAATAGAGTTCTGAGGAAAGAACCAATTCAGCACTTAAAGAGTTAGCTAGGAATCAATTTTCTTGACCCTCATCTCTCTTCTTGGTTCTGTGGCTGCTATGTTTTCTAACAATTAGTAGTAAGAAATTTTAATTTGGTGTCCTTATGATTGCTCTTACTTCATTACAAAAAACAAAAAAACAAAACAAAACAAAAACATGCCCTAACCAGTTTGGCTCAGTGGATAGAGCGTCAGCCTGCAGACTGAAGGGTCCCAGGTTCGATTCCGGTCAAGGGCATGCACCTTGGTTGCGGGCACATCCCCTGTAAGGGGTGTGCAGGAGGCAGTTGATCAATGTTTCGCTCTCATTGATGTTTCTAAAGTCTCTATCCTTCTCCCTTCCTCTCTGTAAGAAATCAATAAAATGTTTAAAAAAAAAAACATAAAAAAGAACAACAACACAGTGGTTTTCTTTTAAATAAATGAAGGGAAAAGAAAGAAAAATCTGTCTTCAAATTTCTTCACTTTCAGATCATCTTGTTCAAATATTTAAGGACAATCCTATTGACAGAAAGTAGCAAATATTTACTTTTCTGCTTGGTATTGACATATGGGCCTGTGACAGCCCTGTTCCGACACCCAACTTGATTGCTACCAGAATCTCTACATCCAAAAATATCTCCTTACCTTCCTCTGGTGCCTAGAATTTTTATCTGTGTGATCATTCCTGATTTGCTTTTAGACCTTGTCTGGACAAGTTACTTTTTAGAATGCGTAATACAGCGTGCGTAGAAAAACATGCTACTAATATGCAGGTTAAATCACTGTGTCAAGCTTGGAATGTGAAATGTTTGGCTCTTGCCCTTCCGGCCTTGGCTGCATGTCTTTTTCACCTACATGTGGTGAAAGGAGAGAGACGTGGAGCTCTGTTTGCTGCCCTGAAAGAGCCGGCATGGTGAGACGTTGCTGTGGAGAAGTATGTAACAGGGGCCCTAAGGAGAAGGACCAGCTGAGTAAGGAGTTGGGAAGACTGCTACTAGGAAGCATTCCATTGTTTGGGCTGATCATTAAGATCTTTTCTGTTCATCAACTCACAGCAATGTAAATAACCCCATGAGTTTTAATCGCTATGTATTAGACATATTTCAGAATTATCTGCTCAGCACCCCTCCTTCTCATGGGTATTATCAAGCCTGCTCTCTAATTCCTCTCTCCTGTCACTGTCCTGTTCACAGAAGGACACCATAACCGAACTGGATCAACTAGAATCCTTGTAAGAGTTTTAGGATGAAGTAAGTATCTGACAGTATGCCAGGAATATGGGTACAAAGGTAAAAGTGTGGAAGCCATTAGTGGCTGTGTATTTTACTCTGTGGGCAGGACAAGCCAGAATGCAGAAACTAGTGTGATATTCTAATCAAATGAAGACATGAAAGAGATGCAAGCTCCAATAGATGTTACCTAAATCTAAAAGAAAACATTAAAAAATACAAAATCCAAGTAAGTGATGAAAAATGTCAGGTAAAATCTCTGGTGGCAGAATTCCATTTATTCAAATCAGATGAAAATATTAAAAAAGGAATTGTCTTGAATCCTGGTGTCAGAGGCAGGAGCAGTATCAATCTGTATGTCTACAGTCCCAGGTCTTTCAGCCTGGCCCCAAATCATAGATCAATAGTAATTTTAACACACTGAGATGTCAAGGCTAATTTTTCTTTGAATAATAAAATTGCCTTCCTGAAAAGATTTCAAATGAAATACAGCATCAAATCAATACTCTAGTATAACAAATCTTCACTTAACATTGTAGATAGAGTCCTGGAAATGGCTGTTAAGAAAAATGGTGTAAAACGAAACCAATTTTACCAGGCTAATTATATGAAGCAAAGGAGTTCCTATGGCATATTTCTGCTCACAAAATCATCACCCGTCTTCGAAATAAAGACCCCCCCCCATTTCAATATTAAAACAGTAATGTGAGTTATACATAGATTTAAAGAAAGATCAATCAAAACAAGTAAGATTATTATTTTCCAACCCCCTCATTTCATGTTCACAGGTGACCAGAGCCACTCCCAGCATCTCAGGGGACAAGACAAGGACTTTCCCTGGACAGCACACCCTTTGATCTAAGGGCCACTCAGGCCCACCGTACTCACTCAGACTAGTGCGATATAGATACACCAATTCCCCTCACATGCATGTCGTTGGGATGTGGGAGGAAACCGGAGTCCCTGGAGAAAATAGTCAAATAGAGGAGAAGAAACTGCAGTGTGGACACTTTTGGAGATCCTGGGTCCACTTGTTTCTGCCATTAGCTGCATTTCAGTCCCTTGAGTTCTGTAAGTCACCTTGGTGTCATAATTTCTTGCACTTGAAACCAAGAGCCTGAACTCATCTATGTTTTTCCTAGAATCTCTTCTGCAGAAATGTAATTTGTGAAATGCAAACTGGACACAATACCTTCTCTAGTCATAGCCATTCTAGAAGAGCCAGAGAGGCTCTCCAGCATGGGTCTGAGGAGACTGAGTTTCATTCCTGAGCTGCCATCATTTTTCCCCCCAGGGAGGTCAACTTCCCCATTTATTAAAACAAAGTGGATTTTATATTTGACCCCTGCCTCATGTGGATATGAAGAAAGTAAATAATGAACTTTGAAAATATTTGAAAATAATAATTCTAGTTCAAGGTTGCTGGAATTGCAGTTACATTTCAAGAATCTCCCCAAAGTAGTTTACACTTCATTTATTTTGTAGTATGGGGGTAATAATGGTGTCTGTCTTATAAGATTGTTACAAAATTTGAAAGGCTTGCTGTCTAGAACAGAGTAAGTCCTCAATAAATGCTATTGATGCTGCTATAAAACTTTGTACATGGCATCTAGAAAACCTGTGAATGGTCCCTCCCTTTCACTGCTCATTGTCCACGTGACACTGCTGATTCTGATTCCTAATTGTGTCCTGTCCATGTTTACCTCTTCATCTCCATTACTACTGCATTTATGGAGGCCTCTACCATCTCTCCTATGGAATTTTGGAATATTTCTCCACTGAGTTATCCAGACTTTCAGGCCAGCCCTTACCTCCTCCATTCTGAATCCACCCCAAGATTATATTCTCAAACACCAACCTGTTCATATTATTTCTTATCAACATCCATGGAAGTTTCCCTATCGGCCAACCAAAAGTGCAAACCTCTTATAAAGCTTCAGACAACTTCAACCCTCAGTTCTACAGTGAACTCCTAGGGAACTGATAATTATCGTTTATTGAGCTAATTTTACATTTTTCCTTTTCCGAGAACACTTTCCCCCCAAAATTCCTAAACATCTTTCAAGACTGGGCTCAAGTGTCTCCTTTTTTATGACGGCTTTTCCTTCCTTAACCCCCTCAAGCAGAGTTTCCATTATAATCTTCCCATCAACCTTGCCCCTAAATCTTTCACAATCTTTATTACATGGAATGAGGACGTTTTCTCCTTGTACATATCTGTTTCCCAAACATGACTGTGAGCTTCTTGAAGGCAGGCCTGTAACTATTTCATCATTAATTCCTTGGCGTCTAGTACTGTGCGTGGCACAAGATGGCTCTTCAGTAAATGTATGGGAAATTGAAGGCAGAGCTATTGGTATGCTTAGAACTTAGAATATTAAATGCAATTTAAATTTAAATTAAATTTAAAACATCGCTCAGTAAATATCCTGCGTAAGAGCTTCAAGAAAATTAAGTTTTCTCACAAAATGTCCTTCTATTGGGGGAAACGGCTGTTTTAGATTATAAGCGCACTAAATTAAAGTAAAACAAGTTTGTCTCCCTAGAAAGTGGGGCAGGGAAGAATAAAAACGTTTTTCTTTACTTTCGTTTTTAACATGCAGGTTAATGCATCATTAAAATTGGATTTGTCACACATAAGCTGAAATACAACAGAGTTGATTGACTATATTTAAGTCTGGGGGAGTTTAAAGAGGGGCTAGTTTCCCCATTTCTTACTGTTTCCGTGTTAAAGGGGAAGAACCCCATATTGACTATATTTAAGTCTGGGGGAGTTTAAAGACTTACTGTCTGTTTCTGTGTTAAAGGGGAAGAACCCCAATAGGGATGGATTCAGTGAAGCTCATGATTGAAAATGCCTATGGGGATGATTCAGCCTTTTCTCTCTACTATACAGTGCTCAAGTAGCCAAGAGGAGGTAATGAAAAGAGACACTAACATTTGCCTTAGAAACCTCAAAAAATGAGTAGCCTTTTAAAAAAAGAAAGTTTTATTGGAGATTGCCTGGCTTTCTACTCATCAAGTTGTGTTTTTGTGTGTGTCTGTGTGTGCGAAGAGCTCTCCAAATAGAGTTATTCTGCTTAGTTTTTAAAGTTTTGCTCATTTTACAGCAATGACAAGAAACAGAACTGTTTGGAGTTCAGCATTCCTCATTAGTCACTCACCACAACTTGTAATAAGATGAAAAAAGATAATGGAAAGCAGAGATCAATCGCTGCTCTGTTGTACTAGGCATAAAATGATATTGAGAGACACAGAGCAACCCAGAAACCCAGCAATCTTGGGGCCTGATGTGTGATGTTTTAGAACACAAGTAAAAAGAACTGTCTGGGATTATGGCCGATACCCTCCCCTGCCACACACACACACACACACACACCAAAACAGTTCAAATCAACCAGCAAGCAATAAGTAAGCACTTACTATGCACCAATGAGCTATTGGCAACCTGGAAAGGCCTGCTGTTCTGTCTTAGGCACTTTGATTATCATATGGAAAATGTATTCATTGTTCCATTGAGTCTAAATCAACAATGATTGCAAACATCTGCATGCATACAATTAAATTTAAAAAATCTATTCCTTATGCTTTTATACTAGGCTAAATATGAAAAACATATTTCCCTGAAATTCATCCAAGCCTCTTCCTACTATCATTACCCTAAAACTCCCATCACCCCCCTACCCCATCCCTAACATTAATTTTCTCCCATGTGCAGGATTTCTATCCTACCCTTCCCCCTTGCACTTTTCCCTACTCTTTCCAAAGAAGATTTACAGATAAAGAGGAAAGAGGAATAAAGTAAGAAAAATCTAGAGCTGGAATTTGGGGACCCTGTAATTTGATAAAGATTAGCCCAGATAAGGCGGGACTGGTGAATTGTGGTTTAGTTGTCTAAGGCCTGGAGGGATTGTCTGGAGGGCTGGACTTTGTGCCTTTGGAAATAGGAGGCAGAGGGTTTGGAGTTGGGGACTGACCCACTTAGAGGCATGTGTTAGATCCCAGCAACATAGGGTTAATCGACTAGGACAGACCCTGGGAGCTGGAAAGCAGTTATGATAAAAATCAAAATACATTAGCACATGTAAGATGTTGTGAGAACTTGACTTTGGGATGGATCAAAGAAAAAGGGCAAGGAGGAATAAAAGATTTTAGGCAAGAAAGATGTAATTTTTGACCCAATTTTATAAATAACAGCATGTTTGCCTCCATAAAACCATAGGTGTCTGCTTGTATCTCTCCTGTACATTTACAAAATCCTTTGTAAATAAGACATAGGAAGAGAAGACAAAAAAAAGATGAATTTTATGATAATACTTTAAGGGCCATCAGATAAGGATGATAAAATTTACTTAAGAAAACTGATACCCCAAACATCCTCCGTACCAAGGAAATCTCCCCACACCCATTCCCATGGACAGGAAGAATGGCCCAGTCATTCATCAACTAACATTTTGTAAGCGGCAATTAGGAAATGCTCAACTTGACCCACATGCATGCAAGGATCAGTCAGAAGGTGCAGGATAGAGGGTGGGCACTGGGTGCTTCTCATCTATATGGTGTTTTTGGACTCGGGGTGTTGAGAGGCTGCCACGCTCATGCCCTTGGGCAATGGTCTAAGGACCCCAATAAGTGAGCAGCACCCTCCTGGGACTCAGGTCCCAAAGTCAGCACCCAAGTTGTATTGTTTTTTTAAGCACATACATTTTAAAAAAATATATTTTATTGATTTCAGAGAGAGGAAGGGAGAGGAAGAGAGAGAAACGGGATAGAAAGTTAGAAACATTGATTAGCTGCCTTCTGCACACCTCCTACTGGGGATGTGCCCGCAATCAAGGTACATGCCCTTGACCAGAATTGAACCTGGGACCCTTCAGTCCACAGGCCGACATTCTATCCACTGAGCCAAACCAGTCAGGGCTAAAAGTAATTTAAAGCCCTTTTGGTCCAACTTTCCACTTACACAGATATGCTGTGTACAATATCCCTAATAGGTGGCTGCCAGCCTCAACCATTTCAATGATCAATGAATTTTCTGCTTCCAGGGCAAATGTAATCTCATTTAGAGTTTCCTAATTCTGATGGTACCTCATACCAAATTCCTTGTATCTCCAATTACTATTAATTCTAGTCCCTGGAGAAAACTATGTCTCTTCTGTCTTCTTTATAACAACTCCAAAATTGGAAGTTTTGTATACTTCTCTCATTGCACTTAAGATAAAACATAAACTCCAGATTTTTAAGCCCTCTTAAAATGTGATACTTAAACTCAAACATAATATCACAGAAGTCACCTGATCAATACAAAGAAGAGTGGAAACATTAACATCTAG
>NW_006295824.1:401767-403008 GCF_000327345.1 Myotis davidii | reverse complement strand
TAGACATTTCATTCATTCATTCATTCATTCACTCACTCATTCATTTTACTTCATGCACAGCATGCTCTATGAATTGAAACAGATAAAGTCCTTGTTTCTATAGAGCTTATATTGTGGTAGAGTAGAAAAACCATATGAAGTTAAAAAAAATAGCAGAGATAAATTTACAGAGATTCAGTCTTATAAAGATAAAAATAAAAACAAGGGCGATGTGATAGCCTCGGGTAGAATTGCTAAATAGGTTAATTTAGAGTAGTGGTAATAGGAGGTCGTACTGAGAAGGTTATATTAGAGCCAATAATATGTGGGAAAGCAGCCATCTAGTTAGAAGACTGAGCACAAGGGCCTGGAGGGGAGAGAGAGTTTGACACATTCCAGGGTCAACAAAGCTCCTGAGCCTAGAGAGAAGTCAGACAGAAGGGGAATGAAAACAGGTGGGATTTTATTCTAACTGCAATGGGAAACCATTGGGGGTTGTAGAGAGAGGTAAAGATGATTGCATTTACAATTTCATTACTCATGCACCCATTTGTTTTCTATTGGGTCTCTCATTATATATACTGATTTTTTCTTCTTTCTATTCTTTAGATGTATCAACTATTATTGTGTTGCTTTCTTTACTTTTATTGTTGACACTATTACAGATGTCTCCCAGTCCCTCCTTCTTTGCCACCCTCCACCCAGCCCCAGTCTCCCCCTACTCTGGCCCTCATCACACTGACTGTGTGTCCCTGGGTGATGCATATACGTTCTTTGGCTAATCCCTTCACCTTCTTTCATCCAGTCTGCCTCACCCACCTCTCTGACATCTTTTAGTCTATTCCATGTATCCATCCTCTGGTTCTGTTTTGTTCATCAGTTTATTTTGTTCATTAGATTCACATATAAGTGAGATCATATGGTATTTGTCTTTCTCTGACTGGTTTATACATTATTTATCCTATCTAATAAAAGAGAAACATGGTAATTGGTGTATGACTGCTACCCTTCCCATTGGCTAATCAGGGCGATATGCAAATTAACTGAGATCGGAGAGGAAAGGAGAGAGAGAGAGAGAGAGAGAGAGAGAGAAATATCAATGATGAGAGAGAATCATTGATTGGCTGCCTTCTGCATGCCCCACACTGGGCATCAAGCCTTCAACCCTGGCATGTGCCCTGACTGGGAAGTGAATTGTGACCTTCTGGTTCATAGGTCAACACTCAACCTCTAAGCCACACCAGTCAGACAGGGAACTTATA
>NW_006295824.1:395899-401133 GCF_000327345.1 Myotis davidii | reverse complement strand
AAGAAAAACCATATGAAGTTAAAAAAAATAGCAGAGATAAATTTACAGAGATTCAGTCTTATAAAGATAAAAATAAAAACAAGGGCGATGTGATAGCCTCGGGTAGAATTGCTAAATAGGTTAATTTAGAGTAGTGGTAATAGGAGGTCGTACTGAGAAGGTTATGTTAGAGCCAATAATATGTGGGAAAGCAGCCATCTAGTTAGAAGACTGAGCACAAGGGCCTGGAGGGGAGAGAGAGTTTGACACATTCCAGGGTCAGCAGAGCTCCTGAGCCTAGAGAGAAGTCAGACAGAAGGGGAGTGAAAACAGGTGGCATTTTATTCTAACTGCAATGGGAAACCATTGGGGGTTGTAGAGAGAGGTAAAGATGATTGCATTTACAATTTCATTACTCATGCACCCATTTGTTTTCTATTGGGTCTCTCATTATATATACTGATTTTTTCTTCTTTCTATTCTTTAGATGTATCAACTATTATTGTGTTTCTTTCTTTATTTTTATTGTTGACACTATTACAGATGTCTCCCATTCCCTCCTTCTTTGCCACCCTCCACCTAGCCCCAGTCTCCCCCTACTCTGGCCCTCACCACACTGACTGTGTGTCCCTGGGCGATGCATATACGTTCTTTGGCTAATCCCTTCACCTTCTTTCATCAAGTCCGCCTCACCCACCTCTCCTCTGACATCTTTTAGTCTATTCCATGTATCCATCCTCTGGTTCTGTTTTGTTCATCAGTTTATTTTGTTCATTAGATTCACATATAAGTGAGATCATATGGTATTTGTCTTTCTCTGACTGGTTTATACATTATTTATCCTATCTAATAAAAGAGAAACATGGTAATTGGTGTATGACCGCTACCCTTCCCATTGGCTAATCAGCGAGATATCCAAATTAACTGCCAGCCAAGATGGCAGCCGGCAGCCAGGCAGCTTGAAACTAACATGAGGCTTGCTTGCTTCAGTGACGGAGGACTCCAACGTTCCCCGCCTGCCGCTGCAGGCCTCTAAACTGCAACTCTAAGCAACTATGTAACAAATATAGAAGCTAAACAAAACCCCGGGCTTCAGCCAGCAGGACCGCAACATTGTAAGCAAAGGCCAGAAACCTACTTTCAGCAGCGGAGGCCTAAGAGCTGGAACCAAGCCTCAAAGCTAAAGCTGGCCCAGAATAAAAAAAAAAGAAGAGAAAAAAAGGAGTGGCTGGGAGCTTCAGTCACCCCCAGCCTGAAAACAGCCCTCAGCCCCTCACCCAGACTGGCCAGGCACCACAGTGGGGACCCCCACCCTGATCCAGGACCCCCTTCAGGGCAAACCAGCCAGCCCCACCCATGCACCAGTCCTCTATCCTATATAATAAAAGGGTAATATGCCTCCCAGCACCGTGATCAGTAGAGCTGCGAGGCCTCCCGGCACCGGGATCAGCATGACAGGGGGCAGCGCCCAAACCCCAATCGCCCTATGGCTCTGTGTGTGACAGGGGGTGGGTCCACAACCTCCCTATCCACCCTGCGCTATTCATGACAGGGGAAGGCGCCCCAATCCCCTGATCACCCTGCGGCTCTGTTTGTGACAGGCTGCGGCACCCCCACCCCCTCACGGGCCCTGCTCTGTGAGTGACAGGGGGCAGTGCCCCAACCCCCTGCTTGGCCCTGCTCTGTGCGTGACAGGGAGTGGCGCTGCAACCTCCCCATCGACCCTGCCTTGAGTGTGACAGGGGACGGTGCCCCAACCCCCCAATCAGCTCTACCCTGAGCGTGACTGAGGGTGGCATCACAACCTCCGGATCACCCTGCTCTGTGCATGACAGGGGGTGGCGCCCGAACTCCCCAATTGGCCCTGCTCTGAGCCCGACCAGGGGCTGCACCTAGGGATTGGGCCTGCCCTCTGCCACCTAGGAGCAAGCCTAAGCCAGCAGGGCGTTATCTCCTGAGGGTTCCCAGACTGCTAGAGGGCACAGGCCGGGCTGCGGGACCCCCCTCCCCCCACGCACGCACAAATTTTTGGGCACCGGGCCTCTAGTTTTATATATTACATTACACACTATTGATTTCTTAATATCTAATAGTACTTAGTGGTTCTTACCATGTCCCAGAAAATATAAATAATTTAGAACACTTTCCTATTTGCTTCCTCTTGACTTTTGTGTTTTCATATATTTCTAATCCTAGAAGTGATGATTTTCATTGCTTAATACAAGAAATCTTTTCCTCACACCTTTTCCTTTTTCATTACCCCTATACCTCCCTGCCTCTCTCTTTCTCCATCCAGGTATCCTTTTTGGTGCCCGAAAAACTCCTTGCTTACATTTCTTTGAATGTAGATCTGTTGTAACAAATTCTCTGTTTGTTTGTTGTTTTAAACATCTTCTTTATTGTACCTTTAATTTTGAAAGTGTTTCTTCTGCATGTATAGAACTCTAGGTTTATTGTTTGTTTGTTTTGGAACTTTGAAATATTATTTCATTGTCTTCTGACTTATGTAGTTTCTGTTATGAGGACACTTGCCAATTTTACTTTTGTTACTTTAAAGATAATTTGTCCTTTTTTTTCTCTTCTGGCTTTTCCCCCTTTGTTGTTTGTTTGTTTTGGTCTGGTCATTGGCTTCCCGCAGTTTTTACTATCATTTGGCAAGCTGTGCTTTTCTTCTTGTCATTTGCATTGTTTCTGAAATCAGTAGCTTGAATTACATTTGGAAAATTCTTGAATATTACTTTCAATTTTTCCTTCTGTCTTGATTTTTCTTTTCTTCTTTTCTAAAACTCTACTTGTACCTATGTTAGACTGCTTTGAGTTTCATATTTCTCTCCTGCTGTTTTTCTGTAGTGCATCTCCCTTTTCTTTTTTTGTTTCAGTTTAGGTATTTTTAATTTAATGCTAGGAATTGTGTACAAAAGTTAGAGAAGCTTTGGATGATAATTTTTCTCCAGAGAAGGTTTCATTGGCTTATGGCAGACAAGTAAAATAGTGGCACATCACTTAAATCTAATAAGGAATTAAGTTCATTTGAGCCTGGGGTTCAGTCTCTGTAAAGCCTGGTCTCTATTTCTGGTTTGCCCTTACTTGTAAAGTACAGCTTTTTGGGGGCCACAAATGAAAGCCTGGGAGATTTTCTATTGCCTCACAATCATAAAGGACATGTCATTATTTTTTCTCCCTCACATGTAATCTGATGAGAGCTATGCTTAGTTTTTCCAGTCTCTTAGCAGCCACCTTATGCTTAGCTTGCCTGCCTCTCAAACCTAGCTGCTTATGGAGTGTTGAATGGCCTGTAGTGAACCTGGTCCAGATCTTTCTTTTCTGTAGTTCTTTTCTCTAGATAATCTTTTCCTCTCAAATTCTGATGTTTTAGTAGTCCTAAACTCCAATCCCCACCCCCAGCCATATAACATTTTAATACTGTTTTATTCTACTGTTCTGCAATTTAGTAGTCATGGTATGCTAGTTTCTCATCTCTGTGAATTTAAAAATTGGCCTCAGTGGAAAAGTACCAAAAACACTACAATCGTTTTGGTGAGCTTCTCTTTTCACCCATGTCTTGGTCTCTCAAATCCTGATTGCCTGGGTGGCTTTCCTATGCCAACAATGAGAGTTTTTGCATTGACCAAGCTTTTTTAGGTTTGTTTTTATCTCTTCTTTCCTTTCCTTCTTCTCCCCCTCTCCCTCCCTCTCTCCCTCCCTTCCTCCCTCCCCTCCCATGAAAGCCAGAAGCTACTTAATAATTTTTGTTATTAAACATGCTCTGTTGTAAATGTCTTTTTTTCTGTTTTAGGATTTTCACCTTTTTCCTGTAATATCTTTGTTTTCAGAACCTTCCTGTATCAGCTAGCAATTGCTGCATTATAAAGAACCCATACAATAGTGGGTTAAGTCAACTATTTATCTCACAACTCTGTGGGCTGGCAATTTGGGCTGGGCTCAGCTGAGCCCTTAGTTCTGTTGTTGTGAGTCAGCCTTGGCTAATCTCTTATGGGGCTCACTCAGTCCCTGCTGCTGGCTGCTGGGTTGGCTAGGAACTGGCAAATAAAAAGTGTTTTGGTCCTTCTCGCTGTGGTCTCTCATCCATCAGCAGGCTCTCCTCATGCTTGTTCAGGAGGTGGCAGGATTTCAAGCACAAAAGCAGACACATGCATACAAAAGCTTCTTCAGAAACCACCCACTATTGATTCTTCTGCATTGTTTTGACAAAGGAGGTCACAAGGCCAGCCCATATTCAAGATAGGGAGAAATACACTCCACTTCTTGTTTGGAAAAGCTAAAAAGAACGGTTGCCATATTTTTAATCTATAACACTTGCTAAAGTCGTCATGAATTCTAATATTAAATCTCCTGTACTTTTGTACAGAGTGTCCCCAAGAAATATATACACACTTTAACAGCTGAAGGCTCAATTGATGTTTCTTTCTTTTCAGCCAGACTAACCTTTGAACAAAGGAGATTCATCCTAGAATGCTACTGGAAGTTTGAAAATACAGTTGAAGTACAAACACTGCCTTTATAATTATTCAAAATATGTATACATTTTGGGGGGAGCACCCCCAAAATGTACACACAGTACATTTTCACTGTTTCAGGTTTAACTGATTTAAATAATGGGTGAAGCCAGACTAAGCTTTGAACAAAGACAATTTATCTACTAGACTATTTTATGGGGATATATAAACGATAAAGCCTATGGTACAAAACCAGCTACAGTTGACGAATTGAGGGCCCACAGATACCAAACAAAATGATTGTTGATGTTTGCAATTCCATTGCTTCACATTACCAGCAGGGCCTGGACAAGAAGAGTTATTGATTTGAAAACAGGCATTGACAATATATATATTCATTTCTGTAGATTATTTTAAATTTTGAAAATGAACTATATGTTAATAAACACTGACTTTATAATCATTCAAAATGTGTATACTTTTTTGGACACTCTATATATTAATAGTCTCATCCACTGAGAATAATGATAGTTTTTTTCCTTTCCAATTTTTACACTGCCGTTTCCTTTCATTGCCTGATTGAACTTAATAGACCATCCTGTACAATTTCTTGATAGTTTTTTTCCTTTCCAATTTTTACACTGCCATTTCCTTTCATTGCCTGGTTGGACTTAATAGACCATCCTGTACAATTTCAAATGAAAACATGAGAACCGTATAGGGCGCTCCATCCACCGAGCCAAACCGGTTAGGGCCATCCTGTACAGTTTCAAATGAAAGCATGAGAACCATATAGGA
>NW_006295824.1:380746-395327 GCF_000327345.1 Myotis davidii | reverse complement strand
GTATTTTAATAAGGAGAATTAGAAGTGGTGCTAATAAATTTGAATGGAACTATAGGATTAAAATGGTAACAGTCAGAAATTCAGAAATGAAGGCTGTCTAGAGGCAGTGATTGCAGTCAATGTTAAAACAAGTAGCTTTTGAACGTTTTTCACTTGGGCCCACAATAAGAAATATATTTTACATTAAGAATGAGCATGGACATATATGCATGAGATGCCTGCTGCATTTTTTATTGATTTTCTTCTGTCATATCCCATCCAACATGATACATACAATTTGAAAAACATGGGTCTAGGCATATTATAGGCACCACGTTAGTCTGTGGAAATTTGTCTAAAGGATTAAGGCATAGCTAATCCTTTGTTCACTCTGTCTTCCTCTACAGAGGTTATCTCTGGTTTTTGTTCTGGTAACGGCAGCCTCATTTTCCTCTTGAAAATTACCCCTCTCCTTTTCTTAGTCCATAGGATGCAAGTCAATTTCCTGCCCATGTTTTGTGTTCCCCAGCACCCTCCAGTTCTACCAGCTCTGAGGAAGGCATGTCGTTTGGTATCTCTCTGAGTACAGGAATGTCTCAGTAATCTGCACATCAGCTAAGAAAGGCCAATGAGCTCTGTTGCCAAAAACAGGCTCTTGTTTTGCCAGTTTGGAGGTTGGAGAGAATCCGGCTGTAGCTCCTGTAAGCATCATATGAAGAAAGCTGCCTAGGAGGGAAGCCAACAAGAGGACAGAGATGGAGGACCGATGACATCACTTGTGACCTTAGGTCCAATCACCTTTTCCAGGGCACCAGTAAGTGTGCCTTTTGAAATTCTAATGTAAGAAAAAAGCTACCCATCAAATGATATTTAGTATGGGGATGACTTTAGATTTTATTAAAAATGTACATTTTCGGACCTCTTCTGTGTCCTAAATTTATGAATAAATAAAGCATAGATGGAAATTATTGACATCATCACTTGTATCTTAAATGGTATTATAAGAAGTACCTAAGACTATTGTTATTTTGAAAAAATAGGTTTGTTGGACATTTCAATGTCAATAGCGAATCTCAATCTTTTTTCAGTGCCCACACATTTTTAGTTTTGCTGCTCTGCAAGCCCTACTTCATGTATAGGGAAAAGACATTTGAAAAATACATATTATTCACATTAGGATTTTCACTGAAAGATACAATTAACGGAACTAAACCTCCCCCCAATTTAATATTTATTTTTTTTCTCAACCAGCATGTAGAGATGTCATATAACATTATCGATTTATTTAAAGCTATTTATAGAAGATAAATTTTAATGTAAAATAACTTTTTAAAATATAAATCACATTTTTTAGTTCTACTCAGTTGTAAATGTCTGCGTAGTTTATTAATTTGAAAAAAAAATTAAAAATCAAAGTACAAAGTTTACTGAAGGATGTCAATACAAAGAATTATCCATGAATGAAAAGCTTAAACTACAACTTTACACATTGCAATGGAAAAATACATACAAAAGTGACACACCACATATAGTACCCATGTTATTCAGTGATTGGTCACGGCCATAATGTACAAATAAATTGTGCTAACTATACAATTTATCTCTGTTAGACAGTCACGGATGTTCATTTCTTGGTGGTTTTTGAAATACATTATGTGAAGATCTAGATGACAGGTACTCATATTCAAATTCCCTTTTAAAAGTGAAAGCAACTTGTTCTCTATGGCAGAATTAAAACAAAGCAAGATATGGCAACACTCCAGGATCTCCAGGAAATATTTATTAATCTCAGGTGGATAAATTTTGTTCCAAGCTGGGAGCTCTGGAGTTAGCAGACACAGTGAATCACTCATACAACATTTACATTTTGTATTTTAAGGTATAAGAGGAAAGGATTGAGTTAGAAATCTTGTGCTTTCACTATTATTAGCTTTAATTATTGCTTGTGAATAGGGTTACCCAAAGCAGGTGCACTTAATGATCCCATCTTAAAAGACTTGACAGGGAAAACAGAAATACACCACAGCTATTTTTACCTCTTATGATTATGGCTCCGAGCATACAAAAACATTTACAGTGGAAGCTGCAACAAATTGCATCGCTATACATAGAACACTAAGTAACTTCTGGAAAATGGCGGGGAGGGGGAGTTTCATTAAAAGGAAGGCACTTTTGAAATTAGTAAAAATAAATGAGAACTAATCTGAAAAAAATTACATCTGTATTTGTTTCTTAATAAGTGTATCTTAAATATAACATTTTAGGAGCACTATCTTTTCTGCTGTAGCTATTACAAATTTCATTCCTGAGATTTTTGGACTCAATGAAAGTTTTTAAAGTAAGCAAAGAGGGAAAACCGCTTTTCCCAGATGGGAAGCTGAACTGTGAATCAACAACTCAGCCAGTTACATTCTGTCATTTTTCATGCATCAGATTTTCATTTAGGATTGTACGCACACTGTAATGTATTCCTTAACTGCTGCCAAATAGGCCACAACTTTAAAAGCTGACATGTTCAGCTGAAAGCTGGTATATAAATAAAAGTTATTGTTACTAAATAGTTGCCATGGTCAGTAGCCTCCCTCTTTTAAAATGCTAATATTGAAACAAAATGAGGCATGTTTTTTACATATGGTTTGATTTATATAACAATTCAAGTATCCCCTTTAAAATGATGTTCTGAAAAACAATATTTATGAACCACAAATTTAAATACATGTTTTGAAAAGCAGAATATTCCGTGAATATCCTTTGTTTTAATCATTACCTAGACCATAAGGATCAAAATCTAGCTTTGGTTCACATCATATTTTTGACAGTCCCCAATTTTTTCTCTATATATTTAACTAATCATTTAGGAAAAAATTAACATCAAGTGCATGAAGGGAAGAGTCCTACAATAACATTTCACTTTGAAAGTTATATTCAAATGAAGATATGGTCTGATATAAGTCACTTGTGCTTATCTTCAGTTCTGGCTGATATAGAAGATGTTCACTGAGTTTTTACAGGAAGTGGAGTTGCATCATAGTCTTGAAAATGAACTCCCTTAGAATATGTGATCTTCATAATAGCACCATTTAAAGCATCATCTTCAATGAGTGTTATTAATCCATCGGCGATTGTTGATGGGCTAAAAGGAAAGGAAACACTGGTGTTTTAAACTGAAGATGAAGGCATAATTTTCACTTCAGTTTTTAGTTACTTTTGAATAATTTACTACTTTTAACATGTAATAGGAAAATGTTTATCAGGGAGCTGATAAACATTTTTTATTTTTTATTCAGTTAGATAGTAACTATGTTCTTTGATAAATTAACTAGTAGATTTCCAATCCTAACCTGCTATCATTTTGACAGGAAGGATTTACGAATTTATATTTATTATTGACATTGACAAAATTATTATTTTCTCATCTTTATTCTACCAGTACATGTTAGACTTATCAGACAGAAATGTTATTCGAGTGAAAATAGAAAGAATTTTAGCTAACATTAATTGCATGTCTGTTATTGAATCTGTTGCTGTTTTAAGTACTTTACATGGATCAACTTATTTGTGGACTTTCAAAAGTCCCCTAAGTTTGTTTTAATATTATCCCCATTTCACATGTGAGAAAACTGAGTTTGATGGAGAAGTTCATGGTCAGAAGTGGAGTTGGGATCTGACCCCAGATGGTCTGATTCCATCAGCAGGATAGCTATGACTCTGTACTGTGACATCTGACTGCTCTAATTCAGACGTTGTTCACCAAACACGTGTTGACCCATTGCTTAGTATAAAAATGATTGCAGTTAGGCGGCCATATGAAATTTCACAAAGGGTATAAGTAAATATGGCTTGGAATTTAGGCCGATAAGGAATCACTGCTTCCAAAGATAACTAAACATCACCTTTTTACACTATATCTGATTGTGGCTGAAGGTATTAATAATGCATTGTCTATACCTTAACGCAAAATTCACAATGTAGAAACACAGTCTATTCAGAAACCCCGAAAAGATATTTTCTTTCACAGAGTATGCCAAAGCCAAACTTTGAAGTTTGCATTTGTTTCTCAACTTTAAAACTTTATTCCCTCTCCCCCCTTTTATTGCTTAGTTGTAGATAAGTGCTCTGCTCCATCAAATAAAAAAGATAGGTATAGCTTTACTCACTCCAAAATCCCATAGTATTTCATCATATCTTTGATGTGGTATGCATATTCTATATATTGTCCCATGTTTTCTTCTTTTTCAATGGTTTCAAGGATGGGCGTATTGACAAAGCCTGGGCAAATGGCGTTGATTCTCACACCACTGTTCATAAGGTTAGTAGCCATCTGCCAATTGGAAGAGGGAAGTTTCAGGTTTCAGTAGTCTTGCAAATGCACAGCATAGGACAGACTGATAATTAAAGCTATTCAAAGGCTCTGATGTGAAAAATACTAGTCAGATATCCTTGTGGCTTTATAACAATGGCAATATTAAAGTTGGTTCATAGCAGAAAGTAAAAGAATATGTATCTAAAGTGTTGAATTAATTCCGGAAAGCCTCACCTAATTAAAATTTTTAAATGAATATTACTGGAAAACTCTTGAAAATACTTAATTATCTAAACTGCTCTTATCTAGTGAACACTGCCAGAATCTGAAGGGAAGAAGCTGAGGCTTAAACTTAATATCCCAAGTTTTCTTTCAAAGATTAGGGCTGAATAACAGAATAGTTGCTTAAATAATACTGTTAGTGGAAAGTTTTAAGACTTTGATTGATTCTAAAGATACTCTTCATTATCTAGAAGACAAATTTAAGTATTTTCAGACTATCTTTGGCTTAATTTTCACCCCACGGATGTATTGGAACTAGCTGTAAAACAAAATGTAGTTGATTATTTGGGGATTCCATTTGCTTACTTGGCAAAATTAATCTGTAACCCCCCCAATTCCCTGGGGCTTTCAGGGTCATTTGTGGACAAGCCACAGAGCAGGGAGAAACTTGAATTGCACAATGCCAATGTCCCAACTGAGGTTCAACAGAATAATACTCTGTTTTCTGGTTTTAGTTCTTCTAACTATAAACAGGTCTCCTTTTCACAGTGCATTCAGTCCGTGTTTTTCTTATTGTTGTGCTTTTCATTTGTGATTTTGCTATTTAAAATGCCCCTTCGCCCAAGCATAGTGTTGAATCGATGTCTAGTGTTCCCAAGCAGGCCTTACAGAGAAAATATGTGTGTTAAATAAGCTTCACTCAAGTGTGAGGTATAAGTGCTGTTGGCCATGAGTTCAACATCAATACAATACATATTAAATAAGGTATCTTTAAACAGAAATTCACATAAAACTTTACACAGAAAGTAACAGATGTATTAATTGACCAAAATGTTGTGACCAGAGGCTCCAAGGAAATGCTAATTCAGTGATTAAAAGTGATTTTATAGACCATAACTATCAGAAATAAGAGTTGACTGTATAAGTTCCCAGTCTTGCAATTGTAAATATGAGATTTCTGGTCTTTGAGGTTTATTTTGATTTTTAATACCTTTATGTATTCGTTCAAAAGTTGAGTTAAAGATGAAGCCTTTGGAAATTAAATTTCCAGTGAATTTAAATTAAGATTGTGAGAGCTTCTTATCTTTTCTGATTGAACATTTACTGGTCACACATCTGTTTTCTTTATCCTAGTATTTTTTCTGTGGTTAATATTTTTCTCATCATCTGTCTGGACTCTATTTCTCATCTAGACTAACCACTGCGGAGACCTCCCAATTTCCTCATCTTTTCTGCATGTGTCCTCTCAACATATTTTCTAACTAGCTGTCAGAATGGTCTTGTTGAAATGGAAATCTGATCTTGTCACTCCTGTGTGTAAAAAATACATTGATGGCTTCACTTTCAATAAAATCTAAGCTCATTACTACAACCCATAACACCCTCTTGGTCTGGCTCTTGCTTACATCTTTAGTCATTTCTCATCCTACTTTTCCTTGCTCATCTAGCTTCATCCAAGTTACCTTTTTTTCCCCAGTTATTATGAAAGGAAAGCATTCCCATTTTACATTGTCTTTTTTAAAAAATTTATTTCAGAGAGGAAGGGAGAGGGAGAGAGAGATAGAAACATCAACGATGAGAGAGAATCATTGATTGGCTACCTCCTGCATGCCCCAAACTGGAGATTAAGCCCGCAACCCAGGCATATGACCTGACTGGGAATCAAACCGTGACCTCCTGGTTCATAGGTCAATGCTCAACCACTGAGCCATGCCGGCTGGGCCCCTTTTACATTATCAATGCATGTGATCAATTAGGTCTAAAAAAATTTTTTAAGGCTGTGTACACTTTACTCACTAGGGCTCCATGGAGACATCATCCTTCACTACTCTACCCAGTGAATTCCTGCCCCACCCTTTCTGCCATACCCCTATGCTCTCACGCAGTGACAGGTAATGGCTGAAGCATACTGCAAATTCTCTTTCAGGAAAGCAGAAGTTAATACTTTTTAGATTTGAGTCAATTTTAAAATTAAAAACTATCTTCCCATTATGTAGTCTTAGAATATTTTTCAATAACACATCTACGTTCAGAATCTACTTCATTTTAAAATGATCTATTCTTACCCTAACTCAGTGGTTCTCAACCTTCTGGCCCTTTAAATACAGTTCCTCATGTTGTGACCCAACCATAAAATTATTTTCGTTGCTACTTCATAACTGTAATGTTGCTACTGTTATGAATGGTAATGTAAATATCTGACATGCAGGATGGTCTTAGGCGACCCCTGTGAAAGAGTCGTTTGACCACCAAAGGGGTCATGACCCACAGGTTGAGAACCGCTGCAAATGGTTTGGCTCAGTGGATGGGGCACCGCCCTGCAGACTGAAAGGTTCCAGGTTCGATTCTGGCCAGGGGCACATGCCCAGGATGTGGTTCAATTCCCAGTAGGGGGTGTGCAGGAGGTGGCCAATCAATGATTCTCTTTCATCATTGATGTTTCTATCTCTCTCTCCCTCTCCCTTCCTGTTTGAAATCAATAAAAATATTTAAAAAAAATAAAATGATCTATTCTTTATTTGGTCCTTTATGTGATCTAAAACTATTTTTTTATAATAAAGACTGAACTATAATATTCTTACTTTACTCAGATGCACTGAATCCTGAACTTATTCCCCTCGACTGTATAGAACTCATGCTACACACATGTACAGAGAGAAAAAGAGATAGTGTGGTTGTTACATCCTCACCGCTGCTGAGCGCGTGAATCCAACTATGCCATGCTTTGAAGCGCAATAAACAGGCTGCTGTGCAACTGGCATGAGTCCTAAAACAGACAACAAATTTAAACAATTTCATTAAACAATAAGCAGATGAAACCCAATCATAGCTATGCAAAGGAATAATTTGTGCCTGTTCATTTTAAAATTAATCTAGAAAATACACGGAAACAATCACCAGACAGCTTTGTAGAACTCACTAGTCTTATCATGGTCATTCCTTCCATGATCTCTATCTACTGCAGTG
This sequence comes from Myotis davidii, assembly GCF_000327345.1. NCBI lineage: Eukaryota > Metazoa > Chordata > Mammalia > Chiroptera > Vespertilionidae > Myotis > Myotis davidii. The sequence goes on along the minus strand of NW_006295824.1, from coordinate 387,856 downwards.
CCCAGAATGCACTGCAGGTAAGTTATAGCTGCGGGGTGCAATCAAATGCGATATATAACTTTTCTGTTTCCCCGACTTTCTGTCAAGAGAAGTCAATGTTATCTAAAACTTATAGAGAATCGTCTTTAAATCCAGTAAATTACCATCTCATTTTCAGTCTTTAAGTCTGGATTTTTTAAAAGTACATAGTCTACATTTTTAAAGGTTTCCAAATGGCTGAAGAGGCTTAAGTTGCTTAAATGGAATTTGGAGAATCTATGGTTTTAATTCATTTCCTTTCATAATCATGTACAGAATTCAAACAATATTAGAATTTGTTTAACTTTCCACATGTAGGCAATAGGAACTAATCAAAAACATAATTAAATTCATGGTCTGGAGAAAAAGCAGGACTCTAGCATGTATAGCATCTTTTCTCCCCTACCTCCTAGTCCAATTCTCCCTTCCCCTCCAATAAAACAGCAAGAAAAACTCATTTTTACTATAGTAACTATTCCTATCAAGCCTATCTCTCATAATTGTCAATTCTCCATCTAATCAACAGTAAGACTTTTAACTACAGCTGTCTGTATATTTCAATTTTTATCTAATTTCTTGAAGTAACTCATTTTCACATTTTTAAAATGCATGATTTCTGAGTCAAGAAACAGTGATCCCTGATTACTCTAATGATATTACTATCAAAAGTCATGCTAATAACGCTCAATTATTCTGCTGAGGCGTGCTCACCTCCACCCAGCTAACTAGTTCCAGAGCACCACCAATCAGTTGAGCACGTTGTGCCAAAGTTCAGCAATAAATGCAGACCTTAACCACTCCCTGGGTGCCTGCCAAGAGCAATTTAAATCCCGAGAATGATAATTCACACACTGTGCGTCCGCCCAGTGATCTCAAAGTACTGGAACAGGTAGTTCCCTTCTTGTTTTGTTTTGCTTGTAGGTTAAGTAAATGTGTAAGTTACTTTACGTTCGGCAATATCAGTCAACAAGAAGTCACGATGCCTGCACAGTGTACACAGGTGTATGAGGAGTTGAGATGGGGGCAATAAATAGTTGCATCAGGCATTGCGGCTTCTTGTTCTTTGAAGTTGGTTGCTGTTTTACTCTCTCCTTAAGTGCTTCTCAGACAGAGGCAGCGTGGTTGTGGGATGGTGTCCACGGACTGCAGGAAATGCAGAGTGAACCGACATCAGCGATAAGCTAGTCGACACGGCCACCAAGAGCACAGGGATGCTGTTCATAAATGTCAAAGTTGAATTTGGAATGAATTTCTGTTACGTAAGTGGAGCTACTGAACTTCTGAACCCAAGGTAGTTCAAAGAGTCACAAACGTACAATATATCAAATACTGTTATGTTGTTTCTGTTTAAGAAGCAAGCAAGCACAAGGCATATTCTTTCCTTTAAAGGTAGAACGGAGCGTGCAACCAGAAAGAGAAGGAATTTGCATTTTTAAAATGCCACCTGGTTTTATGAATCTTGTTGTAACATTTCGATGACATTTTCACTGCTATCCTGCAAAAACATTGACTCTTGCATTGTTTCACTTTTTGATATTATACAGATCAAAAGCTGCATAAATTAATTTCAGATGTGCAGAAATTGTGCATCCTTTTCTCTTTATATTTTTTGCAGCTTTATTAAGGTATAATTGACATACAATATAAGTTTTGACATATGTGGACACCCATGAAACCACAACCACAATCAAGATAATAGACATGCATATCCATTTTCTAAGTTTCCTGATGTCCCTTTGTCATCTCTTCCTCCTGCCTTTCCCCTCCCCCTAGGCCACCACCGATCTGCTGCTTTGTGCCACCATAGACTCGTTTGCTTTTTCTGGAAGTTTACATAAATGTAATCATATAGTGAAACTCTTTTTTGTCTGACTTCTTTCACTCCGGATAATAATTTTGAGATTCATCCATGTGGTAGTGTGTATCAATAGCTCATTTTTTTTTTCACCTGCTGATGGATATGTGGGATCTTTCCAGTTTGGGGATATTATAAATAATAAAAATAATTCTATTCTTCAATTATTTTAGTTAGGCAAGTTGCAATTAATTTAGTTAAATAGAGAGCTTTCCTTTATCTCCACAATCCATGTAGATGTTAACTGTTGCTTCTTATATGTCCAATAGGTAGGATGGGTTAGTGATCTGCAACGTTTTTCCCCTACCTTCCAAATGACTTTCTTTCCCACCCCCAATAATATAAACTTTTTCTTGGTCTCCTGCTCCCCCAAGGGGTGCCCCACATCTGCTGCCTTAACACCTCAGAACTTTGGTGTCCTTGACCTCAGACACCGCTTTGCCACCCACAATTCTGTGGGTGCTGGTCTTTTGGATGGGCCTGTATAGAGTTGCTCTTGTCCCGGGCATCACCAAGATCAAAGCCCTCCTCTTCTTTCAGCAGGCACTGGTCAGTGGTGATCTCGGCCTCCAGCTTGCCCTTGTTTAGCAGGGCCTCATATTCCTGGGCCTGATGCTGCCCCTCTGCCCCTGGCTGGGCCAGGACTGACTCCAGCTGCAGCAGGATCCCAGTGAGCTGTCCATCTGCATGGCACAGCCCGTCTCCACCTCCCCCAGGCTGTCCTCCAAGCTGGTTTTTAGATTTCTTATCGAGTCCAAGTTGACCTCCAAGAACTGGACCATATGTCTCAGCTCCTTGACTATCATCTCAGCAGCTCCTATGTCAGTGGTCTGTGAGCTGACCACTGTGGTGCTTGCCTCCATCAGCTGGGACCAGCACTTGTCTGGATCCTCTTGGTTCTTCTGAGCCACTCCTCATACTGGGCCCAGATATCTGCTATGATCTTCCTGAGGTCCTGAGATTTGGGGGCATCCAACTGTATGGTCAACCCAGGTTGTCAATCTGGTTTTGTAGACCATTTACTTCCTCCTCGTGGATCTTCTTCATGGAGAGTAGCTGTTCCTTGAGAGCCTCATCTCTGTCTCCAGCTGCAGCCGAGTGATATTGACGTCATCAATCATACTGCCTTTGAAGCCCATTGATGTCACTCTCCATAGGCCAGGGCATGACCAACTCCATCTCATACTTGAGTCTGAAGTCATCAGCAGCAAGATGGGCATTGTCAATATGTAGAGTGAGGTGGGCCTTGTCCACTGAACTTGCAAAGATCGGAGCCCTTGGGTCCTCGATGGTCTTGAAATAATGCCCCCAGGCTCTGACTTGGGGTCTCTTCTTATTCCAGGTGTTCCCAGATTTTGCTCTCTAGTCTCTGATATTCAGCCTTCAGACTCCTCACCCTCTCCAGGTGAGAGGCCAGGCGATCATTCAGGCATTTTGCATAGTCTCCTTCTCACTCTGGATGACCCCTATACCTTCCAGATCCCTGGATATCCCTGAAGCCAAGTCCCCAGGCCCTCACCCGCCCCACATGCTGGTGGAGTGGGACACAGAAATCCGGGAGCCTGAGACCCCAGCACCGGCATAGACACTGGACAGGCTGCTGGCCAGGTGGGCCCGATGGCTTGCCACTAACTGCACAGAGCTCAGGGTCCAGTAGTTTGTGGAGAAGCTGGAGCAGGTGCGGAAGCTCATGTTGTTCAGGGAGGAAGGTGAGAGGTTCAAGCAGCTCAACTGACTTTCAATTGAGAGATTTACTATCTACCTCAGTCTGTTGCTTTGAAAAGGTATATTAAATGGAGGAAGACAAACTCTTTTTCAAGCCAGATCAACCCTATCCAAAATTTTAGTTTGATTTCTGAAAAATTTTCAGAAATCAAACATTTTCTATTGGTTCTTAAGACACATTTTTTTTTCTTTATAAGTATAGCATTATTGTTATTGTGGTTTAGTTTCAGTATTGGTTAACCATACTTCTATTACTTACCTTAAACCCTCACACCAAAACATAACGTTTCTAAGTGCTTCAAACAAAATGTGTTCTGATGCTGGTAATAAGGGTCAACATGGAGAATTGTGCTAAGTGTGCCAATCATGGTATGGATTCTGAGGACATCATTCATGTGGTAGTTTGCATAAATAGCACCCCCTAATGTGTGTGGTTTACAATCTACACAACTATCTATACACAGCAGTCCTCTATGGTAGAGGAAAGTGACTAAGCAAAAGAGACAGAAAATGTGAAGGGATTAAGAAAAAAAAAACACACAAAAAACCACCTCACAGACACAGACAATAGTATGGTGATTACCAGAGGGAAAAGAGGGATGGGGGAGGTAGAAGAGAGTAAAGGGGGGTAAACAGTAACAGAAGGAGACCTGACTTTGGGTGGTGAACACATAATTCAATATACATATGATGTATTATAGAACTGTCGATTTTGAAACCTATATAATTTTATTAACCAATGTCACCCCAATAAACTTTACCAGAATGTTACTTCTTATAATATGTAGTCATTTAAAAATGTCCTCTTAATCGAGTTTATCAAGAGGGATTATAGCACAGTGGTTTTGGACTTTGGGGGTCAGACTGGCTGAGTTCAAAATCCTGAATCCACCATAATGAGCTATGTTAGCTTTGAGGGGGTAACTGCTGGGTACCACTGTGTTTCTCTTCTGTGAAATGGAGTAGGAATAGTAGTTACTGTTGAGTCTTGCTTGAGATAATTTACATAAAATACTGAAATGAGGGCCTGGAAAATAATAAACATTACTATTTGCTATTCTTTTTTTGTAAAAATATAAATTAAAGTTCAACATTTTCCCTTAAAATGAAATATCTTAAAGTCCTGTTTAATTGACTTATTTACCTATTTATCCGCCTTGTACCTTCTTATGAAAATGTAGCTTTTGCACTAAAATGCCACTAAAACCTGGTAGAGAATCCTAACTTGGAATAGTTTCTGGATCTTGACAAGCTGTGGACTGTTGCTTACCCTAGTTCAACAGGATTTACAGAAGCGCATTTATCTAAGATCTATGTATAGTACCTCTCAAGTACAAAATATAATGAAGTAATATTTAAACATACTCTATTGAAATGTGTAAAACCAATGGGAGGACCCCAGGTGCAGGGGGTAGGGTAGCACTTGATTGGTTGAACAGCCAGATCAACCCTATCCAACTTTAGGGAAGGTTTGCCATTAGAATGACACAGGACCAATTAGTTACTGGAATTAACTGGGTTTTTAAAATCTTGCAAATTAATTCCCATATGCACAGGGAACTTATTTGTCTTACTATTAAAGGACTTAAGAGTAACAACAAAGCAAAGGATTGTGACAATGAGAAAGTAGTCTCTAAAGAAATGTCATTTTGTTTAATGTTATGAAAAATCTTTTATTTGTGCTTAAAAATGAATAACTTACAAAAAGTACACACTTTTCAAGACTTATTCTAGGCCCACCATTGTGCAAGTTTAGTTATAGACTTGTATAAAGGCTTTCAAACTATAACATGTCTAATTAGTAACAGGTGTTTGTCTATCATAACTATAGATTTAGAAAAAAATATCAATAGAGAGAGAGATTTGACCCATAAAACAGAGACATATTTTCTATAACCACTCAGGTTAACAACACCAAATAGCCATAGACTGATGAGATAATTATAAAAAAAAAACATTAAATGCCTGGAAATTACATATGAAATTATAGAAGAAATAAGGAAGTTATTTAGAAAAATAAAACATAATTTACATTTCCATATTTGTTTTTCCATCTTTAATATTCTTTCTACCCATATTTAAAAGAGATAACTTTAATCCCTACATCTCATAGAAGATAAAAGCTCAAAAAATTATCTTAAAAACTGAAATCTGCTCAGATAAGGCAAGTGTACTACATCATCATTTTCTTTTAAATAAATAGAAGCGCTGTAAAATGGACTATATAGAAGTGCTAAAGAAATTCAACTTAGAAAAATAAGTTGAGAATCTAAGGATACTGATCTTTCCCTGACAACTCAAACTCAGCAGCAGTGCCAGAAAACAGAAATCTGAATTCCTCACATTTCCTTACCATCCAAAAAACCCTCCCACAAACACAAAACTGTCTACCCATCTTTCTGTTTTTCACTATCACTTCTCTAATATGAGGGGAAAAAGGAGAACTACTGAAAATCTATTCATCAATGTTCGTGCAGAAAGCTGACCAAAGTAACTGGTGGACTTCCCCATTGTGTGATTTTCCCACATGAAGGACATGTTATCTGATGCTGCCTTCACCCTCAATTTCATGTTTACCATAACACATATGGTCTGAAGTGTGACTTGACATAAAAAATGACATAAACTTTCATGAAACTACATCTTCTATAATTAAAAGCTTTCCAGAAAGGTAACTTCAAGAATTAACATTGTTAAGTCTCAGAACATTGCTCCTACTGTTCCACCAAAATCCACCTTCCTAAAAATTCAGCCATTGCCTATGCTGAGATGAGCTTCCTAGCGACTCAAAGAAGATCCCTCTGCAAACTGGAGGCTGGCTCTTCAAAGTGTGGTCCAAAGACCAGAATCAGAATTTTAGGACCCACTCCCAGACCTCCCGAGTCAGAATCCGCACACAAACAAAGTCCTTAGGTAATATCTATGCAGGTTAAATCCTAGAAGATATTACCTAGTAGTCTTTTCATTCCCCAGGCTAGGAAATGACATCATTTATCCATTCCTCAAAAGGTCAATTTATAACTATTTAACCTTTCTTATTTATTCCTTCTGGTCTGTCTTCTTAATAATTTTATGCCATAAGACTACAAAGTGAACACCATGGAGAACTGTGCCAGGACTAAGCAAGAAAGGTAGCTCCCATATTTATAACAGTTGGCATCTGACCAATTAATATCCAGAAATATAGGCTTATTCATCCATGATGTACCCTAAAATATAGCAAATAAAGTTACTTTTATTACTACTGCTAATTCTTACCACATTTTCCAAGTTATGAAGCTTGTTTGAAAGTAGTTGTTCAACTATATAGGTACCGAAGATTTTTAAATTGACCTCTATTAAAGGGACTTGAAAAGTTAAATGTGATATCACAGAGCCAGTATTTTATCATAAAGCCTGGAACTTGGCAGTTGCTAACTCTGTTAGGCCCCATGCCTTGTATCAAGCATATTTGCAGAGGTGGAACCACATGATTTTTAATTTTTAGCCTAGATTTGAAGGAGGTCATCAAT
>NW_006295824.1:379723-380646 GCF_000327345.1 Myotis davidii | reverse complement strand
CTTCTGGACGAAGCCAGGGCTTCGAGGGAAGCCTTGTCCTGGATGCCAGAGGGAAGCCAGTGCCCACAGCCAAAGGAAGGAAGGCCTACTCTTGCACGAATTTTGTGCATCGGGCCTCTAGTTTTAGATAAAACTTATAGTGCAAGTGAGTATGTCCCTTGAGCATTGATATTTAAGACATGCTAAAAAAAATATGATTTTCAAGTGTTTTCTTGAGATTCTAATGTTGTCAGCTCAGAGTAAATAGGATTTCATGGGATCTCCCACAAAATGCCACTAAGTGACTTAAAGGCACAGAGGATGCCCCCCAAATAACAAGACCTCAGTAGCTGAGTATGTAGGCAGATGGAAGCAGGATTATAAACAGATTCTTTTTCCTGCAACAACTACTTTGTCCTTCATACCGATTTTAGCAACTAAGTATTTAAGAAGCATATTTGACTCTTATGGGATGTTTTATGGGAACACAGACATTTAATTATCTGCATTAAACCAGCTTCACTCTTTCCTGTTGTTCCTTCCAACTTTTTCTCTTTTGATAGTTAAGGATGAATGTGGCAAAATGAGCGCAGGTTTATATATTATGTTTACAAATAAAAACTCGTATCGAAATGTCTATGTGGTTAACAATGATCAGAACAACTTCTGGGCCTCCAGACTGGAGCACGCCCTCCCCTCAACAGGCTGAGGAATCACCCTCCACTTTAACTACTCCTATGTTTGTTAAACTTATTAATTGCATTTGATAGGTTTGCTCTGCGTCAGTGGTCATTACTCATTAACTTCTCTGCCCAAACCAGTGTGTCAAGGTTTTTACTATGACAGTGAAGGACTCCACTGAATCTCTGCAAGAGATCATAATGACAGACTGGTTGAGTTAAATGTAACCCACAGCTATGCCTTTAATAGAGTGAGTGGGGGGT
>NW_006295824.1:376782-379406 GCF_000327345.1 Myotis davidii | reverse complement strand
GGCATAAGGATGAGGTCAGGACAAGTCTATGAGGAAGGAAAGTTTGGAAAACAAGAGGAAGCAACCATTGGAAATACTTTTTCTACAATTTTGTCAATTATACCTCAATGAAGCTGGGTGAAAAATAATTTGGCTCTAGAACTTCTCAAAGACTTTTCTGGTTGGCTGACCTCTACCAACATGGTATGACTGCAAGGGTATAAAATGGTTGATAACATTTCTGAGGAAAGTGTGCAGCCAGAGAGGTCCACATTTATCTTCTACTATTATAACATTCTGCATTTTTGTCAGACTAATCTCATTATGGAAAGAATAGAAGCTCTTGGTGAGTGGACAGAACACAAGATAATACGTTTTAATATTCTCTCTGAGATGAGGGTACCTTAGTGACAAAGCCCTGGGTGGGCAGAGAGGTAGCAGAGGCTGTCCAGGTTGGCCACTGGCAACAGGAAACAGTATAAATGCACCGGGTATGGAGGCCAATCAGCAAGAAAGGAGGGTGCCTCCCTTCATACTGGTAAAGGTACTGAATCAAGTAGAAGAGACAAAGATACACTGTTTATAATGGTTTCAAATATTGGCTCTCAGATAGGTAAGAAGAGAATTAACACCCAGGGGTGGGTAGTATGATAAACCAAACTCTTAGCCAAGAAAGCCAAGTGGACCTCTAATTGTAATCCCCAAATTGCTCTTCTCAATGGCATGTTTTGACTTGAGACTTTGGTAAGCTCCTCAAATGTTTTCAAGGCTTTACTCTGTGTGTTAAATGGGGCAAAAATTTAAGATTCCACTGAAGGTTTAGTAACATAATTGTAAGAGGAAAGCAGTGGCTCACATACACTAGCAGTAGTTGCCAATCCCTGTTCACCACATTCTGGCCAGTCAGTAGTATTTGATCCGATAGCTAACACATTAAATTTTATTTTCATTTGCATCATCATGATTGCTCATGAGACTGACCATTTATTCCTGTTTATTAGCTGTTTTGTCCTATCTGTTCTGTGAATTGTAGGTTTATGTTTTTGCCCTTTAATTTAAAATATAGAGGTTTATTGTCAGTTATATTAACTCATTATATATTAATAATTTTTCACTTTTATTTTTAATCTGAAGTATTTGCTCCACAAGAAAGATCCATAGACCTCAAGAAAGCTAAGGAATTTTTATTGTTAATAAATATATCTCACCAATATATCAATAATGCATTAAAAATATATTAAAGTGGTGCCCAAGAGACCTGAAGATACTAGCAAATTACACTGGCTTAATCACGTTGTAAGAATTATTTTTAATTTTTTTTTTTATTTCATGGGCTAAGATGGACATGGTAAGAGAGATTAACAGACACGCCATAGATAGAAGAATTAGATAATTCAGATAAGACATGAGGTCTTTTATCAGGCTGCTTACACATGAATTCCAGCTCTGCTGCTTACTAGATGTTAAACAATATTGCAAGAAACTTAAAGTCTCCTGCTGAGGTTCCCTCATCCACAAAATGGAGATTATGAATCTACTTCATGGGATTGTTGTGAATATTAAATGAGATCATTGCATACACAATATGTGAATTAGTATCATGGAAACAGGGAGTACTCAATGAATGTTCTTATTGGATAAAAGGCAGTATTACATTGCATTTCTCTATCTATGGTCTTTAGGGAAGGAAACCTGCTCTTATGGTACAGAATGTCGACCAGAGAGTCCTAAATTGATCCAACCTGAGGCCTTCCAGCCTTCCTAAGATGACATCAGTGCCTCCAGTGACACAGGGCAAGGGGTTTCCTGGATAGTGCTCCAGGTTTAAGCTTTGCTAGCCCTCCCAGCTGGAGAGAGAGAGAGTCCATGCAATTGTCTCTTGACCACCACCCAAGTTTATTCACATTTATATTTTAAATAAAAATTAAATAGTTCTTGTTAATTTTCCTATCACTCATGTATTTCTTTCTTATGGCTTTATTTCTAAATCATGTAGATTTAGTCTTGACAATTTACCTTTAAGGTATCAGCCTCCCAGAAACTGAAATTTGGTCCTTCTTGAGGCCAAATATTTTACATATTGCCCATGCTCTTACCTCTTAATCTAGCCTTAGAATTGAAATTCGTAGATGTCATATTAGGAATAACAGCCAGATTATCCTGAAAAAATTATAGAATTAGGTCTATAATAACTTTAGGGATGCCATTTTGTCCTTAAGAGACCTTCTAAAGGAGATTCCTAAGTCCTTCTAGGATTCTCCTTCTAAAGGAGATCCCTAAGTCTCCACTGGTGGCAGGTTTTGGTGGTTTAAGGAGCGTCTATTCCCAGAGGATTGAGGAAAATGCTGACAATCAGACACAGGTGTGGTCATAGGTACCTCCAAACCTGGCTACCCAGATATTATTGGAGCTGGGAGGTGGGGACAAGGTCGGAGGGCACCTACTATGAAATGACCACACGAACGGAAACCAACCAGATAATTTAAGAAAGTCTATTTGCGGACATGAATAGTTGAGACTCGCTGTCACTATTGGTCATACTTCTAAAACTTCATAATATATCCCTTGAACTATTTAAGAACCATTCATTTCTTTTCTAGAACTTTAAAAGTAAGGGATCTGGCTAAGTAGCTCCAAAAGTGCCT
>NW_006295824.1:365900-376755 GCF_000327345.1 Myotis davidii | reverse complement strand
TTGATAGCTACTTTTGAGTAACATGATACCAGCTGATAGTAAATCCTACTGCCCCGAGTAAAGCAGTTTGGATTGCACGTGGTGATAGAGGCTATTAACTGTCTACTGGAATCTACTCTTCCCCAGGCACACAGCTAGACTGCATTTCCCAGACTCTCCTGTAGTTAGATGAGCCGTGAGAGCAAATCCAGACCGGAATGTGAGCAAAAGTGAAGTTTGCCATCACTGGGTGGGGAGGGGGGAAGGAGAAAGAGGGAGGGGGGATCCAAAAGAGCAGCTATGCCTCCTCAGTGTTCTCATTCTACTGGAGAGGTGTCCACCAATGCCACAGTAACCTTGAAGGCTCCATAGTGAGGACAGAGCTTCTGCCAGCCTTATTTTCCAAATGACTGCCTACTGCAGAGGTTCCCTGCAACAAGAACCTCACCCTGGGGTGAGTATTCTATATTTAGGCCACTATGTGGGATAGTAATTTATTAAGTCCATTTATTTTAGCAGATTAGCATTGAAGGGTGGCAGACTAGGCCACCCCAAGCATGCCACTTTGGCATAAGGGTTATGTTGAGGTTAAGAGACTTGAAAAACAACAGGTGCAAGGAAGGCACTTGGACCTCCCGCTTTCTTCCAGAAAGCAGGAGTTAAAAATCCAATGTAAAAATGCCCTGTCTAAACAAGGAAGAAAGAAACATTTTTATCACCAGAGACCAGGAATCAAGGCCAAGAGAAATCTGTACAAGCAGACCTTGTTAAAAGAAAATAACTCTTATCTTCCTGTAGCCTTCCTGTATACTTTAGTTACGTTTCCACAATTGATTCCCTTTGTTGAACCTCGTTTATAAACACTTAGGACTAGCCACTTCTTTGGGTCTTCATTTTCCATTGGAGGTTCCCATGTACCTGTAAAAATCTGTATGTTTTTCTTCAGTGAATCTATTTCATATCAGCTTAATTCTCATGCCTAGCTAGAGACCCTAAGAAAGGAGAGGTAAAGTTTGGCCTCCTGACAGCATATCCCAACCACTACTTCTACCATATATTAAAACTCCATGTTCTTATTAAAATCACATAGAGGTACCTTAACTTCTCTTTGTACTTTTCACTTTGCCAAAGGTGCTTTCACATGTATTACTGATCAGGAATCTCACAATAATCATTGAAAAACAGTAACTCTGGGAAAATCTGTGTGTGTGTGTGTGTGTGTGTATGTGTTTAAAGAGTACTTCAGTAAGATAACTTAAGAAGTCACAATTTAAAATAATAGAAGTAAACATACAGTTCAAACGTTTGATATGCAATAGAAAATTCCATAGAGCCATTAAGAAAACAAACAAAAATTAAACAAAGTTTCAATTTCAAACCCGAGATGATAATAAATATACTTTGAAGATTTACTTCTGTGGTCCAACTCACCAATAAGAAATTATTATTAACAAAACAAGCGTCCTTACCTGCCAAAGATGACATATTGACAATGATGCCGCCTTCACCTCCGTTTTGCTTACTCATGTAATCCAAACCAAGATAGGTTCCACTGATGACAGAAACCTAACCCAAGGGCATGAATGGGAAAAGCAACACAGACATTACACTCTGTCATATAATCATACACCAATATATTTATTACTATCTCAGGCAGAGGTCAACAACTGTTATCAATGAAGGGTTTTGAAATGGCTTTAAAAAAAAAAAGCTAGTCATTGACTTGGATTCTCTTTGGTTTGTGTGAAGTTGTGGAGCTTATCACATATCTGCAAAACTTTACTTAGCTGCCCAATCTGAGAGTTTATGATAAAGATTGTAACCCTATGGTGTTTTGTCAACATTAACTCAATGTTCAGCATCATCAAGAATTCTATATATTCTTTTTCTTTTCTAAAGATTGGATACAATATTCATTTACCCTTATTAGAAGCAATGGTCCTCATGCCCGGGAGTCTGCATTCACCTGCTCTGTTTAATTCCCTTGGATCTTGCAGTATATGATAGTAGATTCCCGGCTTTACCACTATTATATATCACAAGATCTAAGAAAACAAAACCTCTAATTTGCATTTGTATCTACGTTTCCCCCAGGTAATACAGGGGAAGGTGATCTCCCAGCTTTAGTGTAGACACTGATTGATCTAATTCAGCCACGGAAATCCCATTCTCCTTGCCAGAGACTGGTTTAGGAGATGGTATGGGACCTATTTCTGGCCAGTAAGACCGGAGGGGCAGCCGGCTGGAGCAGAGTGAAGGGGCTGGGCTGGGGAAGGGTGGTAGAAGAAGATGCTCATAGAAAAATTGTTGATACTTTTAAGAAAACCAGAAAGAAATGATTATGTTACTCCTTTTCCATTGCTTTCTATAGGTGCGATGGCGAGCAGCCTCTTAATGAAACTAGAATAAAGGATGGCAGGTGGAAGAGTAGATAAGAAACTGGATCCTGAGATGCAACATCCAACAGTCCTGATGCTACAACCCTGTTGTGTGAGGTCACATAACCTTTACCCAGTTTGAATGGGAGAGTTTGTTACTTGGGACACATGGTCTTCAGTAATGTCTGTCACTTAATTGTGTTCATCACAGCGTACAGGTGTGCCTTTGCTGGTTTACTCTGCTTCACTGCCCCTTGCCATCGGTAGATACCCGTTCTGTTTTATTCTAATATTGAAGAGTTCACCACTACTCAGAGCAATTTGTCATGTGAAACTGATATTTGAAATCCTTTTTTCCCTTTTAAGAACTTCTCTCCCTTCCAACTGAGATTTCGAAAAGGTGGAAATTTTCTTTTGGCATCTTAATGCCTACCTTCTTCATTCCTTATAATACTGCAAAGAAAATGATGCAATAATGAGTCTGGAACTGAGGGCACAGATTACTGTTTCCCTTCTTTTAGTTTAAAAAAGTCCTTTGGGAGTTCTTTGAAAAGTGTTCAGAGTTGCCTCTCTACCTAACAGGGGTTTAGAACAAAAAAGTAAATTGAAGATTTTATTCACTTAAGCCATGTGTCAGTTTGATATTAAGTAGGCTTAGGGATAATGAGTAAAATCTCCACATGATTCCCTTTAAAATGGAAACACAGAACATGAATGGTTTATATAAGAGGGAAAAACCGTGGATGGCTGAAATGACTGAAGTTAGCTAGATGCTGCTCGCTTTTGCCCAAGTCTCCAGCATGTCCGAACAGCATTTCTGTTTATGCGTATTGGCACTATGCTTTTTCTCAGGTATTTATACTCTGCTGGCACCCTACGTTTGTGTTTGCAACATCTACAAGATGCAACCAGCTAGAAAAGTTGGGGATGTGTAAGCTTTATTGTAATTTTTTTGTTAAGCAAGATTGATTCCCATGTCCTTGGTGGAGACGGAGCACAAAGGGTAATTTCCCCATCCACTGTCAGGATATGAACTGAGCAGCTTTTCAAATGGAAACACTCTTGGACTAAATCTACATGACAAGGTCTAATGCTTTGTCTTCCAGGTTCTTGTCTTTTCTCCAGTCCAGTTCTCAAGAAATATAGTAATATTTATGATCTTTCTTTCCCCCCGCCCCTGAAATCCTTTTTCATTGTCAATATTGTTCCAGTTTTTTTTTTCTCCCTGAAATCCTTTTTCATAGTCAATATTGTTCCAGTTTTGCTTGCTTAGGTGGTAAATATTGTCTTCCTCCTTGCAGAAATTACTTACAACTTAACTGTGATAATAAGTTCAACTGGATCTGCCTAACTATGATAATAGTTCAACTGGATCTTTAGATATTATAGAGTAGTAATAAGAGAAAGTAGTTACTAATTTAATTGATAATCAACATCTTGGTAACCAAAAAAAAGGGAGTACATTTGACAACACTATTTCTATCCATTTCTTCAACTCTTCATTTTGAGGTAGAGTAGGAGAGAGGAACCCAACACACATAGAAATGAGACAGTGAGAAAGGAAGAAAATGTAGATTTTTATACTTTGGAGAAGAAAGGCAATTTATTGAGTGAATACTTTGTAGTAGCACTGTGCTGGATGTGTCAAAGAAATCATGGCTTATTTAAGCTAGAGGTTATCTTTATTCTTTCACAAACCGGGAAATTCAAGATCAGAGAAATAAAAGTTCACCAATTCCAAATTCAGGACTGAAATGTAGTTTCAACTAATTCTAAATGTATACCCTTTCCAAGTTCAAGTCTTATATTTCTGAAAAGAAAATCACCAGCAGTAGCCATCTATTTTGTTTCATTTTTATTTAAACATACCAAGGGATTCAATATATGCTAGTTACATGTCCAAATTAGATTACAAATTCCACTTGTGTGGGGATTAATTTTTTAGGTTTATCAAAGCTTCAGAATGTACAATAAGTACATTACAGAACATTCTTATCAATATTCCAAGTTAAATCTATCTCTGCCGAATTGCCAAGCTAACCTCTGATAATTATGCAAATAGTTCTTTTTGAACATTCCCAGTAAGCTCTGAGCAGCTATACAGAAGGCTGCTGCGGTTGGCTTCAGACTAAGGAGGAAGTACAGAATAACCGAATGGAAACAAAAGACTGAGAAGAGGTTTATTGTACCTCTTGTGTGGGAAGAGTGGTGAGATCAAAGGATAATGAAGGGTTAAGTTTGGTAAGGAGTCAAGGTGAAAGGACAGATAATAGTGTTTGGGATTACTGAGATATAAGGAAATCATCCAAACATTGCATTAAAATTCAAATTAAATATCCATGGATGTAAAGTATCATAGGATGACTGTTTATCCAATAAATATTAATTGAATATCTACTCCATACACAAAACAGTAATTTTCTACCTTGAAGATGTTATAGCATATTAGCATAAATTACACATGTATCAAAATCACTCTAAAAATAATAATTTTAATAAAATTTAAAAAATGGTACATCAAAGAAATCCAAAACACCGATCAGAAAGAATGTATGCACCCCTGTGTTCATAGCAGCACAATTTACAATACTAAGATCTGGAAACAGACCAAATGCCCATCAGTAGAAGAGTGGATAAAAAAGCTGTGGTACATCTATACCATGGAATACTATGCAGGAGTAAAAAAGAAGAATCTCTTACCCTTTGAGACAGCATGGAGGGACTGGAGAGTCTCATGCTAAGTGAAATAAGTCAGTCAGAGAAAGACAAGTATCACATGATCTCACTTTTATGTGGAATCTTATCAACAAGATAAACTGATGAATGAAATGGATCCTTTCCCTTCCTCTCTGAAATCAATAAAAATATATTTTAAAAAAATAGACCCAGAGTTATAGAAGCATGAACAGACTGTTGAACCACAGAGGGAAGGCAGGGGAGGGTGGCTGGTAAGAGATCAAGCAATGAACTTGTATGCATATAAGCATAACCCATAGACACAGACAATGGGGCGGTGAGGGGCTGCGGGGGAGTGGGGGGTTTGGAGGGAGTTGATGAGGGGAAAAAGGGGACATATGTAATACTTTCAACAATAAAGATTTTTTAAATAAAATAAAATAATAAAAGGTTTACATCATATAAATATGTTGTGTGAGATTTCAGAAGAGGGAGGTATGTAGTAAGGTTCTTTAACTAAGTGATTACTTTCTTATAAGGACAGAATATAGAAAAATGTACAGAATTGTGTGAGGCAAATTACATTCAGAGCAATGTCTAAAATCTCATTATATAAACCACATGCAAATATTTGCATTATACTAACAGAGATAATCAAGTTGGAAGGACCATGATTGGTCAGACTCTAATCTACTCTTGCAATGGGTGTCTTAAGTAGGCGGGGCAGTAACATGTTTGTAGTTACATATGGGTAACAAAGGTTATATTTTGTTCTATGTAAGATTAAACAAATGTCTTCAGCCACTGGTGTTAAGCTAAGGAGTGGCTTATGTCAGAAGAGTCCAAAGAAAAACAAAGGCCAGCTAAATTTCAATGCAGAAGAGTCAGGAGAGTGAATTGTAACTAAAGGAGTCAAATAACATGCCCTTGGTCTTCCAGAATTTCCTATTTTCAGATAGTTTAGGAAACTTCCAAGCTTGGAGCAGATGTTTATTCACCTAGGCTATATTCAAGCGAACATGCTCTCTCAGCTGGATGAAACAGATAATTCGAATCCTTTGTGACAATCTCTTTACTATTTCCATGTTTCTTATACCATTGCACACTTTTCTGGCATTTGTTTTCTCAGCGGTAAGGCACAGTAGGTGTCCATTATGAATATATTGACTATAGAAACTTTATACCCTAGTGACCTTCATCTATACATATGTAGCTATGTATTACTGATGAAACTGTTAGAAATATCAAACAGTTTTGCTAAAGGAAGAAAACTGCTGCAGCATGATTTGTGCTTTTCACTAGGCTAGCTCAAAGAAAAAAAAAAAAAAAAAAACCACAAAAAGTTCTTGTCACTATGTGGTTCTGGAGAGTAGCATAAGTTCATAAGAATATATTCTTAAAAATTTATGAAGCTCTCAATTGGTTGTATTATCTTTTTTTTCAACCAAAAAAATATAATGAAATATACTTCATAATAAGTCAGGGTAACCACTAAGGATTAAATATAAAACATACAGTTTTCTTACCAGCAGGAGAAAATTAGAGCTATCCAATGGAATTTAAGAAGGAAGTAGAAAAAGAACAAAAACAAGAAGGAAAGTGAGTAAATATAAAATATGAAGTAAAATGGAAGAATAAATCTTAATAAAAAAGTAAAAATAGCCCTAGCTGGTTTGGCTCAGTGGGTAGAGCGTCGGCCTGTGGACTGAAAGGCCCCGGGTTCAATTCTGGTCAAGGGCACATGCCTGGGTTGCAAGCTCGATCCCCATTGTGGGGTGTGCAGGAGGCAGCCAATCAATGATTCTCTCTCATCATTGATGTTTCCATCTCTCGCTCCCTCTCCCTTCTTCTCTGAAATCAATAAAAATACATTTTACAAAAAGTAGAAATAAATATAAGTGGCTTAAATTCACAAATATAAAAAGCAGATGTTCTCAGATGGGATTTAAAAAGTAAGATCTCATATTATACTGTCAGCAAGAGACAAATTTAACATAAAATGTTACTTATGTTTTTAAAGTAATGTAATAGAAAATAGTATATCTAGGTAAATGACTGATTTTATATATGGAAATATGGAATGGACCAAAACATCATAGGTTGCAAAGGGATATACAACTTAAAAATCAAATGAAAGATCAATAAATTATAATCACTAGCAATTTATTCTCCAAATATTACAGGTTTATAATATGAAGTCCAAACCAACAGAATTACTGAAAGAGGCAGGCAGATTAACATCTGTCCTTTGAGATATGATTTCATTCCGTTCAAAAACTGACAGATTGAAGAGATAAAAGTCAGCAAAGGAATAATTGCCACTCAAACAAAATAGAAATATTGTAAGAAAATAAAATTATAAGCTACAATCATATAGAAGTAGAGACATAAATACAAAATCAAATTAGGTATAACTAAGCAAACCCAATGGTGTATCAAACATTGATAAGCCATGATAAAGTATTACTTAGTTGAGAGATATAAGCATGTTTCACAATTAGAAAGTATTTCATTTTATTTCACTTACATTACTAGTTTAAAGTAGAAGAAAAATCATAGAATTGTCTTAATTCAGGAAAAGCAGTTGTTAGGTTTCTCTAAACACACACACACACACACACACACACACACACACACACACACCAGAAAGACTTTGGAGGAAATTTGACACATAAGTCTTAAAATTATTTTGAATATAATGATATCCAGGAACACTTGAGACAAATTTTAAAAAGGACTTCAAGGAGGGTGTTTGTACTTTTAAATGGAAGCTTTTGTTTTCATTTAAAGGAGTTTAGGCATCTATTAAATTTGGGGGACAACTTTGTAGCCTTATCAAAGCGATGCTTATATATTCAGCTCTTTTGTGAATTCGTATAATTCTCATTACACCCATCAAATTATTAATACAATTAAGTAATTACTTCTGGAAATGTTGATTCAAGTCAAACATTTATTGACCAAGCACTATTTTCAAGATATTGGGCTGGTGACTGAGAGAGGAATATAAAGAACATAACACAGTTCCTTTTTTGAAGGAGTTTATAATCTCCTAGTTGGATATCATGAAGTAGGGGCCACTCCTTGTACTTTACCCATACCCACTCGGCAAGTGAGAGTGGCCTTAGCAAGGCCAGGGTGGCCTCATTCACAGCTCGGCTGGGATATTTTCCTTAGCCAAGGTTTGGGTTTTACTAAACCCCAATATCTTATGTCAGGTGTGTATATAAATGGGAAAACCACCAAATGTGTGACACAATGGATGCAACAGAAATTTTACTTCCTAATTTCACATTCTTATAATTTAAGTAAAAGCAAAAGAATCATCAAACTTTGTAAAACTTACACAATATACTACGTGCACAAATAAACACACATACGCATACACACACCAGCTTTCAGGATAAAATTCTTAGTAACTACAAAGTCCAAAAATCACTGGCCTTGTTTTCTGTTATATTCCTGGAATTAAATTAAGATTTATTTTTAAATAAATAAGTTAAGTCATGGCTGGCAATTTTTTTTCTGTAAAGGGCAGGATAGTAAATTTTTTAGACATCACATATCATAGGCCTTTTCACAACTACTCAGTTCTGCTACTGTAGCATGAAAGTAGCCAGAGAGAATCCTGCTATATAATAATATGCAAATCGACCGAATGGAGGAACAGCCTGTTGCTATGATGCACACTGACCACCAGGGGGCGGATGCTCAATGTAGGAGCTGCCCCCTGGTGGTCAGTATGCTCCCACAGGCGGAGCACCTCTCAGCCAGAAGCTGGGGTCAAGGCTGGTGAGCACAGTGGCAGTGGCGGGAGCCTCTCCTGCCTTCGCTGCAGGCAGGCAGTAAGGAGCAAGGGGTCCTGGACTGCAAGAGCCCTGGACTGCAAGAGGGATGTCTGACTGCCGGCTTAGGCCTGATCCCCCTAAGCCGGTAGTCAGACGTCCCCTGAAGGGGTCCCCAACTGCGAGAGGGTGCAGGCTGGGCTGAGGAACCCCTAACTCCCCAGTGCACGAATCCTGGGCCTCTAGTGTGTAAATGAATGACTATAGCTGTCTTTTTTTTTTTTTTTTTTTACATTTCGTTCACTTTTTTCAACCACTTAAAAATGTAAAAGCTATTTTTAGCTTGCAGGTCATACAAAAACAGGTGGCAGGCTAGAGTAGTCTGTGGGCCATAGTCTGCCAACTCCTAAGTTATGCAATAAATTATGTTCCTTTTCATATTTTCTTTTATTATTTTAAGACATATTTTCATAATTAAAAATCTCAAATATCTTCCTACTTATAAAAGGAAATGCTTTTTTTTTCTAACTTTCGGTAGTCATTGTATTGTTTCTGTGCTTATAAGAACAATTTTTCTTGAAAAATCACATTATTAAACACTTTTAGGCAATTAGCATGGCTAAGATGGCTTACCAAGTTAATTTGCAGCATTTTTTCCCAGTTTTTCTCATTATTCACTCCAGCATTATTGACTAGAATGTCCAGTTTTCCAAAGTAGTCTACAACTTTTCTGAAAGCATCTAAAATAAAAAAAGAGACATTACAGATATGTTCTTTCTTTCCATTTATACATGTAAGTCATATCCTACACCACGGCATGCATTTTTATGTATCCACCCTGATAGCGAACATTACACTCTTAGTGACTCAATGCCTTGCTCCTCAGTGTGGCTTGTGAGCCAGCTGCATCAGTCAGCATCATCTGGGAACTTATTAGAAAGGCAGAATCTATGACCACCACAGACCTACTGAATCAAGAACCTTAATTTTGCCCAGCTAGTGTAGTTCAGTGATTGAGCATCAATCTATGAACCAGGAGGTCCCAGGTTCAATTCCCAGTCAGGGCACATGCCCGGGTTGTGGACTCAATACTCTGTGTAGGATATGTTCTCAGGTCTTGGGGCCAACTCATGAGTTCCTTGAAAAAAAGTACATCCAAGAAAAATCATAGAATTGTTAACAACCACCAAGCATATTGAGTTCCCCAAAAGATAATTCCTTATGCAACTTAAGTGTCAAAAATAGTGGCAACATTTTCTAATATGTGCCCTTTCCAGTACCCTTTACCATACTGGAATGGAAAACAACAAAATAAAAACTGTTTCCTTTTTCATGGAATTTTTACAATAATTCTTAAGATCTCAAATTGATTCTAGGAAAGATCCTCTAGTAGAGAAAAATTAAGAACTTTTCTTTTTATTCATTTATTTTTGCATTCCATCCTAAGAATGTTCTCTTCAGAACTCCACATCCATCTTATAGGAAATTAGGTTGTTAAATATGTATGTCTATTGGCCATCGTTTGAGCTAATGTATAAAGTGTCCAATGTTTTGTATGAAGAGAATTAATAAATTAAAATCCTAAGATGTACTGAGACTCTTTAATAATGTACTGAATTTTTTCAAAGTAAATCAAATGTCTATAGAGTTATCATAAAACAAACAAAAAATATGTATATCTAATTACTTCTTTAATTTTTTCTCATTTTGGTCTCCACTGCATTTCTTATATTCTGCCCTTACCAATGTATAATATACCATCTTCTTTCTGACATACCACTAAATGTTGGGCCCAAGCAACTTACAGTCTAGCTCTTGGTGATGTTTATATGCTGTGGTACTCTTTGTAATTTACCTACTCCCCCCATCACCACCACCACCAGGTTGCATTTCTTCATTTATAAAATGAGTTCTGTCTTGTTCTTCTCCAAGAACATTTTCACCTCTGTATTTTTATGATTTCAATGAAGTCTCCCTTGGCCACATGTCTAAACCATTTGAAAAGTTATAGGCAGCACTACATCCTGAAATCGGAAG
>NW_006295824.1:330302-365612 GCF_000327345.1 Myotis davidii | reverse complement strand
TAAAAAATATATTTTTATTGATTTCAGAGAGGAAGGGAGAAGGAAAGAGAGATAGAAACATCAATGATGTGAGAGAATCCTGCACGCCCCCCCCAACTGGGAATCGAGTCAACCAGGCATGTGCCTTTGACCAGAGTTGAGCCCAGAATCAAACCCGGGACTCTTCAGTCCACAGGCCAACACTCTATCCACTGAGCCAAACCGGCTAGGGCCAGAGTGACTTTTATGAAAGTTTTTTTTCTCCCTTGATAAAAGATGTGCCCAACAATTTACCCAGTCTTTCAATAAAACTTTGTGAGATACAAATATTTATTTTTCTATTTTTTTCTCCTGAAAAATTTTTTTTTCCATGCATATCTGTTGGACCTCTATATGACCAAATCCGTTTATATACCAATATCGTCCCTGATATTTCACAAGTGGATTGTTCTATTTTAAGTGAGTAGACGGAAACAGGAAAGCTTTGAGGAAAGTCTGATAGAAACTTTTCTTCTGCCGTCCTCACACTGCACCGCAGCTATATTATTTTTAAACTACTATCTCAGAGGGGAAAAACCAAAGAGAGCACGTGGTTAACAGCATCTAGCATGTCTGTGCTGATGACCCTCGACCCTGCACTCTAGTACTTTTTTAAAAGAGAAACACTGCCAATTTCATTGTCATCGGGCTCCGTGTCTTCCAGCTTTCTGGGAGAAGTTGTTGCTTGCCCCAGTCCCTTAACCTCTGTTTAACTTTCCAGGTTCCATCTGCAGTTTCAATCATTTAATAATGACTGTTAGCAGCACTGTCTTTGAAGACACCAAGGAATTTTGATTGCATGATGCGCTGCCAAATAACTAAAATAAAAGGATTTCTCAGGGTTGAGCTCCCTCCCTCCCTCTTCGTTTTTTTGTGGCTATTGGGATGTCAGTAGGAAGCACAACACTCCAAGCTCCCTCCTCAGGCTTGGGCTTAGCGGTAGCTGCTCTCCAGCTGCCTGCCCCAAGCTGACTCTCTGGCACCGGCTGCCTTCCAGGTTATTGCTTGTTCAAGGAGCGTCCCGCGTCGCTGAGCAGATCTCCTCTCTTACCTCTCAGTTTTTCCTGGTCGGACACATCGCAATGGATGAATAGAGTTTTCTGGGGTTCAAACTGCTCGTCCAGAGCAGCTTTACACTCGACACCTGCTTCATAACTCCAATCCACCAGCGCTACCTGCGGGGAAAGAACAGGAGCCCAGGTCCCGCGCAGCTCGAGGACTAGACGCGCAGCAGACGAACAGTAAATAAACAACAGGACGCTCCCCGTGGGGACCTGACACTCAGCGATCCAAGGTCGGGTTTTCTCCCAGCCGCTCTGGGGGTCTCCTCCAGGGCGTCAGCCTCGGCAGCTTTGGGAAGTGGCGCGGCGGTGGGCACGTGGGGGCGCAACGTCCCGATCCCCCACCCCTGGGACCCCCTGGGCTGGGCAGGCGGGATGGTGGAGGGGTGGGAGGTGAGTCTCCGGGCTCGCAGAGGAGGTTCCCGCGGCCAGGCGCCGCTCTTACCTTGGCGCCCTTGTGCAGCAGCGCCTCGGCGATGGCCCTGCCGATGCCCTGCGCCGCGCCGGTCACCAGCGCCACTTTGCCGTTCACGTGCATGGTGCGGCCGCTGCTGGGCGTCTCTGCGCCTCCGCAGCTTTTATGTTCCCGGGCGCGCGCCTGCACCCAGGCCCGGCGCCCTCCTGCGAGTGGGCGGGGAGGAAACTGTCAAGCCAACGCCAGGGCACCCAGGGCTGTGTCACCTTGCCCTGGAGCGCTGCGCGCGATCTTTGCCTTCCTGACTCTCCGCTGACCCCAGGTCACAGCCTTCCTCCACCTCTAGCTGCGCGGCTGGCCGCGAGCGGACAGGGAAAGCAGAAAGGTTATTTCTGAAAAGGATTGCCCTCCATCGCCCCCATGGTGATGACGATGGATGGTGCCAGGTGGGGACTGGAGCTATGGGGGAGAGGGGGAGACACTTTGTAAAGCAGATGATTGTCAACCGCTAGGCTGTACGCCTGAAATGAATACCACATAATATTGGATGTCAACTGTCATTGAAAAAATAAAATTTAAATTTAAAAAATCTTTCCTTTCAGGGCGCTAAAGACCACCTTCTTAAAAGGACAGGGGGGAGAAGAGGCTTTGGGAGCTTCGTTCCCCCTCCTGCGACCGGGTTCTCCACTCCCTTACCGCCTCCCCTCCCCTTCTACTCCCCGCTCCCGAAAAAAGAAAGAAAAAGGCAAACAAAGCAAAAGTTTAAGGATGTTGCTTTTTTGTCCCAGTCTACTTTTTTGTCTGAATTCTGGGCTCACGGCCTTCGGAGCGGGAATGGGGGGAGCGGAGTTAAGTAACACCAATGTTTTTCACTTTCGTTGTGTTTTTGACAAACTTGAATCTGTCCTTTTCACGGCTGGTTCTTTAAGAACCCTGTTGGCACTGTTGTTACAGATCAGGATAGGCTGCGTGTCATCCTGAGAGCGCCCTGCAAGAATGTGTATCGTTCACTTGCACGGGACTTGCAGGTTGCTGTCAGCCTGGTGAATTGTGGGTTCAATGGAATGCTTACCCGTTGACTCATACTTGCTTCAGAGCTCGGAGTTCAGTGCGGGACAGAGGTTCCCTGTCCTCCAGGAACTTGAGTGGGAGCTGGTGCTGAGATGCACTCAGCCAGGGCTATACTGATGATCCGGTCACTTTTTTCTTTTTTTCGTTGTCTCCCCTCCCCGCCCCCCCCCCTTTTTTTTCATGTTTTTACCCCCAGGCTTCAATTTTATTTTCCCCAAGCTTAATACCCGTTGGCATTTATTTTCATGAACAAGGAAATCTCAGCAGCTGGGGAGGTGACCTTTTTGCTGCTCACAGGCCACCGGAGGAAGGGGATTGCTCAGTAGGGAAGGCTGCCTGGGGATGCTGTGTAAGAGAGATGTATGCTGTCAGCAAGCCACTGAAGCAGGTCCTCAAAGTTGCTTTGAAAATGGGTCTTGCCCAGGGCCCCTGTGGCTCAGTGGTTGAGCTTCAATTTAGGAACCAAGAGATCATGGGTTCAATTTCCCCCAGTCAGGGCATGTGCCCCTGTTGAGGGAGGTATCTGATCAACGATTCTCTCTCCTTGTTGATGTTTCTAACTCTCTCCTCCTTTTCCTTTCTTTTTGAAATCAATAAAAATGTATTTTTTTTAAAAAAAGAAGAAAATGGGTCTGGAAAAACTAAAAATATATTTCTTTTTTTAAAAAAGAAGAAAATGGGTCTTGAAAAAATATTGAGAAATTAAGACAAGGAGAGAGATATCTATATTCTATCATGATAAATTGTAATGTGAAGAGTAGGTTGAGGTATCAGATTGAAAGAGAACAGCAGCAGACAAAAATAAGAGGAAATAAACAAAGCTCAACACCTCTAGCGCATGCACAGAACACAGAACAACAAGAGGAACAGTTTCTTTGTCAGGAAAGAACTAAGGAAAGAGACAGGAGGAACCGCTAGAGTGACACAGGGCCCCGTAGGGAGAGCAAAGGGTTGCGGCACATATTGGGGGAAAATAGTTTTGAGAAGATAGAAGCAGTTAATGATGCAAAGTGCTCCGATGCACATAAGAAAAGAAGGCTAGGAAAAGAAATGCTTCGAAATTTTCATGACAATAATTAGTGTTAGTAAATTTATAAGGCACAGTACATATTCATTAGTGCTCACTAATTACTTCTGGATTCATAGAAAATACATGAGCTAGAGGAAAATGTGAGAGGTTTTGTTTGTTGTTTTTGTTTTATTTTGTCTGTTTGTTTTCAGTGCATAGAAAAGACTGGAATTTAAGGCAGAGTTTCTTCTCGTTTCCCACTCCCATTGTCTTTATTCATACCCTTAGACATTTTCCTGTGATGATAGCAATAGCAGTTAGCCTTCTGACTTACTTTTTGCCCCCCAAATTTTTAAATCCAATTCAGTTTCCACAGTCCTCCACGTAAATATTCTAAAACATAGATCTGGTCACATGTAGACATCCTCATTTTTAAATCATTAAGATATTTAAACTGGGAGGCATTCTATGCCCCATGTCTTTGCCGTAGCCCCCGTTTGCACTCTGGGAAACCATGTGGGTTAAAACCTTCTCCACTCTCTCAGCATCAGGCCTATGTCTTACAGCATCTGCTCGCCTGACTATCCTCTACCTTCCACTTTCTTCACTTGTCTTCCAACTCAGCTGGAAAAACACTACAGTGGAAACAGCAATCACATTGTAATTATCTCACTATCTCTTGAGTGTTTGCAAGGAGAGCTGTCTTTATCTCTGGATGTCTCCAGCATCCAGCTCAAAGTATGTGCTTGTACTTGATGAATGCAGTTCAGATAAACATGAGATGAATGTTCAATCAAGAGAAGTTGGGAAATCTGAACCAGATGATGAGATTTCCTGTATACCGTGGTTCCCTTTAATGTGACTTAAAAGTAAGATTGAAAAAAATACATTGGATATATGTACTACATCTTTTTTTATCCGATCATCTATTGAATGACATTTTGTTTGTTTCCATTTCTTAGCTATCATGAATAATGCTGCAATGAACATAGGGGTGCATAAATCTTTGCGAATAAGTGTTTTCAAATTTTTCAGGTGAATGCCCAGAAGAGGGATTGCTGGGTCATATATAACCCTATTCTTAATTTTTTGAGGAATCATCATACTCTTTTCCATAGTGGCTGTACCAATTTCCATTCCTACCAGCAGTGAATGAGGGTTCCTTTTTCCCGACAACTTCTCCAACACTTGCTTTTATCTGTCTTGTTGACTATAGCCATTCTAAAGGTGTGAGATGGCATCTCATAGTTTTGATTTACATTTCCCTAATAGCTAATGAAGTTGAGCATCTTTTCATTTATCTGTTGACCATTTGTATGTCTTGGGAGAAGTGTTGTCCAGGTCCTCTGCCCATTTTTTTAATTGCATTGTTTGTTTAGTGTTGAGTTGTATGAGTTCTTTATATAGTGTTTTGGATATTAACCCCTTGTTGGAGCTGTTGTTTGCAAATATCTCTCATTGATTGGTTCCTTTTTTGTTTTGTTAGCGGCTTCTTGGGTTGTGCAGAAACTTTTTAGTTTGATATAGTCCCATGCATTTATTTTTCCCTTTACTTTCCTTACCTTTGGGGTTAGATGCATAAATCTTCTCTAAGACAAATGGCATACTACTCAGACATAAGAAAAAATGAAATACTGCCATTTGCAACAACATGGATGGACCTTGTGAATATTATGCTAAGTGAAATAAGTCAGTTAGAAAAAGCTAAGACCTATATGATTTCATTCATATGTGGGGTATAAAACTGAAACTCATAGACACAGACAACAGTACGGTGGTTATCAGAGGGAAGGTAAAGGGGACCAAATATATGGTGACAGAAGATGATTTGACTTTTGTTGTTGGGCATACAATGCAATATATAGATCACATATCATAGAAATGTACACTTGAAGACTATATACTCTTATTAACCAATGTCACCCCAACAAATTTAATTTAAAAAATAAAATTTAGAAAAGATTAACCCTCACTCTCTACACATCAGTTCTTGATAAGGAATGCATTCTTTCCCCCATTTTGTGAATGAGATTACCAAGCTTAGGGGCTCACTCAAGGTTACAGAGCCTGGATTCAAACCATTCTGACTTCACAAAGAATGCAACATGCCCATGGAACCTGAGCTCTTCTCCTCCTAGTGCTGTGCATTCCTGGAAGGCAGGGCTAAATTTAACAATATTTGTGCACCATACACAGTGCTTTATACATTATTAGTCTTCAGTAAGTATTTAGAATTCTAGACCTGTAGAAACCTCATATCCATTAGGAATGGGTTCAAATGCATATAACAGAAGATTCAACTCACAGGGCATTAGAGAAATAGGGGCTTGATTTGTTCACATGACAATGCTTTGCTCACAGGGAGGTTGGTGGCTAGAGTGAGGAGAGATGATTCCTGGGGCCAGGGTTGGCAGTGGCTCCTCAGTCATATTAAAATCGGTGACTCACTTGGAATGTCAATCTACTGAACTTCTAGTCAATCTTCCCACCTATGCTATGACAAAGAATTTGTCTCCTCTTTCATGCCAGAAAGCCTGGACCTCCTAAAGGCCTTGGAATTTCCTGAGCAATGTCTTTGTCATGCTATTGAGGTCACTTTTGGTGGACCTCTAGGATGGGGCTGATCACCGGAAGTCCAACTACATGATTAGAGGGTTGAAACGTTGGGCCAGTCCTACCTCTGGGGAGTGGTGGTGGGTTTGGAGACCGAGTTCAATCACATGGCCAATGATATAATCAATCATGCCTATATAATGAAACCTCACAAAGGACCCTGGGCACCAAAAGTCAGTGGAGCTTCATGGTTGGTGAACACATCAATGTACTGGAAGAGTGATATGCCCTGACTTCATGAAGAGGGCACAGAAGCCTTGCATCCCTCCCATACCTCATCCTATGTGTGTCCTTTATAATAACACTGCAATCATAAGTACAATGCCAAAAAAAGAAAAAAATTATTGGTATGAAGAAGAATATTTTGACATTTTATTATATTTTATATTAAATGTCCATATTGACTTAAAAATATCTACAGGGCATTATGTATAGTATACCAATAAACACATCTCTACCCCCTTGCCCCCTTGCACACCACACACACACCACACACACCAGGGGGTTTGTGTGTTTTAGATAGAGGAAGGGAGAGGGGGAGAGAGATAGAAACATCAATGATGAGAGAGAATCATTGATCGGCTGCCTCCTGCACACCTCCTACTAGGGATTGAGCCAGCAACCCCCTGGGCATGTGCCCTGACTAGGAATCAAACTGTGACTTCCTGGTTCTGGGTCATCTCTCAATCACTGAGCCATACCAGCTGGGCACACGGGGAGGTGAGGGAGGAGGGGAGGCGGTGGAGTTTGATATACATTTCTTACAGCATTACTCAGTTTCATTTACATTAGTTATATATTTCTAGCCTCAACATGATTAGAGTTATTAAAAACATGATTCTTGCCCTAGCCGGTTTGGTTTAGTGGATAGAGCATCGGCCTGTGGACTGAAGGGTCCCAGGTTCGTTCCAGTCAAGGGCATGTACTTTGGTTGCGGGCACATCCCCAGTAGGGGGTGTGCAAGAGGCAGCTGATTGATGTTTCTCTCTCATCGATGTTTCTAACTCTCTATCCCTCTCCCTTCCTCTCTGTAAAAAATCAATAAAATATATTTTTAAAAAACAACATGATTCTTAACTAAAACTAAGTTAAATCTGAAATAAACCACCACCCATATAATTTTGTGAAAGCATTCCTGTTTACAGGTTGTATTTTACTTAGTTGTTTGAAGTTTTTTAAAATAAAAAAAAATAAAATGATGAAAAATGAAGTGACAGACAAATTAAAAGTGATGATTTCTTTTCCTGCCATGCCATTGCAGGTACTGGGTGTTGAACATTCAGGAGCAGACATCCTGGGCTAAAAGGACAGCCTGGCACAGAGAGACTGCCAGGGTTAGAATCCAGCTCCCCCACCTCCAAACTGTGTGACCTTGAGCAAAGTACTTCACTTCTCTGAATCTCAGCCTCCTCATCCAGAAAATGAGGATGATGATAATCGTACCTATTTCATAACGGTGTTATGAAGACTATACCGAATTAAATAAATACAAGTCAAGTGCTTAGGCCAGGTTCTGGCACACAGCACGTGTTATGTAAATGCAGTTATCACCAAGCACCATGCATATATCATTGCGCTTACTATTTACAACCCGACTGTGAGGCAGTTCTTACTGAGGTCGTTTTACAGATAAGGCAAACAGGTTTGAAGAGGTGAGGGAGTTGAGCCAAGGTCACTGATCTAGAATATTGAAGGAGGTGGCTTTGAGTCAACGTCGGACTGACTCGTGAGCAGCACTTCTTTTTTTAATTAAATTTCTGGAACAAATATATATTTTCACAAGCACGCTAGTCTTCGCTGACTCAGTTCTGACCTGCTAAAGCGGAGCTTGCTTTTCCTTCACCCTGTGCCCAGGAATGAGCACAGATATCCCAGTATCAGCTAGTCACAGGCCCAGCTCAGACAGAGATATATCAGTCACCTAGTAAGCATAAGCTTATTTAATCTTTAAGTGAGCACATATAAATCGATACAGAAATAGGCTTTTTTCTTTTTTGATATATTTTTATTGATTTCAGAGAGAACAGGAGAGGGAGAGAGAGAGAGAAACATCAATAATGAGAGAGAATCATTGATCGGCTGCCTCCTACACACCCCACACTGGTGATTGAGCCTGCAACCCGGGCATGTGCCCTGACTGGGAATCTAACTGTGACCTCCTGCTTCATAGGTTGATGCTCAACCACTGAGCCACACCAGTTGAGCTAGGTTCTTTTCTTTATTGAAACCAAAGAAGAGCTGCATAAATAAGGCAATTTCTTCAAATATTGGGGTCTAGGGTACTTGTCTTGGCTTTGCCTCCACAAGTTACAACAGAGGAGCGGACTATTCTTGATTATTTCTATGTTTTTGTTTTTTTGCATGCTATCTCATGCCATCATTTTACCAACCTTGCAAAGTAAATATTGTTATTCTTGTTTTTACGGCTAAAGATGAGGCTCATGGAAGACAAGTGACCTGCCCAAAGGTCACATTTTGAAATTAGCGACACACCTGGGTTCGAACCCACCTCATGCAGTTCCAAAGCCTTTGCTGTTTCCACTACATTCAGCTGTCTTAGAGAAATGGATGTTAAACGCAGTTTCTTCCTCTTGGCTAATTCCTAGGTTTCCTGAGCTGCTAAGTGGGAAAATAAATTGACATTCCATGAAACACCCAGTATTGTGCCTGGCACTATTTGGTGATTGATAAATTATTATTATTAGGTTCTTCCTGAATATTTATATTTATTTCTAGACTCAGAGATAAACACTTAGTTAACAATAGAAAAACAATTATGATAAGGATAGATTTATAGTTCCAAAGTATAGGTGAGATATTTTAACTTTTCATGATGTATTAGTGGCCCAGGGCTGCCATAACAACACAATACAGTCTGTGGCTTAAACAACAGAAATTTATTTTCTCACAGTTTTGGAGGCTGAAAATCCAAGATCAAGGTGTTGGCAGGTTTGGTTTCTCCTGAGGCCTCTTTCCTTGGCTTGCAGATGGCCACCTTCTGGCTGTGTCTTCATGTGATTTCCCCGTATGCATGAGCCCCTGGAGTCCTCCTGCCTATTTCCATTTCATCTTCTTATAAGGACACCAGTCAGATGAGAGTAGGGCCCATCCTAACAGCCTCCTTTTAACTTAATCACTTCTTTGAAAACCTCTTTCTAAATATAGTCATATTCTGAGGTCCTGGGGGTGAGGCCTCTAACAGAAGAATGGGGGGTGGGGGCACAATTCCTCTTATAAAAGATGGGTTTTCCAAGTTGGAAATGGAAGTGTGTTTATTGGCAAAACTATATTGGGGAACCTTTTAAATGTATTAAGAATTGAGCCAGAGTTGTGATGTGTCATTGACAAGGCATCCTATCCGTGTGAGTGGTGAGAAGCGGAAGGCAAAGTGGGGACAGAATTGAATGGCCAAGGTTACAGCTGCCAAAAACAAGGCAGTGATGTGTGACAGAGGGTGAGGGTGGGGGAAAGAAATTTCTCTCTTGCAGGTGACCCCAGATTTGAGAGTGAGAAACCTCTGAATAGGTTGCTACACCTGTGTTCTCACATCTTGTGGCAACTGCTCCAAAGTAATTTGCATATCAAATGTTAAGCATATATAAATTGTACCATTTATTCAAAAAATGTTTCTTGGGCACCAAAGATATGTCCTGCATTAGGACATGAAGTAAGTAAAAACAAATGGTTGCCCTCAATAGCACTTGTAACCTAAGCTGGCAGGGGAGGCAGGCAGTCATTTGGACATAGGCAGGTGTATGGGAGTGTGAGTCAGAAAGACATATGGAGTGAGGTGGGTGAGGAGAGAGGAGGCTCCTGTAGTAGGTGCTATTCCTCCTAAGTCCTAAGAGCAGTTTAGGAGCAGTCCAGAGAGGAGGGGAGAGGGTACTGCAAACTTTCAGAAGCTCGTTGCCTAGGCATTGAAGACATTTCCATCTTTCATAAATCCTTAGAATTTTTAAGGTAGTAAATGTAACAGCCCTTATAAATTAAGGTAGAAAAACTTTCATCAGTGAATCTATTTTTGGTTCTGAGAATTAGAATACATAACCGAAAACCAGCTTTGGAATATCTAGAATCTGTGACTTGGAAGTCAAGGGAATTTGGCTGATGTGATCAAGCTACGTGGACATCTGCAAATCAAATCCTCAGGTTCCCCCATCTGTAACTTTAGGGCTTGACTTAATAAGAAAGCCCATGTATCTCCCAAAGGAACTTGATTGTCCTCCCTTCCCCAGTACCCTTGTCTCCTTCCTCCTCTCCTCCTCCTCCTCCTCCTCCTTTCTTCCTCTCTCCCTCTCTCTCATCCAGGCTTAGAATTCCTTGCAATAAGAAATAATAAGAAACTAAGCATGAGAGCAGGACAAGAAAGAACTGTTTGTTCTGGAAGATTTCTATCAGTTAGATCCACTGTTCCAGGGAGTACATTTTATGCTATCTTCCTGAAGAAAATTAATGGGATTTATGGGTACAGAAAGTTACCCAGAAACCTCACATTAGAGTAGGAAGAGGAGTGTATTGTGGTTTTCAGGGTTACAGCGGCTTGACATGGTTAAATAGATGTGCACTAGTTTCCCGGAACATGTTTCCAAAATAGTGGTAATGATGGTGATGATCATGAAGATGGTGGTTATTTATTAAGGGCTTGCTCTATAACAGGCACTGTAGAGGTTTACACACATTATCTCTCTTATTCCCTAAAATGATGCTGTGAAGGTGCACCTGTGATTTTCTTCCAATTTACAGAAAAGTGAGACTTAGAGATATTTAGTCAATTGTCCAACTTCACACCATTAGTAAATGGCAGAGCTGTAGAATATGACGCCATCCTGTGCATTACCGCTATATTACTCGGCTGTACATTTGAAAGTCTGCCAAATTGCATGATGCTCATTACCCACTACCATTTCTTTTTCTGATTTGTGTTGGAATTGAGTAACATTTCTAGAAGACATTGTGGATATAGTTAGGCATTTTTTAGAATTGAACGGTAGGAATAAGATCCTGGGCATTGAGTAACTGTATGGTTAGATGGTGCTGAGTACCCAGATTTTTCTGGACTGAGCTTTAGAAAGAAGAAGGGAACGGCAAGTCTTCGGATCCCAGCTTACCACTGACCAGCTGTGTAACCAGAGGCAAGTCACTTACTTCTTCTCAGCTGTTGTATAAAATTTGAGGTGGGGGTGATGGTTTTTATGACAATGTCAAAGGAAGGGTAAGTGATAAGATGGATGTGAAAGTATCCAGCCCTAAGCTTGGAACATCATTCAATGTTCATTGATCCCCAGAAGCTCCTGGCAAAGTCGAAACACATTTTCAAAGACTAAATTTTTGCAAAAGGATTTGAGGAAGGGGAAAATAGAAACTTTGGAGGGGTTTCTTGGTAATTCTTAAAGGAAAGCAACAGAATAAAAATCAACTAGAAAATATAATTGTGAGTAATGAATAAAATCAAATTTAAATTTCAGCATAAACAGGTAAACATGATCTCAATTGTTGCTGTGAACTAGTAGATGGCAGCCGGAATGGAATATGGCAGGATCAGGGGATCCTTTGTGTTAAAGAAACAGACCTGAGAGCAGGCCCAGGGGAGTAGAAAGCATATGCACCGTTGAAAACTCAAGAGAATCTAAATGAGAAATTATTTGGGCAAAGAAAGAAAAAAAAAAGAAAAATATGAAATGACCGGTTTGGCTCAGTGGACAGAGCGTCAGCCTGCGGACTCAAGGGTCCCAGGTTCGATTCCAGTCAAGGGCGTGTACCTTGGTTGCAGGCGCATTCCCAGTGGGGAGTGTGCAGGAGGCAGCTGATGGATGTTTCTCTCTCATGGATGTTTCTAACTCTCTATCCCTCTCCCTTCCTCACTGTAAAAAATCAATAAAATATATTAATTAAAAAATAAAATTATTAATTTTATAGAGTACAGTACAAACTGAAATCCAGCTTGGATAGGTCAATTCAGTTTAACTTACAGTTACTTCTCCCACTCACAGTCAAAGTGACTGGTGGCAAAGATTTTTAAAAATACAGACATAAATTCTGACTTTAAACAACTTATAAGCTGGTGGAAGTGAGGAGAGCAGGTGATGGTATATTTTGTCTGTTTTCAACTGAAAGAGCAAAGCATGAGAAAAATACTTAACTTACTTTATTGTCACTCTCCGCTTCTCACCTCCAACTGCTCACAGACTGGGACCTTCCTCCCAAAGCCACAGCTCTCTGTATTGTGGCACTGCCTCCCGACCTTCCCAAGCCAAATTATCTTATGCTGACATTAGAGTTTTTAAATACAGTTTAAAATGGCAGTTGTACTGTTCAAGAAAAAAATTAACCTTGCTCAGTAATTTGAAACAAAATCATGCCCTCTAAATATTTTATATTTCAGTACATTTCTTGGGTGAACCGACTTGAATTTTTAGAACAATTTTAGGTTTATAGAAAAATTGAACAGAAAGTTCAGAGCTTTCATGTACCCTCTAAGCTCCCCCAACTTGTCAGTTCTGGGCCCCAACCCCACATATTTCCCTTATTATCTTGTATTAGTGTGGTATATATTTTTTTTTACAATTGCTGAGCCAGATATCAGTACATTAATATTAACTAAAGGCCAGAGTTTACACTGAGCTCATTCTTTGTGCTAAACAATGCTATGTCGTTTTGACAAACACATGTCATATGTCCATTGTTACAATCTCATGCAGAATAGTTCCACTGCCCTAAAATCTTTCCTTCCACCCAGACCCCGGGCAACTGATCTTTTTATTGTCTCTGTAGTTTGGCCTTTTCCAGGGTCACGTATTTGGGATGATGCAGTACGTAGCCTTTTCAGACTTGGTTCTTTCACTTAGCAATATGCATCAACACACTTTCAATGAATGCTTTCAATGTACAAAGCATGGAGCTAGAAGCTGGAGTAATAAAAATTCATACCTATAATGAACTCATGATCTATAAGGCAAGCAGATATGCAAATAAATAAATTACAATAGATGGAGTAAATATAGGAGCCATTAAAAATACATAGAGATAGCATGAGGGAAAACAAATTACCTACAGATGGGAGTAAATGGAGAATAGATTAGTTAAGCATCCCTAAGCAAATAATTTCTAAGCTGAGTTCTGAGAGATGGGTAAGGTTTTACAAGAACAAATGCATCATCATTCTCTAGTTTCTTTATTTTGACAATTCCAGGAGTCATTTACACCACATACATTTCATATATATACTTGAAAGCCACTTCCCTTCCTATATCCTTGGTATAATCTAGGATTATATTGGCAATATAACCTGAGCATGTGACAAATGCAAATAGATGAGTACATTTTAAGACTTTCCATGAATATGCAAATAATGATGTTATTGGCCTGATCTACTTGTACTTTGACTTGCTTTTCTGTCCTTGATAATAAATTTGTGACCAATATACTAGCAGCGGGAATTAAGGGTGTTGTCAGAGACTGTAAAAGAAAGTCATCTGTCATACACCGAGACTAACCATATGACCACCACTTGTATGCCAGAATAAACTGTCAAAATGGTTTAATGGTTGTGGTTCAAACATAAAGATGTGCACATAGATGCACAGTACAAGTCCAAAAATATTTCCGATTTTTCCTTTAAGCAAATTTCTATTCTGATAAAATTAACCCATGCTGTTTTCCACAGCGGCCGCACCAACCTGCAGCCACAGCACCGGTGCACCAGGATTTCCTTTTCCCCACATCCCTGCCAACATTTTTTTGTTGATTTATTGGTGCTAGCCATTCTGCCAGGTGTCAGATGATATCTCATTGTGGTTTTAATTCACATCTCTCCGATGATTTGTGACACTGAGCATGTCTGCTGGCCATCCACATGTCCTCTTTGGATAATTGTTGATTCAAGTCCTTTGCCCATTATTTGATTGGATTGTTTTTTGTTTTTTGGTGTTGTTTTGTAAGTTTTTTTTTTTATAAATGTTGGATATTAACCTCAGATCTTCTTAAAGACTCAACCTTTAGTCGCCGTTTAAATAAAAAGAAGTTCAGAGTGGCTCAAGCCATTTCCTGTACTTAAAACACTTGGCAAAAAAATGTGTTCCAGAGCTATTAAAACTGATGTGTTCAATTTTGGCAGCTTCTTTTGCCCTCAGGATACTTTGCAACATCTGCTATTCCATAGAGTATATAATGATCATGAGTGGCCCTGTTTTACTATGTTCTTTTCAATACTTAAACATCTGTGAGAAATAAAACACAAGCCTTTCAGGGTGAATGATACTGTAAAATTATTTTTTTGGCAAAGTGTGGGGAAAAAATGCAGCTTCTCTCCTTATTTAAATCTAAAACAAGTCCCATAAATTAAACACCCACAGAATAAAATTTATTTTTCCATGTAAAGACCTTAATAAAATGAAGTAATACATTTCCTGAATTGCATCACTGAAGGAGGTTTGTGATGACCTTGAAGGGTAGTAGAATATGACAATCCAAGATATACTACTTTGCCATAAGGATTTTTTTTTTTTTTTGGCTGAAGGCAATTAAGTAAATATTTAAAAAGCTCTCTAAACTCTATTTGCCAAAAAGCAGGACATACATTTGTAAAGGTGTCCCCTCTCCTAAGAAGAACAGCAGTTAATCACCAAAGAAAACTCCAGACCCTTATGAGTCCATAGGCAGCCCGATATCATAAACTTTGCTAAAACTAGCCCTTGTCTATCATTTCCCCATGTATTTGCCTTTCC
The DNA here is from genome assembly GCF_000327345.1 of Myotis davidii. Lineage (NCBI taxonomy): Eukaryota > Metazoa > Chordata > Mammalia > Chiroptera > Vespertilionidae > Myotis > Myotis davidii. Next base: position 350,702 of record NW_006295824.1, on the reverse strand, counting down.
ACAATTTGCTGCCTCTAAAAGCTCAGAATCATTTTCTTTTGTGTTGTCACTTCTCTACAAAATTATTCTTTTGTTAAAATGCTATGTAAACCCAAGTTCTAATCAACCCAGTGATTCATTACTGGGTGCTCCCACGTGCATGTACAGTGCACATGTTAATGAGCCTGCTTGCCTCTCTCTTGTTGATTTGTCTTTTGTTTAATTTACAGGCCCCCAGCTAATGAACTTAAAATGATTATAGGGCAAAGAATGATTTTCTTTCTCTACACTCTTAACTCCCAATGACATGCCTAGAGTTACAGTTCTATTAAATTTCTTTGCAAACCCACGTTGTTGCAAATGGCAATACTTCAACATTTTCATGGCTAAATAGTATTGCATTGTATATATGTACCACATCTTCCAAATATCTGTTGACAGAGAGATTGTTTCCATGTCTTGACTATTGTGAATAATGCTGCAATGGACATAGGGGTACATATATCTTTATGAAAAGTGTTTTCAGATTTTTTAAGGTGTATAACCAGAAAAGGGATTGCTGGGTCATATGGTAGCTTTATCCTTAAATTTTTCCATAGTGGCTGCACCATTTTACATTCCCACTAGCAGTAAGTGAGTGTTCCCTTTTCACCACTGCCTCCCCAACACTTGTCATTTCTTATCTTATTGATAACAGTTAACCTAACAGGTGTGAGGTGGTATCTCCTCATGGTTTCAATTTGCATTTTCCCTTTTAACTAGTGATCTTGAGTGTCTTTTTATTTACCTGTTGCCCACCTGTATGTCCTGTCTGGAAAATGTCTATTCAGGTTCTCTGCCCATTTTTTGATCAGATTATTTGTTGTTGTTGTTGAGTTGTATGGGTTAGTTATATATTTTGGGTATTAGCCCCTTATCAGAGATATCATTTGTAAATATCTTCTTCCAGTCAGTTGGTTGCCTTTTTGTTTTGCTGTTAACAAACTTTTGAGTTTGATGCAGTCCCATTCATTTTTTCTTTTGAAGTCAAGTTCACAAAAACCCCTCTCAGATCAAGACCCACAAATTTATGACTATCATTGTTCTATATATTTTATAGTTTCAGGTCTTATATTCAAATATTTAATCCATTTTTAGTTAATTTTAATATGTGTTGTTGATAGCAGTTCAAATTTTATTTGTTTGCATGGAAAGAGGGAATATACGGAAGCATTTATGTGCTCAGCTCTTAGGAATGCTATGCCAATAGTTTCATAATTTTTTATTATAAGACTAGAGGCCTGGTGTACAACAATTTGTGCACTCAGGTGGGTCCCTCAGCCTGGCCTGTGCCCTCTAGCAGTCTGGGGCCCCTCGGGGGCCCCTTCCCCTGGCTGCTGGCACCAGTTTACCTCCGGTGCCCGGCACCCAGGCCTTTGCTCTTCGCCAGGAGGGGCCGGCGTGGCGGGCGAGGGGCTTAGCTCCTCGCTCGCTGCGCGTGGGCCCCCGGGGCGCGGTTGGCTTCCCTCTTTGCTCTTCGCTCGCCATACTGGCCTTTGGTCGCTGCTCCTGCCTGGGGCCAGCCGACTTCACTCCATTGCTTGGCGCCTATGTATGCAAATTAATCACCATCTTTCTTGGCGGTTAACCACCATCATTCTTGGCAGTTAATTTGCATATCACCCTGATTAGCTAATGGGAAGTGTAGTGAAGGTACGGCCAATTATCCTTTTTGTCTTTTATTAGATAGGATATTTACATGTAGACATTAAGGGAAGATACATATATTTTTTGACTCCTGTAGTTAAATTTATTTTGTTCAGGGATCATGCTAGCTCATTCTAACCCCCTAAAATATTTTTATACTCCTCTTTTTAAGGAGTCACTTAGGATTTGCCAATATAACAGCTATTTGGATTAAGCCCCAAGGAAGCTGATGGTAATTTTCTTTTCATCAATTATATATTTGTACCTCTGTCTCCTAAGAATGTAGTAAAAGTTCAGAACATTTATTTTTCTGGAGTAGAGAGCCTGGAAATTCTTCAAAGCCCTCTAAATTATCCACTCTTCAACCTGAGCAAGAAATGCTAAGTTAGGCTGTAGGCCTCTCCAGACACTTAGATTTTCCACCTTTAAACAAAAGCATTGTGAGTAAGATATAAATATTCATAGAACATTGAATTCAAAAATGTGTAATAAGAAATTAATGAGCATGTAAACCCCATTAACCTTTTTTTTCAAATCTCATGAAAGTACTATCTTGAGTTGATTAGTGCAATATTGATAGTGATGGTCAAGTACAACAACTGCCCAAATCCTTTACATAGTGTAAGAGGTAGGTAAAGGAAACAAAAAGGAAACATTAAAGAAGCAAACAGATGAAAGAGACTGAGGAAAGATGAAAAGAGAGAAGTAAGTATAGACAAATCTATAATAATAAAAGCATCCTATGCTAATTAGACTGGACGTCATTCCAGATATCCTTCCAGAGAGAGCCATGGCTGCGGGAGCTGAGGCAGAGGTGGTTAGGGGCAATCAGGCAGGCAAATGAGCAGTTAGGGGTGATCAGGCAGGCAGGCAAGCGAGTGGTTAGAAGCCAGTGGTCCTGGATTGCAAGAGGGTGCAGGCCAGGGTGAGGGAATCTCCCCCTAGCCCCCAGCATGAATTTTGTGCACTGGGCCTCTAGTTATTGGGCATTTTCCTAGCACTTTTCTCAGCATCCTTTCTAGACCACTTTGTGGTTCACCATTACTGACAACTCACTGTCCTTGTGTAGAGATTGTTTTCTGTAGAAGAACCTTGATTATATACTTTTTGCTTCAGCAATTCTCTTTCTATACATTTATCTAAATAATTTTTTTGAAATGTGTGCGAAGGTGTCTGTACAAAGAAATGATTTTCAGTGTTGTTTCATAATGACAATAGGAGCAACATAAATACCAATAATAGAAAACTGGTTTCAAAACTGTCATGCAGCCACATAGTGAAATAGAATGGTACTATTAAAAAGTGTATTGTCTTAACTTGTTGGTCTCAAAATTCTTTGACCCTCTTACAAATTATAGAGAATGACAAATAACTTCCTGTATGTGAATTATATCTACCTAGTCACTCAAATTGTTCCAATGGTATAGTTCAACCCTGCGTCCTCTTTACTGTACACTGGGGCCAGGTCACCAGGCACAAAATAATGGCTTCTTAAATGTGCAGATAAGCACAGAAACATACCAACCTGTGCTTTCTAGGATGAGGAGGAAGAAAATTAATATAAAGGTTAAAAAACTTCCTACATGACTTACTACCAAAAGTTGACTCTTGAGAATTCCAAGCAGATTGTATGAGTTAAATTGTCTAAAAACCTCAAAATCAAAATGTGAAATAACACACTATATTTTCTTTTAGAATCTACCAAGGTGGTGCTGAGGAATTTATACATTTCCACATAAGAACCTGTAAGAATAAGGACAAATTGTAATGAACTTCCTGTGTTTGCTACTTTATTGTGGTATCCTTGTTTCTTGTTTAGCAATAGCTTTAGTAGGTTTTGCAAGCTGAGAAGAAAATTGTTTCATGGGTGTAGGGACAGGCTAAACAGGAATGCAGAGCAAAGAACTACAACAGGCCCTGCTGGTTTCCTACAAGCGGCCCTGAATGTTGTAAGAGACCTTCTCATTAGGTAGGAGACATGCACCTCCAAGCCAATCAACTAGCTATAGTGCCAAACCTGCTTCCAACTCATTCCTCTACCTGGCAGGATTTAGTCAAATAGTCTTCATGCTGTAAGGAAACCTCCATTATCCTAATGCAATCATTTTGTAAAATTCTTTATCTAATGCTTGATCTCTAGGGCAGCATCCCTCAGTATCATTACCCAGGATTTCTTTAACACATTTAGTAATGTACCTAGCCAGGTAACTCAAACTGTTATAAAGTTGTTTGTGATGTTGAATATTAAAGTATTTCCTAAATAGAAAAGGATTTTTTGTTCTGGTTCTATACCCTGGTATGAGACAGAAAAACTTTGCTCCCTCTTCCTCACGTCATTCTTTCAAATACTTGGAAGCAACCATGATATTTTGCCTAAATATTCATTCATGTTTTCATCATAGAAATTCACAGTTTGTTCATCACAAGGTTTCAAGTCTCTTTACAATCCACGCCATTTTTCTCTGGACATATTTTAAAATGAATAGTTTCTAAGATCTCATTGACAGAAAGCAGGCTGACAGCTGTATGGGGAGAGGAACCGGGTGAGGGAGTGTGGGGGGATTGAGCTAAAAAGAAAAAACAAAGAGAAAGAATTCATGGGCCCAGGCAACAATATGGTGATTACTAGAGGGAAAGGGCTGAGGGAGAAGAGGGTGTGGAGGGCATAAATGGTGATGGATGAAGACTTGACTTCGGGTGATGAACATGCAGTATGGTTTACAGATTGATGTGTTGTATAATTGTGCCCCTGTAATCTATGTAATTTTGTTAGCTAGTGTCACCCCAATAAATTCAATACATAAATAAATAAATACATAAATATACAAATAGTTTCCTAGATTTGAACAAAAATTTTTAATTTGTGCACTGTATGTATGTAGGAATGAGTAGTCCCATCAAATTATGCATTTCTATGGTGCTTATATTTAAATTTGTTTCAAATATTTTTCAGATATATTGTTATCTTACCTCTTTCTCTGTATTGTACTCTTTTTAGTACTTAATTTTATTCAATATTTTAATTTTATTTTTAGTTCTGTGAAATCTAACAGTTGATATAATATGACAACCCAAGGATACTTTTGGATTTCAGATTTTTCATCCAAACACATCTATCTTGACCAACTCATAGAAATTTGTTTTTCCTTTGTGTTTGAAAATGGTACTGAAAAAACACTCCATCCATTTTGCACAGGTAAAGCTATGTTGTAGGCTTGTGGCTGGTGCCTGTTCTGATTTCTTAATGCCCATGATATCCCAGTCACCCACTCCTGCGTTTAGCTATATGTCAAAGGGATTGAACATAGTAAGAGGTAGATTTATTATAAAACACTAGAATTTTACCCATGTGTGCCCTCCTCTCAAACGATAGCAAAAATAAACTCATACAAGCTAATTTGTCTATAATATGCACCTTAATGAAAAACTTGAAAAATTATTTTAATTAGTCAATTTCTCTATTTTTGGAATGGTGATAGTTACAAAAGGCAAGTATTATTCAACCTTTAGGAGAAAATCTATTTGGTAATTGTTTTTTTAAGTTTATCTTTTTTGGAGAATCTTAAAAGCAGTTAAATACTATAAGGGAGCTCCTGTAAGACTGTCAGCTGATTTCTCAACAGATACCTTGTAGGTGAGAAAGGATTCCACAGGAAACAAAGTGATGAAAAGCAAGGACTTACAACCAAGACTACTTTATTGAGCAAAGCTATCATTTAGAATCAACACCACCAGACCAGTATTATATGAAATATTAAAGGATCTTATTTAAGAAAAAGAAAAAGGTTAAAAATATGAGTTAAGTGGCAATAAATACATATCTATCAACAATTGAACCTAAAAAAAACCAAAATAAATGAACAAACAGAACAGAAACAGATTCATAGGTACAGAGAACATTTTGAGAGTTGTCAGATGGAGGGGTGTTGGGGAATGGGTGAAAAACGTGAAAGGATTAAGTACAAATTAGTAGTTACAGAACAGTCATCAGGATATAAAGTATAGGGAATATAGTCAATAATATCGTATTGCTTATGTATGGTGTCAGGTGGGTATGAGATTTATCAGGAAGATCACTTAGTAAGTTATGTAATGTCTAATCGCTAGGTTGTACACCTGAAACTAATATAATATTGTATGCCAACTGCAATTGAAAAATAAAATATTATATTAGCAACTGGTGTGATTGAGCGTCGACATATAGATGAGAAACATTAATCAGCTGCCTCCTGCATGCCCCTTACTGGGAATTGAGTCCACAATCCAGGCATGTGCCCTGACAGGGAATCGAACCAGTGACCTCTGGGTTCATGCATTGATGCTCAACTGCTGAGCCACACCAGCGGGGTGCTAGATTTTTTAATTCCCACTAAAGAAGATATTACCTATAATAATAAAAGCATAATATGTTAATTAGACCGGACAGAGCTGTGAGGGAAGCCTGGGTCTTGGGTGCCAGAGGGAAGCCGGTGCCGGCAACAGGTGGGGAAGGGAGGCCTACTCTTGCACGAATTTTGTGCATCAAGCTCTAGTACTTTAATAATGTTCCAGAAATCCTAATTAGTACAATTAAGTAAGAAAATAATGTAAGAGTTAAAGTACTTCTTAAGGAGAAGAAAGAGGAGAGAAAGATGAAGAGGAAGAAGGTAGGAGGAGAAAGAAGAAAATGCCCAGAATTCACAGAGTCCACACGAGGCTCTGACCCAAGTAGTGAGGCCAGTGGAACTGGGTCTGGAAGGGTGCTCTTTGGAAGTAAATGTTTTATAGGTGAGGAAGGGGACAAAGGAATTACTCTTTCTTGGCTCTGATTACTCTGTCACTCTCCCTGTTCCCAATACTTAAGGACCCTGCATGTCCTGGACAATCATTTAAAATTCACTAAATGGTCTTTGAATTTAAAGTATTACCAGAAGAAAACATATGTAAATTCATTTACAGTCTTTTTCATGAAGGCTTTTGTAATCATGACACAAAACCCAGAAGTCAAATGAAAAATGATTGATCCATTTGCATCAAAATTAGCAGATTTTATATTAAAATACCTTATACGTGTGATAATAGTATCATAGTTCTGTTTTTTAAAAGTTTTTGTCTTTAGAGATACATAGTGAAATATTTGTGGACAAAATGGTATGATGTCTGGGATCTATTTCAAAATGACTTGGAGCGGGGTCAGGGTGAAGCTTGGTAATGAATACATGGGGTGCTTTTCTCTCTCTGCTTTTATATGTTCAATTTTTCCATAATAAAATTGTTTTATATGCCAATCTTATAGTTTTAGATCCCTCTTTATTTCACATGCTTCCTCGGATGGAGTTTGCTTGCTAAGTTATAATTATAAAAAGAAAAAAGAATGAAGCTTATCCCTTTTAAAGAAAATGGGCTATTTGAAATGAGCCCTTTCTATGCAGCTTGGTCAATATGTAAAACAATGCATTGTTCTCAGCTTCAATGGTTCTCTGTTGACTATCTTCTTTGGATCTCTGTCCTTAATCCAGCTTTGAATCCGGATACATGGCTTTCCTGCCAGAAGTTAATGCTTATTTCTCATTTGTTTTCATTTCCTGTTGCCTTCAGAGCTCCACAGAGGGAAGGTGCTCTATCTGTGATCTCTAAGGCATGTGGCTTTCCCAGGCAGATTGTTTATTTAATAAAAAAGATAGAAGAGAGTACACTCTATTTGTTTGGAATTACGTAAATATTCTTTAAAAAGAGGATTTCCTCATTTATTCCACTTTAGTCTTCCTGTTCAGGGAGAGTTTTAAATGTACCTTTCATCACTATATGATGACAGTTATAATTATACCAAATATACTAAAGACATTGAGAATAAGTAAAGGAAAATGGAATAACAATTCCTGAATTTCTCTTCATCTACATTGTAAATGTAGAATTACTACATCTGAATGTATTCAAAACCATTGATCATTGTAAACCCAACAGTAAAAGCAGCAGACATAGTGCTGTAATAATAGCTCAATTTGGATGAAAATTGTGAAAGAAGAGACTGATAACTAATTGTTTTACATTTCAATCTTACAATTTTATTTCCCTCTTTATTTCACATTCTTCAGATGGAGTTTACTCACCAAGTTATAGCTGAAGTTAAAAAATTCTTTAAAAGGTAGCAGAAAATATTTTCAATGAGAAATAACTTGTTTTCTGTACCCCCTGACATTATCTTGTGATTCAAGTTTTAAAATAAACATAGAACTCAGATAACATTATTAATAAACCTTAAAATATTTTTACATGATAGTAAATACAATTATTTCTCAAATATGTACCTATGATGGGACACGTGGTAGCACAGAGAGAAGAGAAACAGCAATGATTAAATATTATTAAGAATAACATTTTAGCTCTAGCTGGTTTGGCTCAGTGGATAGAGTGTTGACTTGCAGACTGAAGAGTCCTGGGTTTGATACTGGTCAAGGGCACATGACCAGGTTGCAGGCTCTATTCCCAGTAAGGGGCGTGCAGGAGGCAGCTGATCAATGATTCTCTCTCATTGTTGATGCTTCTATCTCTTCCTCTCCCTTCCTCTCTGAAATCAATAAAAATGTATTAAAAATAATAATATTTTCTAATAAATGTCAATGATTAACATAAATGTGATATATAATATTTCTATAAATATATTACACATTATCTATGTTGCATATAACATTACATATACATTTATAATACATATATTACAATTATATTATCTCATATTTTAACATGTATGTTTGTTTTGTGTAATACATAGTATTTATAGTACATAGATATTTAATATAATAAAATGACAATAGTATTTTGTTTTTATTTATTTATTTTTAATTGCCCAATAGAATGTCATGCTTCATGCTATAGGCTTTATATATTATCTCATTCATGTTTGTGCCTCTCAGTGAGGTAAGTCCTATTTTATGTCCATTTTAGCATACGGAAACAGGAGGAAAGATATTGAGTAATATGCTCACAGCAACAGAGATAGTAAGTGGCACATGTGGAGTAGAGCCCTACTTTACTAGAACCTCCACATTTGTTTATAACCCCATTATATAAAAAGAGAATAATAATACCGACTTCGTAATTTGTCACAAGACTTTGATTTTGGTATTAGATTTCCCTTAAAAGTTATATTTAGCCTAGTAGAATGTTGAAATGGTTTTGCTATTTCCAGAGCACAGACTTTGCTGAATGACCAGCACTAACCGCAGCTGGGATTTTTAATTTGCAGGGGCTAACTAACCTTTAAAGCAAGTGACTGTATAGATAATTACAAAGACTCACATTAAAAACATGAGAGGATGTTCTGAAAGATTGTTTTCACAGGACTTCCTTGGTCCCTATTAAAATGTTATTTGATTTTATTAGAAATGACATAATAACAGTAAAAACAACTTTCTCTAAGAGTAAATCACATTTGCTATAATTATTTACTATCCTGTCTATTACTATTACTATCTATAAGAAGAAAAAATTCAAAAGAGAATAAAGTAATAAGCAAGCAGAAGTTATAAAATGAGATCACTGTTAGTTTAATAAATATCAATAGATATCATGTTTTCTTCTTTATTACAATATCCCTCAGTCGCTGATGGCAAAATTCTTTAATAATAAACTTGCATGAAAGGATAGATGTTAAACCATTATGCAAAATCCCCATGAGTTATTTACCAAACTACATTTACTTTACAAAAAAGCAACTATAACAACAAACTAGCATACAAATAACTTTGAGGCGCCATTGGGTAGAAAGAGTAAAAAAGGAGACTGAGTCATGAGAAGCAATTCAGTCCTCACAAAATTACATCTGGTTTCTGTTACTTAATAACATGCTTAACAATCTAGAGTCCCAACTGATAGTATAAATACCACTTAGAGTAGACAATATTTTTATTACCTGATCAAACTTTAACTTCTACTTTTTTATTATTGAAGAAATAAATGTACTTGAATTTTCTATTCAGATTGAACAATTACAATGAACATTGGAATTCCTAAGAGAATAGAGACACGTGTCCTTTGACACTAGTTTTGTAGAATTTTGAGGCTAAAATGTTATGGTAGTAACCTGGACATGTGTCAGTTGGGGCATCCTTACAATGTTGATGCTTGAATTAGACTAGGGTGAACATATGTTCATATGATAAGGTGAACATTCATACATCAGTTATTGATAATTTTTTCTCAGAATATTTTTATAGTATGGTAAACATTTCTGTATAAAAATAGTGAAGTAGCCAAGCCAGTGTGGATCAGTGGTTGAGTGACAATCCATGAACCAGGAGGTCTGGGTTTGATTCCCAGACAGGGCCCATGCCCAGGCTGTGGGCTCCATCCCCAGTAGGGGGCATGCAGGAGGCACCCAATCAAAGATTCTTTCTCAACATTGATGTTTCTATCTCTCTCTCCCTCTCCTTTCCTTTCTGAAATCAATTTAAAAATAAATAAATAGAGAAGTAAAACCATCAAAATGACTATTCTAGCTCAACATAATTACTTCAAACAAAGAAGGCAAGATGAATATAAATCCCTATCTAAATCATGATATCTATAAATATAGATGACCTTATTTAAGGGGAAAAGAAATGTATTCAAATCACAATGAAACAGCAGAGAAAGAAAATGTCATGGATTCAATGTTATGCAAGGGACACATCATATTCTTTAAACAGTAAGTTATCAAGTGTTTTACCACAGCTTCTTGAAGTTGATACATGACCTTTAGATTTGTTATGCATACTACATGGTTTTCTTGTTTGGAGTTACACTGGTTTTGTTTGGCAGTGCAGTCCATTAATTATTCTGCTATTATTTTTCTTATTTAGAATTTTGGATATTATTTCCCAGAGATTCAGAGTTTGAAGTGCCTCAAAATCTTTGAACTCAGAAAGGTAAAGGAAGTTTCTTTATGTCAAATATTAGGATAAAAGCAAAGTTAAAAAGCAAACAAGCACTGACTAAATGTTGGATAGGCTTGACTAGCTTTCTTTGTGTTCACCTCAGGCATACATTGAAAGCTTATTAAAATGTATCGACTTGTGTAACAACTGTCATAAAAAAAATCATAGCTTTAAAATCTTCTTGGTTCCTTTAGGCAGAACCACAAGGGAAACAAACAAGTGAAAAGAAGTATTATTGTTTGAAGGAACAAAGAGTTGAGGGTTTTACACATTCCCTCAACAATTGTTCCTATTATGCTCAACTGTACTGTCAGGGCATCGGTCAGTCTTTTTCAGTTTCTCCCTTTTACTGTAACTTAAGACAAGCTCTTGCTTTCTCTTTTGTCCTTGGTTTTGGGTTATGTTAGTTCACCACTGTTATGTGCCAGATATGTCTTTGACCAAGATGCCTAGTTCTTCTGTTTTTCTTTTCTAGATGAAGAATTGTAATTGCTTGAGCCTATCACCATAGTTCTTCTGTATCAAAACTTTCATTGCCAGGAAGACTTCTTTCTCGGGCTTTCCAGAGTCCTCTACGGCATTCATAAACCAGAGTTAGTTATCACTGATGTAATTCACTGTCTTTATTTCCTAGTTAGGATTATCTCAGTAAGACTTGTCTTCACAACTTTTATGATGCCTTAGGTATTATGACCAAAAAAAAAAAAAAAAAAAAAAAAAAAAAAAAGGATGCATGGATGAATTGAAACAGTATAGAATAAAACTAAGAGTGTTTTGTTTTTATTTAGAGGTGTTTTTGTTTGTTTGTTTGTTTTATTAATCCTCACTTGAGGATATTTCCATGATTTTTAGAGAGATTGGAAGGGAGGTGGAGAGACAGAGAAAGAGGAACATTGATGTGAGAGAGACACATCGATTGGTTGACCAGGGCCAGGGATCAAGCTTATAACTAAGGGACGTGCCCTTGACCAAAATTGAACCCTGAGACCCTTCAGTGGATAAGTTGACACTCTAATCATTGAGCCAAACCTGCTAAAGCTATTTTTTAAGATATATATTTTTATTGTTGATAGTATTATAGGTATCTCCCATTCACCACCTCCCTTTACCCGCCTCCTCCCAGCCCCTACTCACCACCACCCCAGGTCTTCACTACCCTATTGCCCGTGTCCATGGGCTATGCATGTAAGTATATAAGTTCTTCGATTTATCTCTTTTTGTCCCCCCAACCCCATGTTGAGATACACCAGTCCGTGGCTGTTCATTCTTTTTAAAGTGAGGAAGGAAGAGGGATAGAGAAATAGTAACCCTGAATGTACCCTGGCTGGAATGGAAATGGTGACCTCTTGGTTCCTGGGTCGAAGCTCAACCGCAGAGAAACACCAGCGGGCAAGCTAAGAGTGTTTTTAAAGAGAAGGCTTATACACTGCTGAGTTTCTCTATAAGCAGAATACAGAGTCTATTCTTTCTTTTGCAAATCTGAGATCATGGGATTTTTCATTACCTCAGTAAACCTCCACTTAACAAAATATTTGCAACTTACTGCTATTCACAATTAGAGTACCAACATGATGAATGAATGATTGTTGCTATATAGGTAAATTCAGAGGCTTCTCAGAAAACTCCAATTTCAGATCTAACTTATTTTGTTCCAAGGCTGATTCGGAAATTTTGTTTAGATTTCCTGTTCTTAATGGATCTTTGAGTGGTGTTTATCTCTGTAGTCTATAGCCACAAGGAACAGTGGGAATTCCTTATAAACTGATTATCCTCAATAAATAAATAAGAAGATTCACATTTTAGGTGGGTGTTATGTTCCGTAATTAGCCTGTAGAACAAAAGCCACACTGAAACTTACTGAGTATTTTACATAGTCCTTGAAGTACAATGATCATTGTTGTGTGTACAAAATGCCAAATAGTATTAGTACACATACACTAAAAAGATGGAAACTACTAAGCACTCTAAAGAAAAATCTAGCCCTAGTCAGTTTGGCTCAGTGGATAGAGCGTCGGCCTGCAGACTAAAGGATCCCAGGTTCGATTCTGGCCAAGGGCACATTCCCAAGTTGCGGACTAGATTCCTCCCAATAGGGGGCATGCAGGAAGCAGTTAATCAATGATTCTTTCTCATGACTGATGTTTCTATCTCTCTATCTCTCCCTTCCTTTCTGAAATCAATGATAATATTAAAAATAAAGCTCTATGATATGTATGTCTATTCATTCAAAACAGTCATACTTAAGACAGGCATAAAGTGTCTAGCAGTGAATTAGAGATGAATGGAAGAATCTGGCTTCCTGGTACATTTTACTGTATTCTGTTCTCACAGTAAGCCTCATTAGTGCCAATAGTGTTGTGAAGAATACAGCGATGGTGAGGTCACTTCTATGCATGCAGATGAGATGCTGGTCAGATTTTAAAGTCAGGGCGTAGGTGAATTGGGTATTGTATTTATATAGCTCCCCTGTAGAGTCTAGATCATATATATATTCAATAAAATAATAGGACTCACTGGCATGAATCAGTCGTTGAGCATCAAGCTATGAACCAGAAGGTCACAGTTCGATTCTCGGTCAGGGCACGTGCCCAGGTTGTGGGCTTGATCCCCAGTAGGGGGTGTGCAGAAGGCAGCCAATCAATGATTCCCTCTCATCGTTGATGTTTCATCTCTCTTTCCTGCTCCCTTCCTCTCTGAAATTAATAAAAATATATTAAAAAAATAGGTACCAAATAAATGCTTGTTGAAGAGCTAAATTAATTTTTTACCCACAACTTTCTATTCTTTTGCATCCTAGTCCATGTCCACTCAGGCAGACTGCTACTTTCTTCCTTTCATCATTTCTACTTTTTTTTTTGGTCATATTCATACATGCAACCTCTACCTTATCACCCTCTCTCCTTCTCTTTCTCTGTTTCCTTCCCTTCTCTTACACTTTCTTTCTAGTCAATTCCATCCCAACTCATCTGAACACATTTTGTGAGACTGAAAACAAAAATTTAATGTTTTTATAAAAATTTTAACAACTCATAAATTGTTTATCAATTCAGAAATGCCTAAAGAAGAAAGCAACCATAAACTCCACGCCCATCCTTACCATTTGTGAACCTCATTCTAGCTATGTATAACAGCCTACCTGTGGATGGATGCCTGAATGGACAATGATACTAAAATCATCTCTAGCCAACACTTGCTGACATTGTTCAAAATGTTTTCAACTGATGTTTATTTCATCCTTTCTCTGAAGTCATGATTATTTCCATCTGTATTTTCCAGGTGAGGAAATCAGGACTCCTGGAAGTTAAGCAATTTGCCCCAGGTTACATAATCAGTGAAAGCTGAGTGAATAAACAAGCACCCTTGGATTGATGAGGGATATTAGGAAAGATGAAATGACATCACTTTAAAAAAAATAGACAACTATTTTAAAGCAGTTTTTGGTTCATGGCAAAATTGAGCATAAAGTAAGGACAGTTCCCATATACTTTTGAGTAAAAAAAATTGTAAGGAATCATTAATAGAAATATTTTCATTTCAATTTGGTTAGAGATGCCAATCAACTTTTTGAATAGAAATTTTATTTACTACCTGAATACCTCTTGCTTCTTCAGTAAAGTATGATCAGGAGGATACTGATGACAGATCAGTTAATATGGAAGTCAAATAATATAAAAAGGGATAAAAATATATCATTAATTCTGATGTACATGCGTGAATTATGAACTATTAAGTATTATCAATGTAAGAAGTGATAAAACCTGTAGAGAAACTTTATAAGAGTTTATTTGAGCCCAAACTGATGACAATGCTGGGAAGCAAGATCTCAAATGCTTATGAGGACAACTAAAGGCCAGGTGCACAAAATTTGTGCACTGGGGGCATGTCTCTCAGCCCAGCCTGCACCCTCTCCAATCTGGGACCCCTTGGGGGGTGTCCGACTGCGGGATCAGGCCTAAACCGGCAGTTGGACATCCCTCTCACAATCTTGGACTGCTGGCTCCCAACTGCTTACCTGCCTGCCTGCCTGATTGCCCCCAACTGCTTCTACCTGCCAGATTGATCCCCCCCTAACCACTCTCCTGCCAGCCTGATCAATACCTAACTGCTCCCCTGTCAGCCCGATCACTCCCAACTGCCCTCCCCTGCCAGCCCAGTCATCCCCAACTGCCTTCCCCTGCTGGACTGGTCACCCCTAACAGCCATCCCCTGCTGGCCATCTTGTGGTGGCCATCTTGTGACCACATAGGGGTGGCCATCTTGTGATCACATGGGGGTGGCCATCTTGTGTGAGGGTGTGATGGTCAATTTGCATATTGCCTCTTTATTATATAGGATAGTTTTGCAGTTTCTTTTATGCATTTGTTGTTTGTGTTTTCTTGTTAATCCTCACTAGACGATATTTTTCCATTGTTTTTCAGAGAGAGTGGAATGGAGGGGGGGAAGTGAGAGAGAGAGAGAGAGGGAGGCAGGGAGAGAGAGAGAGAGACATTGGTGTGAGAGGGACACATCATTTTATTGCCTCCTGTACCCATCCTGAATGGGAGGGGATAGAATCTGTAACCCAGGTACTGCCCTTAACTAGGAATCAAAGCCTAGGCCGGGGGTGGGCAACCTCTGGCATGCGTGCCAAACATGGCATGCCAGTAACTTTTGCTGGCATGTGAAACCCTCTCTTATAATCTTCCATTTACAATTTTTGTGAACATTTGAATGACTTAAATGTTAAATTACAAGGAACTGGCAAGACACTTGATGTTATGGTTGGTTACATAAAGGCTTTTGAAAAGAAACTGGAAGTCTTTAAGAGGGATTCCAGAAAATTTTTTCTGTTTAAAAAACTTTGCAACAGCATTACTCTCCATGTTTTCATCCACATACACTTGTGAATCTTTGTTCTCAGTGATGAATTTTGTTAAGTCTCGTAATAGGAGTAGCCTGATGGATGAAAGTAGTAGCTCCTGCATATCCCTAAAGGTCACGAAATATAAACCTAATGTAAAATCTCTGTCATCAGTGATGCAGCAGCAAAAGTCCCACTGATAATATCAAACGGAGTCATAAAGTTTTCTGTCGGACTATCAGTGTACATGTACACATTAAAAAATAAATGTATTTTTCATCATCATAGACTGTGTTTTTGTCGCTCGAATGAATTTTATTATTTCGTCAAGGTTCTTCGCATACGTACACCTTGAGATATCAAGTAGGCGTAACATGTTCTCAAAACATTAGGGTTGGCACGCAGAAGAATTTTGACTCAGAAATTTTGCTGGTTTTGGCACGCACTCACAAAAAGGTTGCTCACTCCTGGTCTAGACCCTTCAGTGCTCGGGCCAATCTTCTAACCACTGAAAAACACTGGCCAGGGCTCTTTTATGCATTTGAAATTATGGAGGGAGCAAATGTAAGGAAGATTACCTGGAAGTGGGAGAATACAAGGTGGGGATTGGATTCCAGGATAGTTAAGATTATGTATTCTCTTTAGTGTGAGTTTGCTTATTTCAAAGATGTGTTAACCTAGATGAACAAAAACAATGGACAGAGCCTACTTAAGGCAAAGATGAACTAAAAGTGTTATGTGATGGAATGTGACTACCCATTATAATGTGCCCAGTTAGAAACTTTTGATCCGATCACCATGATAGGTCACTTCCCAAAGAATCCCTTTTTCGTCCACAGTAGGTGGTTACATTTTTTACTATTGGCCAAGTCTTGTTTGCTCCAAAGAAGAGCTAAACGTATAATTAAAAAAAATAATTGAATGGAATCTAACAGTATGTTGATCAAAGACAAGAGAGTATTTCATAGGACTTTTTTTTCTAAATTTAATTCAATTATACGCACAAGGATTTTTGAAGAATGCTTTCATTCTAATTTAATTAAAAAGCAAGGTAGAGAATTAGGAGAGTTATTGGAAGTTCATGGTTAAATAAGTATAACTATAGTGAAATCTCACCATGGGAAACAATATTTTTTTTCTCAACTGAAGACATGCTTTTTATTGATTTTAGAGAGAGGAAAGGAAAGAGAGAGAGAAACATTGATTAAGCCCTGACCAGGAATAGAACCCACTATCTTTTGGTGCATGGAATGATGCTCCAACCAATTGAGCCATACTGGTCAGGGCTATTATTTATTTATTTATTTATTTAAAATAAATTACTCTTAAAAATATTTTTAATTGATTTTTAGAGAGAGAGAGAGAGAGAGAGAGAGAGAGAGAGAGAGAACGAAACATTGATGTGAGAGTACAACATAGATCGGCTGCCTCCTGCACGTTCCCTACCAGGGATTGAGCCCATAACCCAGGCATGTGTTCTGACTGGGAATCAAACAGGCAACCTTTCAGTGCATCGGATGATGCCCAACCAACTGAGCCAGACTGGCCAGGGCACAGTGGGAAATAATGTTATCTGTTTGTAATGCTTTTACTCTTATGTCCTATGTTTCTTTAATAAGAATCAGACTCGTAGATTTTAAAGGAACTTAAAATGTCATCAAAATTGAGAAACTATGTATATTTTGTTACTGTTTGATTAAATGTTTCACCTTTCAACTGGTTGTTTTGGCATCAATTCAGCTCTGATACTTAAATATGAAGGGCTACTATTGACTCTAAATCATGGAATTTGTTTTTCAACCTTGCTCTTACCTTATCAGGGAATTTAATCAGCTAGGAGCTTGCTACCGATCACCACTAGGAAACTGAGTACATATTTTTTGTCAGTCGTGAAGAGATTATTTTCTGAATATATGTACATAAACAAATAGACTTCCACTTTAGCTTTACAATTGCTTTGGGAATAAATTCAAATGTACTTACTAGAGGTTTATTTGTTTTAAAAATTAGTTTTAAACTTTAGCTAGCTAGATTTAGCTATTCTTAGTTTTGTTATTTATTTATTTACTCCAAAATTCAATTAGAATTTAAGTCAAATCCCCTAGAGACACGTGTAGCAAATGTGTGAAATCAAGAAAAACTACTAAATATAAATTATTAACGGTAATTATTCTAGAAACAATTGTCTAAATATTCTAGAACCATGTCTAAATGGTTCTCCACAGAACTATTTATTTTAGAGAAAATGAAGTGAAAAGATAAATTGACCTAAAATTACCTCAGCTTCTTAACTTCCCTATGGAATTTTTTTAAATAAATTATTTATATATCAAGAATAAAGACTGGGTTGGAAAACTGTTGAAATCAGACAACAGTGTTCTATGAATCTAGTGATTACAAAGGGATGCAAATAACTGATAAAGAGGTCGTATTTATACATCTTCAAGAATATCACTACCCTTTTTGAAATAGACTTGATTCTCCTCTAGCAATTAAAATAATACAACTCTACTTTGCTTTATAAACAAAACATTGGAAGACAATGCTCCAACAGTGATAAAGTTTATTTGGGTTAATGAATATCTTATCATTAGAACTCTTTAATTTCTTTAGCCTGCACATATATTACACATGTGTCAAGTAATCATTATAATAGGACTATGAGTCTACAAAGCAAAGGCTATTAAATTGTTCTGCAGGGTTCAATCCCCAGCCTTTGTTGGGATGCATGTGGGAAGCAACCAATCGATGCTTCTCTCTCTCTGTCTCTCCCCCTCCCTTCCACTCTCTCTGAAAACCAATGGAAGAATGTCCTTGGGTGAGGATTAACACACAAAAAAATTGTTTTTGAAGTATCAGAGACATTTTTGAACAGAAGGTAAGCTTTCTTCTGTCTTGAAGTAAACAGGGGATCATTAGGTGAACAAGTGAGGTCAGAGAGAAAAGAAGTACAAAAGTACTGGGGTGTGAGTTAGGATTAAACATTTAAAAACTTGCAAGTAGTTCTGGTTTGACATATTTGGTTTGACATTCTGGTTTGAAATCATTGATGCATACAAAGATGATGGAGGGAAATATGTAGTTAAACCCCGGTCTTATGTGCTCCTGGAAGATAATTGGTCTTTTTCCTGTGAGTAACCGGGGCTACTAAAGGATTTTAAGCAGAGGTTAACCAACATGTTTTAAAGATTACTCTGATAGTTGGGTGACTTGTTTAAACATTTTTACTTTTTATTGTATTTATTTATTTTATAGATGATAAACATGCTTTCATTCTGTATTACTATGTGTTAAGATGAAAAGGAAGAAAGAAAAGAAAGTGGGAAAAGGAATAACAGGGGGAAAAAATCCCAAATATTTTCTTTGAAAAATACCTTGACTTTAAAAACGGATAGATAACAGCCAATCAATGACTCTCATCATTGCTGTTTCTATTTCTCTCTTCCCTCTCCCTTCCTCTCTGAAATCAATAAAAATGTATTTGAAAAAAATTAAAAATAATAGTAAAATAAAAGTCAGTTAAAAATAAAAAAAAAATGGATAGATAGCTACTTCCAGAACTTGTTAGTAAAATGGCATTTGGATTGGTGGCAAAGACATTCTTGAACTTTTTCTCTCATATTAGTGACAGTCTTGACTTACTTAATATTTTATTTGCTTATTTATTTTACGTAACATTGGAAAAGATGTGTATATTTTAACCTGTATAAACTCCTGGGGAGGGGGGAATCTCCATATTTGTGGAATATCATGTATACTGTATAAACATTATTTATTTTTGTTTTGTTAAATTTATCTCTTTTTTTTGTAGCATTACAAAATGCATTTTAGTTTTATTGACATCAGGCTCTGGTGAGCAAGTTTAACCCAGTTTTGTATACCTGAGTCTAATGGTATCCATATGTGTTTTTTAAAATATAATTTCAGTTCTTTTCACCATATTCACTATTTACTTCAACAAAAGGATTTCTTCATTTTTCTTTTCTTGTTATTGTTTTGGTTATGCTCAGTTAAATGGATGAAAATGAGTTCTGCAGAAACTAATCTCACAGGTAATCTGATTGTGAATTCCTAACTGGACTGGTCATGGTGGATAGGCACAGTAAAAGGCTCATTTTTTCTTTAAGCAATTCCTGCCCATTCTTTCTGTGCATGTAGGTTAACACACCTATGACCATATTCAAGAGAGCACATAGTCTTAACTATCCTGTAATTTCTCCTGCCTTCATTTAATCCTTCTTATGTCCTCAATATGGGAGAGGAACAAACTTTTTCTATATGCAAGGTTCTGTTGGCTGGTCTAATAATCAAACAGACATGACATTTAAAAAACAAAACAAATAGACATAAAATAGATTAGCAAGAGAAAATAATCAAATTTAATACATACATATGTATGGGAACCCCACATACATGAGGAAGTCAGAGGCCCCACATGCTGGAGATGTTCAGAGATAGAAGGGGGATCAGGTACATAAGACATCCTGAGCTAGGGATGAGATAAGGTCCCTTGGGGGCTTTCAAGGGTCATTGAAGGATGATAAGAAGAGCAGATATTTTAATAAATAGAATTTTGTCCTACCCTATAGATCAATCAAAAGAGATTATCTATAATAACCTCCCATCATGGGCAAGGCCCTAATTCAAGTTCTTCCAGGTAGTCAAGGGTGGGGTGGAAGTTTCTCTTGGGTCTGGGCTAAAGTTGCCTTTAGTTCAAAACAATCTCCATGGCACAGAGGCACATCTTGGGCTGACTTGGTCTGAATCCCTACATTTCCGGCCTCTGAAACTTCTCTGAAAGTTTCATATCCCAGAAATTGGATTGGTTAGGTTGCTCTATATCTGATTAAACCAGTCTCAGTCTTGAAAAGAGTTAAGTTCAGTTAAAAAGCTGCATTTCAGTCTCAGTGGTTGAGCGTTGGCCCAAGAACCAGGAGGTCACAGTTTGATTCCTTGTCAGGGCACATGCCTTGGTTTGGGCTGGATCCCCAGTGGGGGCAT
>NW_006295824.1:311088-330280 GCF_000327345.1 Myotis davidii | reverse complement strand
ATCCAAATCCTAAGCGACCATTACAACCAGACAACTGGGAAAGACAGGTTGACCAGTCCTATGATGCGCACTGACCACCAGGGGGCAGATGCTGAATGCAAGAGCTGCTCCCTGGTGGTGGGTGCGCTCTCACAGGAGGAGCACCACTCAGCCAGAAGCCGTGCTCACTGCTGGTGAGCGCATTGGCGGTGGCAGGAGCCTCTCTTGCTTTCATGGCAGCACTAAGGATGTCCAACTGACAGTTTAGGCCTGCAGGGCGGACCTAGGCCATCAGTTGAACATCCTCTGAGGGCTCCCAGACTACGAGAGGGTGCAGGTTGGCTGAGAGACCCCCCTGAGTGCACAGTTTTCATGCACCAGGACTCTAGTGTATATATAGCTGTGTTTCATTTCGGGAGGCAGTGATGCATTTTGACTTCTAAAGTTAAGCCTATGGTGCAAGCAGTGGTGTTTAATAAGAGGCATCTCAATAGAAGCAAGGAAAACAAAGGTTAATCATTGAAAGCAGCCTATAACCTTAGTTTCTGAGTTCTGAAGGCAGGCAGTCAAGATTCCTAGATGTCTATCTCAAATTATTCTCAGACGGAGTGAAGACAGTCAGTTACAGTCTGACAGAGTCTCCTGGTCTGAAGTTTGAATGTCTCTGGAGATATTTCGGTAGCAAGTATGAAGATTGTCCGGAGATGACCCATTGTGGTGATTTCTCTGAAGTCCTATATCAAGCTGTCCAACTTTAGCCTTCCAGCCTTTGTGGCCTTGGATAGGGCAGTTTTAGTTCTTAAGTCCAATCAAAGGATGAGAAAATACAAATGTTAGTTTGGAGGGTTCAGCCAAATATTGAAGAAAACTAGAAAAATTCAGGATCTAGTCCAGTTTATAGGTAGAAAATTAAAAAAAATTTTCCAAAGACAATGAGTAGCACTAGAATAGAATATCCACAAAGATCTATTATGGTTTTTATTGGAATATATTTTCTCTCTAAAATTACCCCCATCTTTACCAAAGATAACCAAAGTAAGACTAATTTATTTGCAAAATAGTCTATTTCCAATAAACTTGACCTGATTATTTGTATGACCCCAGAAAGAATTATAATGAACCAAATAGGCTCCTTTAAATCTGCTTTACTGGAATTTTTCATAAGAAATCTTCAATCTTTAGTCTTGAATTTAAAAAGACCCCTTGAGTTCTGGCTGGTTTGGCTCAGTGGGTGGAGCATCAGCCTGTGGATTGAAGGGTCCCAGGTTCGATTCCAGTCAAGGGCACATGCCCAGGTTGCAGGTGCAGGAGGCAGCCTATCAATGATTCTCTCTCATCATTGATGTTTCTATCTCTCTCTCTCCCTCTCCCTTTCTCTCTGAAATAAATAAAAATATATTTAAAAAAAATGAAAAATAAAAAGGCCCCTTGAGGCTAAGAAGCTAAGTCACATAATTCACCTGCAATACCTATATATTAGGGGTTACTTCCTCTCTTCTTGAGGCCCCAATTTATCCAGAGATTCTTTCTTTGCATCTCTCAGGAAGCAAACTGTTTCCCACCTGGAAAGACTGCTGTGAACTATGAAAGCAAAGTATTAGGCTGTTTTTCCAAGGGGTTTGTATTGGCTTCTAAAATCAATCTTAATCCCTTAAAACTGTCTGGTCATATCTGAGTCTATTCATGTCTCTCCTAAACATGACATTTTAGTCAAATTAGTATGTCCTGTTATAAAGAGAAGAGATTCTTATTGAATTTATGCAAACTAACATTGCCCTGAAAAAGACATACTCAGTGAGAGTTTCCAAAATTTAGAAGAATCCATTAGAGAGAGAAACAATAAATGTTTCAATACTGCTTACAAAAGTATAACTTACCACATAGTTTAAGTGGAAAAAACGAAATCCTTATATCTGGAAAACAACATTTTAAAAATCAGCAATATTTTAAATAAAAGGTCATAAAATTGTAACCCGCCTCATCAGTTTCTTTAGTCCCGTGTAATTCAACTTGGTCTGCTTGAATCCAGTTTTTCCATTAGTTCTCTCTGCCTTGCCTGGTAATTGAGGGTGACAGGGTCAGTGATAACTCCACCAAGTTTGCAAGGCTGTCTGTCAAGGTTCATGTGGTTTGCTTAGTAGACTGGGCCCCCAATCACTAGAGAATGTGCAGCATTTATGGAACAGGTACACCCCAAGTGGGAAACACACTTTCTAATAGTTTATTTGCCACTCTGAGGGCATCAGTCTTGTGGCAGGGGAAAGCTTCAACTCATCCCCCCCAAACCATACATACAACAATAAGAACATATTGGCAAACCATACTAAGTGGTAGCTGAATGAAGTCCAGCATAAATATTCTATGATGGATGAAGAAATGCAAAAATTTTAAAATATGCAGGAAGCTGGGAAGATCCAAGAGGCACCCCCAAAGGAGAATGCAGAGAGATACAACCCTCACAAGGATAATATTTATTCCCAGAGTTAACCTAAGAAAGATAGGGAGCCCTATCTAAACAGCTATTCCCAAACACAGGGAGTCACATGCTTTCTCCCTTAGAATAGAATAAACTTTAAGATTCCCTAAGCTGGATCCACAGCCTCTATGGCTGCCTGCCAGATGCATATGCATCATCCAGTTGTCAGAGATAATAGATGATCTCTGGGAGGACTATAAGACGCACAAAAAACTCCCTTGAGAGCTAGTCATAGCCGGATAGAGAGCAAGGTGCACCTTGGCAAGAGCAACCTCTGGATGGTAGAGACTAGAGATGAAACATTCTCACTCATCATACGGCCAAGCTCTCAGGACATATAACAAGATGAAAGGAAAGAAATCAGAGACAGAGAAAAATAAAGCCTGTGAGGACTAACACCAAGTAGCCAAGAGTCACTAGCCCAAGAAACTAGTTTCACTAATATTTTCTCTTGCCTATCTAAATTTAGAAGAGAGAAAAAGATTCTCACCACTTTCACATCCACTGGTGCCTGCTGAGAGATGTGTGTGTGTGTGCTGACATGGTAAGAAGCCTTACCTTCTGCCAGCCTGTGTCAGATGACCCAGAACCTCTTCACCTGCAGCAGCCTCTTGGGTAAGTATGGCGTTTCAGCCAGTGAGTTTGTCATGCTCACAATGCCAATTTAGGGAGGAACAAACTTTTCTCTACCCTCAAAATTACTCTGGCAGATTAGCAAGGGGAAATAACCAAATTTAATACGTACGTATGTATAGGTGGCCCGCATATGTGAGAGAGTCAGACCCTAAATGCACAAGAGGTCCAGAGATACAAAGGGGATCAGGTATATAGGACATTCTGAACCCTGAAGGCTTCAAAGGATTATTGCAAAATGATAAGAAGAGCAGATGTTGCCCGGCTGTTTGGCTCAGTGGTTGAGCATTGACCTATGAACCAGGAGGTCACAATTCCATTCTTGATCAGGGCATATGCCCCGGTTAAGGGCTGGGTCACTAGTGGAGGGCATGCAGGAGGCAGCCAATTAGTGATTTTCATCATTGATGTATCTATCTCTCCCTCTCCCTTTCTCTCTGAAATCAATACAAATTATATATATTTAAGAAAAGAAGAGATGTTTAGTAAATAGAATTTTGTTATGCCCTAAAGATAGGTCAAAAAACGTTATCTCTGATAATTTCCAATTACGCACAAGGCCCTAATTTGAGTTCTTCCAGGTAGTCAAGGGAGGGGCAGACCTTGTTCTTGAGCCTGGAGCTAAAGTTAGCCTTTAACTCAAAACAATCTGCATAGCATAGAGACACGTCTTAAAGTGAGTCATTTTGGACTCCCACACTTCCTTATTTCCAAATGCATACAACAATCTGTCAACTTCCATTTATTGGGAGCATTTATATCAGCCTGTTGAGATTTTGTTTCCATACATATCCTCTATTTGGCTCAAATAAATTTTTATAAAATTTTCTTCAAGTTTGAATTTCTTACATTGACACTTATAAACTCCTTTACTCACTTAGTAACATAAATGAGTTGCCCCCTTTATGCATTTCTTATCACTAATGCTTGCCCATACTCCACACTGTCATCAAAAAAAAAAAAAAAAAGAAAAAAAAGAAATCAAGAGGAAGGCACACTTCCAAGTTCTCTCTATGAAGCCAACATTATGCTAATCCCAAAACCAGATAAAGACACTAAAAAGAAAGAGAATTACAGGTCAATATCCCCGATGAACATAGATGCTAAAATCCTCAAAAAAATTCTAGCAAATCAGATCTAGCATTACATCAGAAAGATTATACACCATGACAAAGTGGGATTTATTCCAGGAATGCAAGGATGGTACAATATTCTCAAATCAATAAACATGATACATTACATAAACAAATTGAGACAAAAATCACATAATCATATCAATTGATGCAGAAAAGGCATTTGACAAAATTCAACACCCCTTCCTGATAAAAACTCTCAGCAAAGTGGGAATAGAGGGTATTTTGCATAAAACTCAAGCTTTTTTTTTCATACACCAATAATGAATTCACAGAAAGAGAAACTGAAAAAAAGAAAAATCCCATTTACCATTGCAACAAAAAAATTAAGATACCTCAGAATAAATTTAACCCAGGAGGTAAAGGACTTGTACTCAGAAAATTACAGGAAGCTGAAAAAAGAGATAGAAGAAGTCATAAACAGATGGAAAAAATATACCATATTCATGGATTGGTAGACTCAACATCATTAAAATGTCCATACTATCCAAAGCAATCTAAGATTCAATGAAATCCCCATTAAAATGCTAATGGCATATTTCAAAGACCTAGAACAAACTCTCCAAAAATTCATCTGGAATAAAAAAAGACCCCGAATAGCTGCAGCAATCTTGAGAAAGAAGAACAAAGTTGGAAGGATCACAATACTAGATATCAAGCTATATTACAAAGCCACGGTTCTTAAAACTTCCTGATACTGGCATAAGAACAGACATATATGGGAAAATTGGACAGATACATGAAAAAAAAAATGAAATTAGACCACCAACATACACCATACACAAAAATAAAGTGAAAATGGATAAAGGACTTAAACATAAGACAGGAAACCATAAAAATCTTGGAAGACTCCAAAGGCAGCAAAATAGCAGACATGTGTCTTAGCAATATCTTTACCTATACAGCTCCTAAGGCAATGGAAACAAAAGAGAAAATAAACAAATGGGACTACATCAAAATTTCAAAGCTCTGTACAGCAAAAGAAACCATCAACAAAACAACAAGAAAGCCCAATGCATGAGAGAACATATTTGACAATGTATTCTCCGATAAGGATTTAATCTTAAAAATTTATAGGGAACTCATACAATTTAACAAAAGGAAGATAAACAATCCAAATAAAAAAAATGGGCAGAGGACCTAAATAGGCTTTTTGAAAGAGAACATTCAGAAAGCCAAGAGACATATGAAAACATGCTCAGAGTCACTAATCATCCAAGAGATGCAAATCAAAATGACAATGAAATACCATCTCACACCTGTCAGAATGGCTATCATCAACAAATCAACAAATGTCAAGTGCTGGAGAGAATATGGAGAAAAAGGAACCCTCATGCACTGCTGGTGGGAATGCAGACTGGTGCAGCCACTGTGAAAAACAGTATGGTGTTTCCTTAAAAAATTAAAAATCAAACTTCCATTTGACTCAGTGATCGCACTTCTAGGAATACATCCCAAGAAATCAGAAACACCAATCAGAAAGAATATATGCACCCCTATGTTCATAGCAGCACAATTTAAAATAGCTAAGATTTGGAAACAGCCTAAGTGCCCATCAGCAGAGGAGTGGATTAGAAAACTGTGGTACATCTACACAATGGAATACTACGCTGCAGTAAAAAAGAAGTAATTCTTACCATTTGCAACAGCATGGATGAAACTGGAGACCATTATGCTAAGTGAAATAAGCCAATAAGAGAAAGATAAATATCACATGATCTCACTCATTTGTGGAATGTAACGAACAATATAAACTGATGAACAAACATAGATACAGAGACAGAGAAGCATCAAACAGATTGTCAAACTTCAGTGGGAAGCCAGGAGGGGGTGTAAGAAATCAACCAAAGGACTTATATGCATGTATATAGGCATAACCAACAGACATAGACACTAGTGGGGGAGGTGAGGACATGTGCTGGGAGGTGGGGGTGGGCAGGGGAGAGGTCAACGGGGGAAAAAGAGACATATATAATATGATATGTAATACTTTAAACATTAAAAATTAAAAAGTGCCTTTTTCACAATATGTCTCATAATTAACTTTCCATGATTATTACCTTATCTCTTGTAATTAACTCTCTGTATATAACTAATTCAGTTGTTTTCCTTCTTAGACTTTTCACTCTAGGCAGGGCCACGTTTGCTGTCTGTTTAACTTATTTTCTCCTTTACCACTATCTAAGTGAGTATGAGAGGGTGGGCTTCTTACTATTTCCTCATTTCTGTGTCCTCTTAAAAACATTGCCATGCTATTGAGACAAGCTAGTAAGCCAGGACAAGTAAAATAAGGAAATTTAGAAGAGAGAAAAAGATTCTCACCACTGGCTCCTGCAGACAGAGATGTGGTGGTGTGTGTGCTGACATGGTAAGAAACTTTACCTTCTGCTAGGCTGTGTCAGATGACCCAGAATCCCTTCATCGGCAGCAGCCTCCTGGGTGAGTGAAGTTTCAGCCTCTTGGAATGATTTGGCTCTAAAAAATTCTTCTGCTTATATTATAAACAGTTATGAAGAGATTGAAAAATATAGGTATGTGAGTAAAGGAAATAAGCAGTTATGTTTTTTTTTCCCCTTCTTGGTATTTTGCTTAGTTTAGTGAGGTTCATAATCAGAGTAGTATGATATTTGTTGTAACTTACAACTAAATGGGACAAACTAAAATACAGAATCAAATATTGTTCTACCTGAGACTAAAACAACCACTGTCAATAATAAATCAGCCTTTTTCTCTTGATTATATGTTTCTAAACATTACATTATATTTAAACAGATGTATTATTATTACAGTGACCCAGTCTAAACATAAGAGGAATACATGTTTCAGAATCTCTTGAAGTATGCAAAAACACTTTAGAGTCAATTGCTTAAAACATAAACAAATCACGAAAATTTTCTACTATGAATCCAAAACTGTTTTAAGTGAGTCAACATTTTATGAATCATAACAATATGCTAATACATTTAAGGTCGTGACATACTTATATGAATATGGCCAAACATACTTTTAACCGTCTATGGGCAATGTTTGGAGCAAATGTAAGTTCCCAGACACTTTGCGTTGGAAGTAACTAATCAATGTGCAGAGTGCAAAAGGGCACAGGATTTGGTCACCGGAAAGAAGAGAAGCACTCACAGCAAAAAATAGTTCAAAGTGAGGTAGAGAGGGTCGAATTCTTCTGTAATAAGAGATGCCAGCTTCTATTCAGACATCCACATACTAGGCACTTCTAAAACGAAGAAGGCAATGGGCACGTCAGGTCAAAGGGAGGCCAGGTCAAATGTTGACATATGTCAGGCAAGAAACACTGTGAAGGTGATACGTAGCTATGTATTCTAACTTCTACATGTGGATTCTTCGGTCTCTAGATAAAACCAGGGATCGTAATACTCCTGGAGATCTGTTATAAATTTGATCGTGTCTTACTGTTTTCTCTTCTTGGTGGAGCTTTTACTCGCCTTAGCCACAAAGAACTGCAGCTAACCAAACTGACCACAGATGACCTTTTACTACAAAGAGTTCAGGGTATGGCTCAATTAATGGAAATAGATTTGTGGCGCCTCCACATAGATCCAAAGAATTCTAGAAACCAAGCCAAGTCAGCCAATATGAGTGTGAGCCAATGATAAGAGAAAATAACTCCTTAGACCACTGAGTACCACTTGGCATTGAATAGCAATAATTTGATTTATATTGCCTTTATGCTTTTACAAGATCAAAACTTCTTTTTCAATAATTTTTTAAAAAATATGCTTTGAAGAACAATTAACAATTTTTTAAAAAAATAACTGAGGAAATGTTGGGAAAGGTGTTGTGCCAAGTTATTCAAGGCAGAGGGCACACGCTTTTTTGTGCTTTGATGCTTTGATTCATGCTTTGATCACAATAAGCCATCTATTTTTCCATTTTAGGCATTTCAGTTAAAAAGATTTAACTATTTCATAGTAAATAATGTCCCCACCTCCCTGAAATTTTCAGGTACTATTCCTTGTCAATTTATTCCTCCTAAGATCAATCTATTAATTTTGATTTACCAATCACCAAGCATTTTAAAACAAGACAATCAGGGAGAGATTAGAGCAATTGAAATCAGGTTAATCTTTACAAATCTTTCACTCCTAATATAATCTAATATACATTTTGAGGAAATCTTAAAAACAGGTATTATTATTTTTTTTCAATAATATAGGAGCATAGGGAATACTCTCCCAAAATATTTAAGTTCTAGAAAAATTTTTTTTTATTTAAGCAAGGTGAATAAGATATAAAACAGATACAAAGCAGTGCAATGGGCTTTAAGGAAAAGGCAAAAGTTAAGATTATATTTAGCTTTGTTTAGGTTTTCTTGCAAAAAAAATGCTGTATAAATTTTAAGAATTGCTAAATCTTAATCTGTTTTAGTCAAAGTGATGTGTACAAATAAAAAAATTAGGGAAATACTAAATAATAAATAGTCTCTTGCTTCAATATTCTTCTCATCCAACTTTATTTCTCACAGAAATATACCATCAAATCTTTCAGCTTTTTAAAAAGCAATTTCTTTTTTAAAAGCATATATACATATACATATACATATACATATACATATACATATACGTGTGTGTGTGTGTGTGTGTGTGTGTGTATACATGCCTGATGCATGAAATTCATACAAGAGTAGGCCTTCCTTCGCCTGGCTGCCAGCACTGGCTTTCCTCTGGCAACCGGGACCCGGGCTTCCCTCTGGCTGCTGACAGGCACCGGGGACCCAGGATTCCCTCACAGCCCTGGCTTCGCCTGGAAGGATGGAAGGACACCCAGAAGAACATCTGGTCTAATTAGCATATTAAGCTTTTTAATATATATATAAAAAGAGAGAGAGAGAGAGAGAGAGAGAGAGAGACTACTTGTTACTCTATTAAGGATTTAGATGTTATATAGCTCTTCATGTTAGTGGTCTGCTATCCATAGCACATTGATAAAGTTCTGAAACAAAATGTTGAATGAAAAAACGCAGATACAGGCTAGTACATTTTAGCTGATTCCATTTGTATAAAGTTCAAAGACAAACAGAATTAACTTTTTACATATGCCTCAGCTTCATGCTTGCTAACACTTGGGGAGAATCTGAATCAAGACTCATAACCTTCCACCATCCTGTGCCCTGGGATTCTGTTTTTCTAGGATATGGATAAAACTAAAGGCACAGCCGAAACCGGTTTGGCTCAGTGGATAGAGCGTCGGCCTGCGGACTGAAAGGTCCCAGGTTCGATTCCGGTCAAGGGCATATACCTGGGTTGCGGGCACATCCCCAGTGGGGGATGTGCAGGAGGCAGCTGATCGATGTCTCTCTCTCATCGTTGTTTCTAACTCCTTTATTTCAGAACAAGAAAGCAAGAAGTTACCACTGAGACTCAACATTTATCATTATTACAAACAACAACAACAATAATAATAATATAACCTATAATAATAAAAGCATAATATGCAAATCAACCAAATGACTGAACAGCAGAACAACCATCTGGATGACCTTCAGGACAACCACACTATGACATGCACTGGTGCCAGGCCAGCCAAGGCGAGTGTGATGTGATTGGTCAGGGGGCCCACCATTTCCCATGATCACCTCTGTCTAGGCCACCCTCTGCAAGGTGATCTATCGGGAGGCTCCAGGGAACAGGGGGGGTGTGGCAGCAGACGTGGGCAGTGCAAGGCCTAGGTGGGGGCAGGTAGGGGGGTGGAGCTGTGAGGTAGCTGGGGCCTCAAAGGCTTACCCTTACATTAATTTCATGCACCGGGCCTCTTGTCCTATATAATAAAGGGTTAATATGCAAATCAACAGAAAGGTGGAAAGACAGTGTGCTCCCACAGGGGGAGGGCCGCTCAATCAGACGCCCTGAGCCAGGCTCACGGCTGGTGAGCACAGAAGCCATGGCGGGAGAAGCTCCCTGTGGCAGCACTAAGGGTGTCAGACTGGGGGGCACAGCAGGTCTGAGGGACACTCCCCCCCCCCACCCCAGTGCACCGGGCTTCTAGAGATAATGATAAGAAACAATGTAATATGTCATTGTTCATGTTATGTGGCCCTGATGATATTTTAGTTGAAGACAGAGTCCTAGTTTCCTGTCGTCTCTTCCTAAAACTCCTGCAGGCTTTATTATTTTTTAACCTAGAGACATCCCCTAGCTTTGTATCCTCTCCATGGCTCTTTCCCGACCATCTATAAATATGAGTACAAATCTTTTGGATCTGCCTTTTCATGAAGTGGAAGGAATGCTTTTGAGTCTGACAGACTAGGTTCCCCACTTACTAGCTATGTGACCTTAAGTTACTCCCAGAACCTCCATGAACTCTGATTTTAAAGATTATATTGATGTTTAGAGCACAAAGTTATTGTTCGATTATATGAAATACAAGGCAATTTATCACTTTGCTTTGAGTACAATAGACTTTCTAAAAATGCTAGTTCCTGTTCTTCATCCTTATCCATTCCTGACCTTCCACTCAGGCTTAGCAGGTCATTATTAAGTTAGTTAATCAAAGGCCCACAAATGTGTCAATTATGTGATCATAACAACATCCTCATGTACATAACAGCTTAACCATTCATTTTCTACAGAAATAGTTTCAAGTGATAACCTTGGAATATCCTTATTGAATCCCATGCATGAAACAAGCAAACTCAACTGAATAAAATGATAGATGTTGTAGAAAGATAGATCATCTGGCAGATTAGGGGAAGTGGGTGTCAGGTGGGTGAGAGGGGAGATAAGCAACTAAACCATGAAGAGGGTAGTCTCTAAGGGTAAATATTCCTTTAAATTCTTCTTGTGAATCTTTCTAATACAGTATGGAACAAGCTTCCTGAACTATAATCTCATATCCCCCAAACATTCTTCTTTTGCAGATGACAGAAATAATGAAAAAGTTACTGAAACACTTATTTGTTGAATAAGTCAAATAAATGGATACAATAATGATTAGTACAATGTATAAAGAGTATGAATTTTAAGACAAGAAAAAAATCAGCCTAAATCCATGATCCATCACTTACTAGTTATGTGCTGTTGGAAAATTTAATTTAGTTACATTGCCTAAGGCTGTTTCTTAATGTGCCAAATGGAGATAAATGTAGTGGAAGATAATGTACCTATTTTTTAGAACTGTGGTGAGCATTAAAATGATGTTTATAAGGTCTTTAGCACATTGCTCAATAATGTTTATTACTAACTAGAGGCCCGGTGCATGAAATTCATTCACTGGGCAGAGGGAGGGGTCCCTCAGCCTGGCCTGCATCCTCTTGCAGTCCAGGAGCCCTTGGGGATGTCTGCCCGCCAGCTTAGGCCCATGGGGATCAGGCCTAAGCTGGCAGGCAGACATCCCTCTTATAGTCCAGGGCTCTCACAGTCTGGGACCCCTCTCTCCTTACCGCCAGCAGAGGCAGGAGAGGCTCCTGCCACCACCACTGCACTCGCCAGCTGTGACCCCAGCTTCTGATTGAGCAGTGCTCCCCCTGTGGGAGTGCACTGACCACCAGGGGGCAGCTCCTGCATTAAGTGTCTGCCCCCTGGTGGTCAGTGTGCATCATACTGACCGGTCATTCTGCAGTTTGGTCGATTTGCATATTATACTTTTATTATATAGGATACTACCTGTAACACCACTACTGTTATTTCCACCATTTCAGTGTGTGCCTTATCCATTTCATGTCTCAAAGGCAAATACAGAGCCATTCTTCTTCTATGAGTGGATCAGAGGCCCCTGGTTTGAATAACAAAATGACACTGGCAACCCTTCAGAGACACGTACTGCCTCACCTTGCTGCTCTCAAGAGTCCTGGTTTGCTAACATTTTCCAGTGTGACAGTTCTTGGTGTCACAGCCTCCCTCCTTCTCAACCTTCACGGGTTACATGATCACCTCCGTATTCTCTACAGAATTGCAAGAAAACTTCTAGTTCTTTTATAGGCAGAGTTTGTGCCCCTGGCATAATAATTTTCACTGCACTTAAATAATCTATGTACCTTTCAAACTACAGGTGAAAATAAGAAACACTGGCATTTCTATGGAGCCATCCAATGTAACATTTCCCTGGGCTATTTGAGTCAAATGTGTCTGGTTCATTTTGTATAAACGGGATGTATTTGTTTCAGTGACCTAACATTTTTATGGCTGAGCCTCATCATCCATCATATTTATATAGCTATAAGTTCAATAAAAACTGTGACATTGTAAACAGATATTTCTGAAAGCAGAGAACAACATTTTCTCAAAATGTATTGTCTCCCTTGATGACATTTTTGGTTGTTTTTGACCAACAAATATTTCTGGAACAAACTTTGTCTGATATTTTATAGGATAAGCTTCTTTTCCCTCTTTTTGTAATTTCTGTTATTGGAAATGTTTTGTTGTTGGTAACAGTGCTTATGTAACCAGTTTATAAGATCAGCAGAATTAAAATAGGCACAAACATAAAACAGAGTTCCTTCTTCCTAAATGCTTCTTTTGACTAATCCGTCAAATTGTTCTATTCTATCCTTGGATGAAAATTCCAGCTTTTCCACAACTCGCAGGAATGAATGTTGCATTTTTCAGCTAGTAGAAAGTGCAACCCAGCCCAATGTATGATCATCAATCTTTCATCAGATTTAAATCTCTTTCCCCAGCTCAGTCCTGCTGCAAAAAATCCTGCCTTAGGAAGAGGCATACTGTTGGTTTTAGCACGATTTCCCTACCCTTTTCTTTTACTTCTTCCCCCCATCCACCAATCTCTGACTTTCCAAGGGCTGCGTGAGAGAATGAGGATTGGATTGTGGAGGAGTGTTAAGGACACAAAAATTCTTACTTAAGTGGAGCAGTTATAATGGAGCCCTCTGTTGTGGCAGCATCCAAATGCTGGTTATTTCTCTCATAAGCCATCTTGTGGATTCTCTGAAATTCCCCTATTGGGGAATCCCATGAGCAGTTTCCTGAGGTGGGCAATATTTATCTCAGCTGGCCCCTTTGGCACTGGCCTCAGTCCTGGCTTCTGGCAGCCACCCTCTGTTTATTGGGTCACTTAATTCTAGCCAATGCTTTTGGATGCCTCCTTTTCAGGGTGACGCAAGTCCATACCTTTCCATTCAGCCCTCATCCGACCTATGAAAAACATAACCCATAGCTTTGAAAGAGCATGTTCAAAGCATCCCATCTTTATTCTTTGCCACAGGTTGCTCTAGTGAACTTGCCTCTAGTCTCCTCAAACATGCATCAGGCACCAGACCCTGCATTCCTCAGTTTCCCAAGGTCACCAGGTCATCCCCAATTCACCCTTCTCACTTGGCATGGGGGTTTGGGGCTAGGGGGTGGGAAGACAGCATCTATGTGTTCTCATACTGAAAACTGTTTCTCTGAAGAAATCCATGCTCTGCTGTATCTCACTTTTAAAGCTTCTTTTTTATATAGTTGAGCTAACAATGACTTTTAAGGATTATGAAACTTTTTTTAAACATCCTACCATTCCTTAGATGGTATGGATCCTTGAAATCCTTTATTCTCTTTGTGGCGGCTCAGTTGAGAGTAAGAGAACAAAAATATACTGTACATACATAGCAAAATTTATGCCATGCATGGCAGAAAAGTCTTAAATTTCTGACAAGTAAAGCATTAATCATAATATATCTGAAGTTTCAAAGACAGAGAAGCATTGTCCAGACTGTCAAACCTCAGAGGGAAGGTAGGGGAGAGTGGGGGTAAGGGGGAGTGATCAACCAAAGGACTTGTATGCATGCATATAGGCTTAACCAATGGACACAGACAACAGGGGGTGAGGGCATGAGTGGGCGACGAGGGGATAAGGGCACATATGTAATACCTTAATCAATAAAGAAAAAATTTTTTTATAAAAGTATGTAATGGTATATCAATTGACTGAGCTATGCTGTTTTCTCTTTATTTTTTAATGTTTGAAGATCCTCCCTTTTTATTAATGTTACCATATTGATGTGGATATCTCATCATTTTCCTTTGTAATGGAATAAACAACAATAAGACAAGCCTTCTACACAAGCTGTAATTATCAATCAAAACACTCAGTGTAAAATGTCACTTCAAAAGTTATTTTAATAACACTTACAGTAGATTTGATTATAAAAATAGTAAATGCAGATTGTAGAAAATTGAAAAATACAAAATACATGAAGAGATTGAAATCATCAAGAATTCGAAAAATCAAAGATACTTAAAATTTTTTTTGATGTATATTTTTCCAGTTTCTACTTTTACAATATGTGTTTTGTTTCTATTAATGTGGCCATATTGCATATATGTAATTAATCCTACTTTTAAATTTAATACGATACATTAGTATTAAAAAATAATGAAATAGAAAATATATTTTAATGGCTAAAAAATCTATCATATAGTTGTAACATCATATATTTTATCACATCTTTATTATTAAACATTTATGTAATTCCCAAGTTTTACTATAGTAAGCACATCAAGAAATTTTCTTATACTTAAAACATTGCATATAGTTTTTATTATCTGCTTAGAATATACACCTATACTGGCTAAATCAAAATCAAAGGGTTTGAACATTTTGAGCTTTTTAAATTTATGTTCTAGTTTCCACCAGCAATGGTGAGTACAAATAGTATCAAATTCTACTAGATTGCTCATTGATTTAAAAAATTGTTTAATCTATTGAGGTAAGCTTGTCAATAAAACCATATGTTTCAAGTGTACAACTCTATAACACATCATCTGCTTGTTGCATCATACACTCATCACCATACTGTTTCCACAGTGGCTGCACCAATCTGGATTCCCACCAACAGTGCACACGGGTTCCATTTTTGCCACACCCTTGCCAGCACTTGTTTGTTGATTTATTGATAATAGCCATTCTGACAGGTATGAGATGATATCTAACTTTGGTTTTAATTTTCTTTCTTCTGATTAATGACATTTAGCATCATGCTACCTAATATCAAATTATACTACTGTAAGAGCATAGTAATCAAAACAGCATGGTACTGACATAAAATCAGGCATCTAGATCAATGGCCAGAACAGAGAGCTTAGAAATAAACCCACCCCTTTATGGTCAATTCATATTTGATAAAGGAGATGAGAACATATAATGGGGTGTAGATAGTCTACTCAATAAGTAGTGTTGAGAAAATTGGACAGATACATGCCAAAAAAAAAAAAAAAGAAAGAAAGAAAGAAGGAAAGAAGGAAAGAAACTGGATTTCCTCCTTAAATCATACACAAGAATAAGCTCAAAATAGATGAAAGACTTAAATGTAAATCGGGAAACCATAAAAATCCTATTAGAAAATATAGTCAGTAAAATCTCAGACATTTCATATAGCAATATTTTTATCTGAAATATCTCCTTGAGCAATAGAAACAAAGGAAAAAATAAACAAGTGGGAACACATCAAACTAAGGGGCACTGAGCTCTTTTCCCTTAAAAAAAAAAAAAAAAAAAAAAAAAAGACAAAAGCCTGGCTGGTGTGGCTCACTGGTTGAATGTCCACCTATGACTCAGGACTCAGGAGGTCATGGTTTGATTCCTGGCCAGGGCACATGCCCAGATTGCAGGCTCAGTCCCCAGTGTGGGGCATGCAGGAGGCAGCTGATCCATGATGCTCTCTCATCATTGATGTTTCTATCTCTCTCTCCCTCTCCCTTCCTCTCTGAAATCAATAAAAAAAATATTTTTAAAAATGAAAAGACAACCTGCTGAATGGGGGAAAATATTTGCCAATAATACATCTGGTAAGGGGCTAATTTCCAAAATTTCCAAAGAACTTATATGTTTTCAACACCAAGAAAACAAGCAACTCGATTAAAAAATGGACAAAGGACCTGAATAAACACTTCTCCAAAGGGGACATACAGGTGTCCTATTGCTCTTTAAATTTCAATAATTTCACACATGAAGATGGTATTTTGCTATTGGTGGTGTTTTTATTCCTTTCTCTGATAATCATGCTCTTTAAGTCGCTTCCATTTACAATACATAAAAGTCTGAGCCATTTGGAATATTCAATCTGAAGCTTCCTTACTTGAAATGAATTAGTTACTGAGAATCTTTTCTAATAGTATAAAAAAGTGTATTGACCATTGTGGTGGGTAACTGCGTCTGGAAATCTGGGCCAAAACCATGTCAATTTTGGCTTATATTCCAGAACTCTGTGATCTTGCCTCTTTATTTATTTTATGTGCAGGAGAGAACTAAACTACCTTCTAAATGCCATTCTGGCCGTAGGCTGAGCCCTACTAAATCACTTCCATGTGGAATCAACCCTGTACCTCCCATGAGCCTTTCTTTCCTGTGAGCGTCAGCCTACTGGCAGCCTGTACCCCAGTGGCTCAAGCGCTTCCTCAAAGCAGCAGCTGAATCCACTTTGCAGCTTTTCCAAAACTTGCAGAAAGAACCAGCTCATCACATCTCATGTCATCGATTTCAGTACCAGCCATCAGGAGGCCAGGCTGCAGAAGTTGGGGTGTCAGCCCAGGAATCTCTTCTCCAAGCTCACAGGCAGTGCCATTACTCAGGTAGCAAGCTCCTGTTTTTGAGAAGTTTCACCTTCATGGAATACCTACTCTAGGCTAAATTTTAATAATGCCAACCTATCTTCTTTATTTTCTAGCTTTTTCCTGCTACCACCATGGTACCTTCCAATTCTGTTTTTACTCTTCTGTTAACTAGTTAACAACTTCACATCTAAAAATTATGTATGTTAAAATTATTTTTTCTTTAAATAACTAGTGAGATTTCTTTCTCCAGATTAGACCCTGACTGATGCACCTAGAAAAAAAGCAGTAGCAGAAAATATGAACCTGTTCTCTTGAAAATAAAGGGCCAAATGTCTACATGAAAAAGAGCCAGGTAGTTGATATTTACTAATGTGCAGAAACCTTTGAGTTAGATTTGGATTTTATGGTTCAAGACATGTAAAATATTATAGTATAACACATTTTTAAAGTTGAGAAGATGAAAATGGCAAGTGTAAAAATCAGGGTCATGTTGGTTTTTTTTTTATGTGGTTTTAAATATATTTTATTGACTTCAGAGAGGAAAGGAGAGGGAGACAGAGATAGAAACATCAGTGATGAGAGAGAATCATTGATCTGCTGCCTCCTGTACACCCCACACTGAGGATCAAGCCCGCAACCTGACCGGGCCATGTGCCCCAACCAGGAATCCAACCATGGCCTCCTGGTTCATAGGTCAATTCTCAACCACTGAGCCACAACGGCCGGGCAAAATCAGGGTTGTTGATGGTGCTGTGGACTGAATTGTGTCCTCTCCATCTTGATATGTTGAATCCCTAACCCCCAAGGCGATGGTATTAAAGGATGGGGTCTTTGGGAAGTAATTAGATGAGGTGATGAGGGTGAGATCCTCATGGTGAGACTAGTGCTTTTTAAAGAAAAAAACACCAGAGAATTTTCCTTCCCAGTGGTATGAAGACAGTGATGAGGCAGCTGTCTGTAAGCCAAGAAGAGAGCTCTCCCAGAAAACAACCATGCTGACTCGCTGGTGTCGGACTTAGCTTCCAGAACTGTGAGAGAATACATTTCTACGGCTTAAGCCACTCAGTCTATGGTATTTTGTTACAGCAGCTTAAACAGACTGTTATTATGGGACAGAACAGTTACCATCCCATTTGAAAGAAATTATTAAAATTTGATGGCATGTGAATGAAAACATTTTTAGGGAGAAAACCAAAGGAGGGGAATGTTCCCCAAGCTCATTGGGCAAAGGCATTCTATGGTCTGGGATGTCAGAACCCCAAGTGATTCTTACAACGGAAAGTTATTAATTTAAAACAATGGTATTTCATTCACCTATAAAAATGATAGGTACCATTGGCCTTCTGATAAAGTTTTCCAGGACCCAGACCCAGTTGAATTTTCCCAGACCCAGTCTCACTCTCTCATATGAACCACCTCAGTGACCAAGATGCTGTAAGAACTTATTGAAGAACAAATGGAAAAGGAACTGGCCAGGCTTTTGAAATCGTCATGGCAGCCTCATGTAGGAGGGCAGGATTACACGGAGCAGTGATGGGTAAATAAATACAAGAATATAAAGGTCAGGCCTGACCACTAGTTGCTTATCTAAAGCAAGTAAGCAAAATGCATTCTACTTATTGAAAATGTTTTTGTGATTATTTCTCTTAAATGAAATTTTTAACTATTTTGTTTAAATCTGATCTACATAATCGTGAGTTGTGTTTTCCTACATTTCTTTGTTTATTTCTAGTAAAATAACACAAAATGATGCTTACAAGTGAGAGGGAAAATTACCTGCAATCCCAAGAAGTAACCTTTTTGTTTATTCCTTTCAGATTGCTTTGATGTATATATTTTTTTCATAATTGTAATCTTAGTGAAAACAATTCTTTTCATTGTGCTATTTTAAAAATTATTGAATAAACATTTTATGTAAATATTTTAATGACACAACATATAACATAACGTGTATATTATACATATAGAATATATAGTATATATTTGACAATAATTATATATTGCAATTCAAATGATTTTTTGTTAGAAAATAGTATTTTTCACTTTTTCCTGTTGGAAACAATATGTCTATGAATATCTTTGTTCACATACTTTTAGGGTTTATTTTTTTTAATTGTTACCAAAGATAGCAAAGATTAAATGAATGGAGCCTATACTGCGGAACTCATGGATCAGTAATGAAATTAGTCAACATAAATTAGCCAGAGTTGCTAATGTATTTTCATTAGCGGAGTTGGCGCTTTCTTTATTTTATTTATTTACTAGAGGCCCAGTGCACAAAAATTTGAGCACTCGGGGGGGAGGGGAGAGGGTCCCTTTGCCCTCTCACAGTCTAGGACCCCTCGGGGGATGACCATCTGCTGGCTTAGGCCTGCTCCCCAGGTGATTGGGCCTAAGCTGGCAATTAGACATCCCTCTGGCAGCCCAGCAGCCCTCCGGAAATGTCCAATTGCCAT
>NW_006295824.1:283733-310127 GCF_000327345.1 Myotis davidii | reverse complement strand
TGAGGCCCCTTTTGTTTGTTTGTTTATTGTGAATCCTCACCTGAGGATATTCTTTCCATTGATTTTTAGAGAGAGAGGAAGGGAGGAGGGAGAGAGAGAGAGACTGATGTGAGAGAGACACATCCCTTATGTGCCCTGACAGGGCCGGGTATTGAGCCTGCAACAGAGATATGTGCCCTTGACCGGAATTGAACCCAGGACCCATCAGTCCACGGTCAGATGCCCTATCTACTGAGCCAAACCAGCTAGGGCAGTTGGTGCTTTTTTTCATTTGACCTTGGGGAAACTCTGGGAAAAGAGCAGGGGCACTTCTTGGTGGTTCTACTGCCTGACTTCACTCTCTGTGTCCGGATCATTTCATCTCTGCCTGGTTGGAGACCTCTGGAGGAATGTGGTAATTTACTGTTGTGGATAATAAAAACATGGCAGTGGGGGCTCTGAAGTCAGTGGATTTCAGGGGTAGGATATCAGTGCGTTCATTGTATGAGCTAAGTGTGATTGGGAAAGGGAAATGTAAACAAACAGAAACCAAGAAATTCCAGTAAAGGTGAGAGAGCTAGAGGTAAGAGAAACAAATTCTATGGAGGTTTTCCTCAGAGACTTAGATTTTGTGACCAGAATGGTGTTAAAAGAAGTATAAGGAAGACAAGATTATTGGCTGCATTTTAGCATCTCCAACTGTATTCAGAGTATGGAAAAGAAATGTATTTTGTGAAGTCTAAGAAAAATTAATTTTGATTCAGTAGGGACAATTTAAAATAGACATTTGCCCACTTTGTAGGGACCTGGGATTGACGAAATCTGTTTTGGCCAGTTTATCACTAGCTCAATTTGAATCAAACTGCCAAAATGTTATTTTAATGGATTTTATTGGTCAGCTTCAATTCTAAGTTAAATGCAAACATATAAATTCATTTACTTTCAAGTTGGTCTTATTTATAATATACATATGATTCACACAGATTTTTTTTAAAAAGTCTTCTAGTTACTAAATATATTCTTAAGATAAATTGAACTTCTTGACTAGATTTTTCCAAGAAGGGTTTCCATGGATTTTTGAAAATAAACTTAAATGTGTCCACAAAAATAGGACGTTATTAAGATATTCTTCCTGATCCTCCACTTGACTGTTTCCAAAACAAAAATGGAAACTTAGTTTGACCTCTTGTACCATGGTGCTTGCCATGTATTCCAAAACCAAATTACATTATCACCACAAATGAAACAGCAGCCATGGAAAACTGATTTTGAATGGGGCATTCCAGAGTTTAATCTTTAACATCAGCATCAGATAATACTGGGCTCTCATAGGGTGTTTGGTATGCTAATTGACAGTACTTTAATAACTATATATACTATATATATTATATATATTACAGTATATGTGTGAGATATATTACAATTTTTGCATTGATTAAATTAGTGTTATTAAATAAAATGCTAAATAATATAATTTTATTACCTAAGTGGAAGTTTGACTGAAATACAGGATGTTGCAAAAGTAGGTTTACAGTTGTTCATATAGAAAAATGATACAATAATTAATAAATAAAAATACAAGAATAAACTCTGTCTCATTTATTCATAACTATAAACCAACTTTTGTCCTACCCTGGAAAACCTAAGAGAGAGCTTTTTACTCAACTGATGACACAAAAAGGACATTTTAAGTCAACTCAGTGTTCTCCTGCACATTTTAACTGTATTCAGACAGGAGAGCCCCTATACTGTTATTACTGTTATTACCTACACATTGAATTGACTTCACTTTTTCCTCATCTTGTCTGCAGTTGCAGACAGGAGATGGCCATTGTGCCACAGGATACCTCCCTGTCCATACTCTTGCCTCACGGTGCTCACATGGGGGAACTGGACAGTAGTTTGGACACCTATCCTCCATTGATGGCAAATCAAAAGCCAGGGGAGCTATTCACTGAGGCAGGGTTCTAAGCTTTTTTTCCCCTTTTCAATGATAGGGTAAAATTATGGCAAGAATGTGTTTTTTAGGCACATGTATCTATTTCTTTTAACTTTCTTGTATCTTCCTAGATATAACCAAGTCACTCTCTCATTAGACATTAGATAATATTACTATAGACACTCATTTAATCTAGGAGTATCAAATTTATTCCAAGTCAATCAGTATCAGCTACCGTATTTTTACCATGTATAAGACACTATTTTTTTCTAAAATCATTAGACTGAAAAAGGAGGGGCCTCTTATACATGGAAGTCAGCCGAGGAGGTAGCTGCCCATACCTTGTCAAACAGGCTTCCTCCAATCACGAGCCTTATTGTTACTGATGTCAGCTGATGCTGTAATTGGAGGTAGAGGTGGAGAGTGCACAGATGCCACAGGGACTGGAGCATTCTGAGTCCATGAAGATGTTAAAGAATAAAAAGGCAAATACCAGTAGGTGATTGTCTTACTCTGAAAAATGCAAACTGAATGTCATCAACTACGCAAAAGAGCCTGGAAATAGAGCTGCAGAGAGACAATTTGGATCTCCTCCCACAGCGTATGATCAGACAGTGGAGAAAACAGGAAGAACAACTCCTTAAGATGCCAAAAAAGAAGAAGGCCTTAATGGTGCATTTCCCTTGGTTTCTCAG
Organism: Myotis davidii; assembly: GCF_000327345.1. Taxonomy (NCBI): domain Eukaryota; kingdom Metazoa; phylum Chordata; class Mammalia; order Chiroptera; family Vespertilionidae; genus Myotis; species Myotis davidii. Next base: position 307,514 of record NW_006295824.1, on the reverse strand, counting down.
TGGAATAGTAACAATTTATCAGTACCTGCTAAGTGCCAGGCATTGCAGTGAACACTTTGATAGTAATCATTTAATCAGCATTGTTTGCAATTTATAGATGAGACAGCAGAAGGTCAGGGGATTATGCAAATTGCCAACTCCTATACAGCTAACAAGTGGGCTGTCTGAATCCAGAGCTTGTGCTTTTAATAATTCTACCAAAGGTTTCCACAGCATAGATCTGGTTCAAGGAAGACAATGTAATGGGCACTTTGACCCATGTGGATCTGTGTGCTTTGTAAGCTCTGGGTTGTCACACCTCTAGAAGGGTAATATTCTCCACAAAGGTGTTGGCAACATAGGCCACTATCCTGATGTGCTTTCCAGTAACAGATACCAGTGTGTCAGAGGGGGAGGAAAGCATATATGAAACTCTCCAATGTAATCAGGCCTTTTCAAAGCATTCTGTTGATTTCAGAGAGGAAGGGAGAGGAAGAGAGTGATAGAAACATCAATGATGAGAGAGAATCATGGATCGGCTGCCTCCTGCATGTCCCCTACTGGGAATGGAGCCCACAACCGGGCATGTGCCCTGACTGGGAATCGAACCGTGACCTCCTGGTTCACAGGTTGGCGCTCAACCACTGAGCACACTGGCTGGGCTCAAAGCTTAATCTATTGAAGTGAGAAGAAGGAACACACACACTCATAATTAAAAGCTGGATTCAAAGGAAGATTAGCAGTACAGTGATAAAATCTTCTTTACTATTTCATTTTTTGGGGGATTTGTCACATTCACATATTATTAATGAATAAAAATGATATAGTAGTAATAGTACTTTTTCTCTTTAAGGAGTCTTTTCTTTTTTTAAACTATATTTTATTGATTTTTTACAGAGAGGAAGGGAGAGAGATAGAGAGTTGGAAACATCGATCAGCTGCCTCCTGCACATCTCCTACTGGGGATGTGCCCACAACCCAGATACATGCCCTTGACTGGAATCAAACCTGGGACCTTTCAGTCCGCAAGCTGATGCTCTATCCACTGAGCCAAACCAGTTTCGGTGGAATCTTTTCATTATAAGTTACTTAAAGGAAGCCTGACACCCAGTGGCATTCTTTCCCAGTCGGGGGCACCCATCCAAGGGCATTCCTCATAATGAACAAGAGTAAGCCTGGGTCAGGGGCTGTGGCCACCACTCACTAAATCAGCTTCCAGTTTTTATTTTCAGCACATGACTAGAACCACAAAGTTATGTTGTAAGTCTGGGTGAGTCACGGTTCATTAGCTGATAGTCATTCCGTTGTTAGAATTTTCCACCCTGCAAATGTCAAAATTAGAGCTTGAAAGTCCCTAGAGATTTAAGAATGAGTTCCCAATTAAAGCTTAGTGTTCACATGGGTTAACAAGAGAGAAAGGACTCGCCAGGGAACCAAAATGCTCTCATTTGATAAAGCATGGACAGTTTGAGACAGCAGACATGTGGCATTTTCAATCTTTTTTCTTTGTTGCAAAATGTTAAGCCCCAATATCCAGATTGCCTCCCTGCTATGTAAGTCTGCCATGTTAAAGCATTTCCTCACTTATCTTAAGTGGAATTATATATTCAGATATTTCATAAGAAAAAATGTATTATTTAAGACACTTGCCCTCACTTTAGTGTCTCTAAAATCAAAAGTACTATTTTTTAAAGACATCAAGACCTTTTATTACTGATCATATGTTATACTTAGCCATCATATTAATATTGATTAGAAATAGCTTCCAGATGGATTACTCAATCATCTATTGTATTCAATAACATTTACCATCTATATAATTTAAGCCCTCAAAGAGACAGACATTTGTAAATATAAGCTTGTGATAAAATACCTGTATTACTCTCCAAATAATACAGAACTATGATTCTCATCTCTGACCTTAGCCAAAAAATTTTGTTGCTTATGATTGTGGAAATATTCTGGGTTCTGGTTTTCCTTAACTCGTCTCTTGAGTACATCATTTGCTCAGGAAAAATACCCTTAACATTATGAAAATACTTTGCTCAAGATGCCATAACCTGAAAAACCAGCTGTGCAAAAACTGTCAAAATAGACTTCATTAGGTCACAAGTGTGAGGTCCATATCTTAATGAGCTTTATTGAGTCCGTCAGAAGCAATACGGAATGGTCACACTCTCTTTTGGGCTTCTGGGATAACTTCCCCAGTCACCTAAGTTGACCCCTTGGTAGCAAATCAGTGGAAGAGACAGTGAGATGTGCATACTCTGTCTTATTGACAACAGGGTTACTTATATCATTTTCATTTAGTCAGGTGAGAGCATATTTTTTTTCAGTGCCTGTGTTGTGGCTTAAAAGAGGGACTCGGAGATAATCTAGTTAGAACTCAGGCACTCTTTGCAACTCCAATGTGGCAGGTAAAGAGGATATAATTTTTCTGTCTATTTTTCCAGTCTTTTCTCCATTTGTAGTATCCTGGCATGTACATCTCATGTAGATACATGGTTCCATCATAGCTATGTCATAATCAAGATTCCTTCTGGAAGAAATACATCCCTTCCCCCCCATCTCCTCATCAATTGCATGAGAGATGGAGACTGACAATTTTAAACATGATACATAAAAATTAAAATCAGAAGGATAGCTTATCTGGGTGATCTTCTTGTAAGTTATATACATGTCTAATCATTATGATTTATACCTGAAACGAATATAATACTGTATGTCAATGGTAATTGAAAAAACAAGCAGAAGAATATCAATTTCTCATTCATCTCTTTAAAAAATAATGTAAAACAATTAAAGATTATTTTATTTTTAAAATGTATCAATAAACTATAGCATCCTATGTAAAATTTTTATTTTCACATTCATTTTCATCATTTATCCATATGCAAAAATATTACATCTTATATAATAAAGAGGTGATATGCAAATTGACCATCACACCCTCCCACGAGATAGCCACCCCCTGTGGTCATAAGATGGCTACCATAAGATGGCCAGCAGGGGATGGCAGTTGAGGGTGACTGGGCTGGCAGGGAAGCAGTTTGGTGTTGATCAGGCTGGCAGTGGAGTGGTTAGGGGGTGATCAGGCTGGCAGGGGAGTGGTTAGAGGCAATCAGGCAGGCAGGTGAGCGGTTGGGAGCCAGCAGTCCTGGATTGTGAGAGGGATCCCAGATTGGAGAGAGTGCAGGCTGGGCTGAGGGACACCCCCTCAGTGTACACATTTCATGCACTGGGCCTCTAGTATAACTGTAAAAATGCATATTTCCTTATTATATAATCATTTTTATGTGCATCAGGCCTCTAGTATAATTTTTAAAATGCATATTTCCTTATTATATAATTATTTTTCATCAGTTCATAATTATTTTTTTCGTATGTAATATTTTATCTAACTGATGAGCCATAATTGGATTTGAACATTCTCATAGGGTGAGATGTGTAAATTTTTAATGAGATTTTCTTTAATGGATACTGCTAATATTAACAGGTTTATACATGAAGCTCTGTGGCTTCCATGAAATTAATTTCCAGGAGAAGGTTTACTAAATCATAGTGATGATAATCTTAATTTCTTTGATACATCTTTGAAAAGAATTGCTTAGTTTACTATGCTTCAAGCAGTGTGTGAATATTCTGGTTTCACCACATGATGGTTAATATTTGAGTATTGCAATTTTGCAATCATTCACCAAATATTTATTTAGAGTCTGGGATACATTAGTGAACAAAAGTAACCTAAAACATCTGCCCTATTTCAGATGGGCTAAAATAGTCCATATCATTGTTTCAAATTTACAACCTTTTCGTTGACCAGGAGGATATACATTTATCTATGTGTTTATCTATAATTTTCATCTTTGTGTGTGTGAATTTCCTGCTCATGTGTTCTGGAGTCAGTTTCAAAGCAGAGATCCCACGGCCCTGTGGCCTCAATGACCTGAATAAATGGCTCTAACATTTTAGGCTAGTCAGGGTTATCAACAGTCTTCTCTGTTTCTTATTCTCTCATCCAGGTACCTGGTGGCAAACATTTCTAGTAGTGCCTCACCGCTAGTCGTCACTTCCAGAGAGCATGTGCCAAGGCGATGTGATAAGGACTGTTTGCTGCCACAGCTATCAATTATCTGGAAGTAACCACAGTACCAGGCTTTCCTAATCTGTTCTGTCAACCAGTGGAACTCACCAAATACGTGGAGTAGATTAAATAGATGAAGCAGCCTTCAACAGCTTAAAAATATCCAATTCTGCTGCATTTTCTGCTACCTTTCCTACTTGTGTTGAGTTATTTGGTTGTCATGTTAGACAAGTTTGAACTATTCCTCTCCTGAGTCATTATACAGCCTGGGTGTGGCTTGTAAGGAAAAGGTCACTGCCTGAAAAGCTGTATTATGCAATGCAGGATCTGTATTGACGGAAGGATGGCAACATCTCCTTGTCAAATGGCTTTGCTCAGTGGATTTGACTGTGAGCACTTAAAGCAGCGGTTCTCAACCTGTAGGTCGTGACCCCTTTGGTGGTTGAACGACCCTTTCACAGGGTTCGCCTAAGACCATCCTGCATATCAGATTATTTACATTACTAGAGGCCCGGTGCACAAAAACTTGTGCACTCGGGAGTGGGGGGTGGTCCCTCAGTCCGGCCTGTGCCCTCTCGTAGACTGGGACCCCTCAGGGGATGACCACCTGCTGGCTTAGGCCCCTCCCCGGGGGACTGGGCCTAAGATGGCAATCAGACATCCCTCTGGCAGCCCAGCAGCCCTCGGGGGATGTCCACTTGCCAGCAGGGAGCAGGCCTAAACTGCATTCGGACATCCTTAGTGCTGCTGAGGAGGCAGGAGAGGCTCCCACCACCACTGCTGTACTGGCAGCCATCAGCCTGGCTTGTGGCTGAGCAGAGCTCCTCCCATGTGAGAGCGCCCTGACTATCAGAGGGCAGCTTCTGCATCGAGCATCTGCTCCCTGGTGGTCAGTGTGTGTCATAGTGACCAGTCATTCCCAGTCTTTCTGCTGTTAGGGTCAGTTTGCATATTACCCTTTTACTATATAGGATAGAGACCTGGTGCATGGGTGGGGGATGGCTGGTTTGCCCTGAAGGGTGTCCTGGATCAGGGTGGGGGTCCTGCTTGGGTGCCTGGCCAGCCTGGATGATGGGCTCTGAAAGCAGGTATCTGGGGTTTGTTTGGCTTCTATAATTGAAACACTGTTGCAGCTCCAGCTCTGTGACCTCGGCTGGCTGAAAGCAGATATCTGGGGTTTGTTTAGCTTCTATAATTGAAACATAGTTGCTTTTGGAGCTGTTGTTTTCAGGTTCAGAGCTGGGCCATGGCAGGCAGGGAACCTTGGCTTCCTCCATCACTGGAGCAAGCAAGCCTCCTGTTCACTTCAGCTGCCTGGCTGTCGGCTGCCACCTTGGTTGGCAGTTAATTCACATATCGTCCTGATTAGCCAATGGGAAGCATGTTGGAGGTACAGTTAATTACCATGTTTGTCTATTATTAGATAGGATTATTCATAACAGTAGCAACATTACAGTTATGAAGTAGCAACGAAAATAATTTTATGGTTGGGTCACAACATGAGGAACTGTATTTAAAGGGCCAGAAGATTGAGAACCACTGACTTAAAGAGTAAGAGGTAAGTGCCCAAGGTACAGAACTTAAAAATGAGGACATCATTTGAGTACATTATAACAGAAAAAAATGGAAATAACTCTCAGGGCCAATACTCAAGTTAAGGCACATGGTTTTGCCCAACACTTTCCTCAGTTTTCAGCATTCCTAGGCTTATAGATATTTTATGAGATAGCAAGTCCTTGGAAAAATCCACTGTGGTCTCTAGAATTAATTTCTTGCAGAAATGCAATGACCATACACATGACAAATCCCTTGCCAAGTCAAGACAAAAGACCAATAGATAGCAGTAGAGTCTGAATCAATTTCCTTAGACTTTGAAAGTTGTGTTTACATTGGATAGCTGAACATTGTTCATATTTGTTGTATTTCTAATTGGCAAAATGTGATCTTTTTAAAGTAAAAGTTTGATAATGTCTTTGACAAGCTCTGTAACAACATTTTCTGCCTTGTACCATGTCCAGCTACTTGGGATTCTCTGTTGCCCCTCGTTTCCTGGGTCTTTGCCTTTTCTTCTGCCTATAATAATGCCTTTTCCTTCCTTTGCTGGACAGTTGCTTATAATTCTCAAGTTTTGGAAGGTTTTTCTTTCTTCAGTTCCAACTCCCAGCTTTATTGAATATAACTGACATATAATGCTGTTTAAGTATAAGATCTAAACGTGATTATTTGACGCATGTATTTATTGCAAAATGGTCATCACAATAAGATTAGACCACACATCCATCACCTGACATGGTTACTATGTTTTTGTATTATTTTATGTGGTGAGAACTTTTAAGATTTACTCTTTTAGGAACTTCCAAGTGTGCAATACCGAATTGTTAACTCTAGTCACCATGCTGGACATTAGATCCCCAGAACTTCTTCATCTTACACTGGAAGTTCATATTTTTTGACCAACATCTTCTAAATTTCCTGAACTCCAGTCCCTGGAAACCACCAGTGTACTCTGTTTCTATGAGTTTGCATTTTAAGATTCAGCATGCAAGTGAGATCATACAGTGTTGATGTTTTTCTGTTTGACATTTCACTTAGCATAATGCCCTTATGGTTTATCCGTGTTGTCATAAAAGGTGGGATTTCCTTCTTTTCTTCTCCCTCATTTAATGGTCCTATATTACTCCAGTGTACATATATACCACATTTTCTTTATCTATTCACCCATCAACAAGCATTTAGGCTGTTTCCATGTCTTGGCTACTGTGAAAAAAGCAGCAGTGAACATGGGGGTACAGATATCTAGTTGAACAGTGATTCATTTTTTCCCCAGATACATGCATTAAGTGCGATGCTAATGATATGGTAGCTCTCTTTTTAAGTTTTTGAAAAAGTTCTGTGCTGTGCCAGTTTACATTTCCTGAAAAGGTTTTTCAAATTCTTTCCTTTTTGCTCTGTCCCTATCAGCTTACTGCTTTCATAGAATTTAATATAGCATACTTTAATATTTTATTTCCTTGTCTCTTTACCTCATCACACTGAGCAACTTGAAGGAAGGTAATATTTGTTTGATCAGTATGTTTCCTTGGCATCTACTAGATTCTTGACAAAAATTAATTGAAGGAATAAATGACAGATAAAAAGAAAAGAAGTAAGAACTTTCTGACAATAGGGACATTTGCACAATTGAGGGAGCAGGGGCATGTTAACAAAAAGAAAGCACAGTGTGCCCTGGCCAGTGTGCTAAATGGTTAGAGCATCAGCTCGGGCATGTTGGGGCAGCAACCAATTGATGTCTCTCTCACATGGATGTTTCTCTCTCTTTCTCCCCATCCTCCCTTCCACTGTCTCTAAGATGCAATGGAAAAATATCCTCAGTGAGGATTAACAAAAATAATAAGAGAGCACAGTGTGAAATGATTGGCAGTTCCTATTTGAATCTTGTCTTAAGTTTCTTAGGGGCCTTTTAAAACAATTTTTTCTATGCTACCATCATTCATTAGCTGCTTTATGAATCTACAATTTAGTACTGTGGTTAAAATGAATGGGGAGTCATATCATCTTTGTTTGCTGTTTTAATACTCGATCTGTCCATTTTTATGCAAATGAGAGATCCAAATTTGCAGTTTGATTGTTCAAATAGCACTGCCCTGATTGATTAGAGTCTTGTGTTCTCATTGGTCATTATGGAGCTGCTCTGATGCTCTGATTGGTTGGTAAAGATGTAAATGAGAATATAGCTGTGCAGCTCTGATTGGATGGGGCAGTTCTCAGCCCAGTGGTCAAAATACCGTTTCCTTCACAAGGGTGAGGTGGGATGGGCAGGGCTGCCATGCAAGAGCCTCCACAGCTCACTCTGCTGCTTTCCCCTGATATGCAGTGTGCATGGGAGGCCTCTGCAAACAATGGCTGCTGGACTCTGAGTATGAATCTGATTAAGCAGAAGGAGTCCTTTTGGCAGGTATATTCCCTCTCCGAGTCAACAGTAGGAAATGACAAGTATACCATATCTGTTAGTAAATACACAAATGCCTGTTAAAATTATGGTTGAGATATTGAACTGCAGCTGATTCATAATACAATGATGATGGAATGAAAACTAATAGAAAGTGATCAGGGAATATGAGGAAGCATTTTAAAGGGAAAAATACAAAAGACTAATAAACATAAAAAATGATCAACCATTCATCAGTAAATGTAAATTAAAACAACTTTTTTTTTTTACTTTCCGATAGACAAAACTACTGAGATGGATGATCTACTTATTTAATTGGTAACCCGGTGTGGATGTGGTGAACAGGAATTCTGATACATTGATGGTGGGAGGCTAAAGTGGTGCAGTATTTCTGGTGAACAACTTGGCAATAGCTACAAAAATAAAAATGTACATTCCCTGTCATGCAGCAATCTCAGTATTAGAATTTTTTTCTGTGTATATATATATATATATGGCGATGTCTTCAAAGACACATGTATTTATTGAACATAGTTTGTTAAAAAAAGTAAAACAATGATAAAAATGTTCACCAGTGGGTCAATGAGTCAAATACTTTCCAATCATTAAAAAGTAGATTGATAGGTAGCTATGTATTCATACACACTTATACAGAATACATTCTTTTTTTTTTGTAGGGTGAGTGCTGGAACTACTGTTAAAAATAAAAGTTGCTAATTGATGAGCATTGATCATCTTGGTCACCGCTTTTCTAGGCCAATCTTTATAATAAATATCCTGGATTTATTGGGCAAGTTGCTGCTCCGCCCTGACTTCCAGCCTTATCTGTTTATGTTTTCTCTGAGAAGTGGAAGGTGCCTGAGATGTGTTTTCAGTATCCAGGACTCCTTTTTAGAGAACTGCCCTGAGGCTAGTGGAGCTGATTTGCCAGCAGATGCAGAGAAGTGCCTTGAAATGTACTCCTGGGTGTGCTGGCTGCTGTTAAACAATGACTGTTGGGTAGAAGAATTCATGAAAGCCTGCCTGGCTTCCTTACCTCTGGTTGGAATACCTCTGAGGTGTAACTTACATTCCAGCTGTTAGATGGGGTCAGGCTGAGCTTATCCAGTTGCGGGACACGTGCCTGTGGTCACATCGTTGCTTATCATATGCCATTTCATATTAAAGCTATTTGTAAACATTCTGGGATGTTAGACTTTTGAATGCAGGACTAATGATCTATTTACCTCTGCATGGCCCACAGAACCGCAGAATAATTTTACGCACAAAGCTGATTCCATAAACACGTAACTGATAGAGTCGTTTTTGTTTTACATTTTCTTTCCCACAAGGACGGCTGGATGGTTTTGTGCTTATGCCCGTTTTTTTCTTGCTTATTCCTTTCTGTAAACGATGGCCTGGATTTGTTGGCCAGCTTGCTAAAATGAGCGGTGCACCACTTTGCCACAGGTGAACGTATGTCCTGAAACCGGCTGTCCTCAAATAGACGAGCTACCTTGTCATAGTTGACAAAGATTCTCTCCCTGAACAAACTCCAACATGGCTTCTAGCAGCCTAAGGCGGCGTCCCTGGGATGACCCAGGCACCTTGAGTTCCTGTGTGAAAAAGCACGAGGCTGCCAAAACAATTCATCACTTGTCCCAGCTAACACCTGAGGCTAGGTCCCAGCCCTCCCAGTCTTAGAGCACTTATTAACCAAAACAAACAAACTTACTATTGTAAATTCTTCCTCTGTCCCTTGGAGATGTATATGTATCTCCTATAACCAAGGACAGTCTTTTTCAAGGACTTGAAAGCCATTCCTTTGAAATGCAATCATCAGGAAGGAGAGGGCCCCTGTCTCCTAGCCTCTGTGGGAGGAGCTTGGCTTCAATAAGTTGTTAGTTTGCAGGCACAGATGGCCTAGTGGCATTGACCTCGACCTCTTACCCAGCTTATTGTGATTTTTCATCCTGCACCTCCATCCCACCCCATGCATACTGCGAGGGCATCTGCTCCCTTCCTCTCCCTCTCGGCTCACTTCCCCTCCCTCTGCACACCTCTGCACAGGGAAAAAAGCTCAGCTTACACTGCACTCTTCCTACTGCAGTGGTAATCACTAAGCAAAACCTGTCTTTATGCCTTTAACTAGCCTCCAGCTTTATCTTTGACAACACTTCCGAATCTTGTGGGAAGCAATTTGCTTTATTGCTATTAGGGTAAGCTATAAGAGCCATTGAGAGTTAATCTGCATTTTTTGCTGTCTATTTACGGTCCTTTGCAAATACTAAATGTCCATGATTACCATAGTTTAAGATCTGTTCTGTTGTCCAAACATTAATCTAGTTACCTTCCAGTGACAGATTTGCACAACGCTGAAATATTGGATGTAAAAATATGTTCTCTCCCATTGAGTGAACATCTGAACCACCATCTCACATTATTTAACCAGCTGTTTTGTCCATGGTTTTAAGGTCTGTATATATTTCCTATTTTTAAAACCAATTGTTTCGGTGCTCATGGTATGTTATGTAGTTACAGGATATTTAGGATGACTATTTCATTTCTAAGACCCAATATTTCTAAATGTAATAACCTTAGATTTATTGTATATTATTAGATTATTATTAAAATGCAATAAACACTATTTCTAAATGTAATAAACTTAGACTTGCTTTGCCAGCATAAGTGCCTACATTTTGCAATATTTACAACATGACCCAAGAGAATATTTATATAGTATTATGTAGGTATATATGTTTGAATGTGTTTTCCTTTGTTGTGGAGATAAGCAGAAAAGAACTTGTTAAGTGTTGGGATTTACTATAATAACATATCTATTGATTATTTACTTGCTATGTGTTAAGAACTTTATGTTCATTTCTACAAACTTCAAGATAGGCAATATATTTCCAATTTCAAAATGAAGGGAATGAAACTCCAAAAGGCTTTGCATTATGAAATTTAAACCTAAGTCTGTGTCATTCCCAAATCTATGCTCTTTCTACTATACTATACTTCCAAGGTATGTACTATTGATGGTTTGGAAAAGAAAAATGTTTTTGCTGAACTATTCTCACAAATTGTCTGACCGCAAACATGTACAGGAAAATCTCCAACTCAAACTTAGAGACAAGAAAAGTGAGTCTTCTGTGCTATTGCTTAACAAATACAGCCAAAATGATTTAAAAAATAATTTAACTAGGTTCTAGGATGAAGTTGTTTACTCCAAATTTAATAAATTACACCAAGGAAACCTGCCTGTTTTACACAAGTTAGAATGAATACATTGTATACTATTTTTTAATGTTGTAAAGAGCTTTCCTGGGAGGTACAAGAAATTTATATAAACAAAGGAAAGACAGCTGCACAAAAGGAAATTGGCAGGAAAATATAATAAAAACAAAAATATCCTCCAGAAATACAAGTTAAATATTCAAAAGTATTAAATTATAACTCTTTTATGACTTGAAATTTGTTTTTTATTTATCTTTTTGTCTGATTTACTGCTAGGGTGGAAATAACTGCTTTTTGACTTTTTAAAAATATATACATTTTTTATTGATTTCAGAGGCAAAGGGAGAGGGAGAGAGAGAGTTAGAAACATCAATGATGAGAGCGAATCATTCATCAGCTGCCACCTGCATATCCTACACTGGGGATCAAGCCACAACCTGGGCATGTGCCCTAACCAGGAATCAAACCATGACCTCCTGGTTCATAGGTTGATGCTCAACCACTGAGCTCCACTGGTCAAGCTATAACTCCTTTTTTCTTTAGTGTGTTATTACCAATTTTTGCATCTGCTGTGACTTTTATCTGTAGTTAAGCTTCACTAACATTTAATGTGCACTGTATCAGAGTCTAAGATATAGTCCAGCAGGCTCACAGTGACATAGCATTTTTTCAAATCAGGAACTAGATATTTTTATCTCTGAAATTTCAAATTCCTGCTAGAGAAGATGTAATCTTAAGGATCAGATTACATTTAAAATCCACAGTAAGAGCCCTAGCCAGTTTGGCTCAGTGGATAGACCGTCGGACTGTGGACTAAAGGGTCCCAGGTTCGATTCCGGTCAAGGGCATGTACCTTGGTTGCAGGTTCTCCAGCCCTGGTCAGGTGCATATGTGTTTCTCTCACATTGATGTTTCTCTTTGTCTCTACCTCTCCCTCCCACTCTCTCTAAAAATCAATGAGAAAAAATATTCTCGGATGAGGATTAATAAAAAAACTTAAAATAAAATAAAATACACAAAATTCATAGTAAGCTCTTTTCTACCTTAGCATTAAACATAATTGTGGTAAAGGCCTGGGGAGGATGGGAGTGGGGTGGAGGGTCAATGGAGAAAAAGGAAGACATACGTATTACTTTCAACAATAAAGATACATTTTTAAAAAGAACTGAACGTTCTTCTGTATGATTGTGGAACGTCTAATTTTAGCTTTGTAGGGAAGGAAAAACGTCTTTATCTTCTACCCATCTTAGGTTCATTGGCTGAGGCCCTATACATTTTGGCAAAAGATAGGCTATCAAGAGAAAAACAAACAGGCGTTTTATCAACATGTGCATCACATGTGTACACATGGGAGCTCCCAGTGATAAGTAATGCAAATGGGTGGTTAGAATTTCGTTTGCATATCAGTTTAGGCCAAACAAAGGGAAAGGGGCTTTGGGATTTGGGGCTTCTGGGTGACGGACACAAATTATGGGAAGGTGACCAGGAGAAGTACGGGAAACAAAGGTTGTTTAGCAAGTTCTGTTATGCAGATTCAAGTCAGAGCCTTCTCTGCTGGTAAGAGTTGTGTAAGAGTCCTCTTCTTCCTGTTCCAGGAGAGGGAGACATCTTTACAAATGTAAATTTCCTTCTAAAGCATTTCCAGGGTTTGCAGTGGCTCCTTGGCATTTAGCTCAAAATAATCTATTTGCCAAGGAGGCGTATTTTAAGGTGGCAGATACTGACTGGTTCAGTGTCTACTTTTTATGTCAAACTCTTTCAGTCTATCTTTTGTCTTTCAACAATTTGATCCACAGGAAGGTTTTAGTATCCCCAATTATTTAAGAATAAATCCTTAAGTCGTTAATTCATATATATATATATTCTTTTTACATTTGGACACAACAGCACCATTTTAGTTTCAGAAACAAGAAAAAAATATTGTTAGGGAATAATCTCCTTAAATCTTCAGAAAATCCAAATCAGTTGTAATTGTCCCTTTGTGTATAAAGTTAAAGGCCTGGAGTAATGGAACTTAATGAGAGGCTCTTGGAACCTGTCACGGATTAGGACATGCAGCTTTGGTTTGAGACCAAAAAATTCAGCTGCACATTTGTTTGCCTCTTACTTAAAGAATAAGTTTTAACATTTTATTGTTAATAAAGAGCTTCTGCTTAGTTTCAGAGTTCTCCTGATGCTTTTGTTTCTTAATGCTTTATTTTTTACTGTATTTTCTTATTAACCTCTAAAGTGAAATAATATGGTTGATGCTGAAAAGAAAGCCAAAAAGCTTCAATCATTTTCACTTCCAAGAAGATTGTTTTCTCAGGCTTGTTTTCTCCCTCTCTCCTTGCCTTTTCTCTCCCTCCCGCTCTCCATCCCTCTTTGGCTTCCTTTCTAGTTTCTTCCCTTTTGTCCCTCCTTGCTTCGTTTCTTTCCCAGCCCCACACGTTTAAAAATATATTCAAATACATTGAATATTGGCATCTTCTGGGCTTTTGACCCCCCTCCCCAGGAATCTAGTTTCTTCCTGAAGATTTCTTCCACTTATCCTATTTCTCATAGTTATCAAGTACACATGATAAATACCAGAACTAAAAACTGGAAGAGAAATACAATAGAAATTGGCCCTTAGTGACATATGTAAAAAAAAAAAAAAAAAAAGCATAACTGATCAATGTTGACATGGTTAGAAATTATCTAGGTCCTCTAATTGGATTACTTAAAATATTATCATTTATCTCTGTCCTTGAAATGTTTTCTCTCCTGCTCTTTTACCCTATTCTACTTTTCTTGTTCTATGTTCTATGATGTTGGCTATAAAGCCTATTTTAAGAATAAAACTAGCTGCTACTGAAATCCAAATTATAAAGCACAATTATTTTAATGAGCTTTTTTCATTAGTGTGGTTTCTCAAACATGGAAACAAGTTCTGGTCCAAGTTTCTGAGTTTGGCAGTGCGGGAGCAGCAGGCTTGTGGGACTCTGGGGATACACAGAGGGACAAATTTGACAGAGCATGAAGAATCATGTTCTTTTCTCTCCTATTGGTTTCTATGGGAATTTGTTCTACTCAGTTTCTAGTCTATCCATCTCAGACTGTGCGTTCTTACACTTACCAGAACATTGAAAGTAATTAGAGATGAAAGGGAGGGAAAGGAGAGCATTGATAAACATGATCAGAGTTAAATCACGTCTTGAGGGAAAGACATTGTGTGGAGTTCAATAGCTTGAAGAGTTTGTCAGAATTCTATTGATTTTGAAATTTTTAGCTTATTGTTTCTTTCTCAGACTGTGAGGAATGATGTAATTTACTTCTGCTCCTTTAGATGTATATTTTATTTATTTTTCCATTACGCACTTTTAGATTTTTTTTAATGGGACATATTTGACTTTATAAGATTTCTTACTTCACCTAAACACAGTTTCACAAACCACAAAGAAATATATTTTAGTCATATCAAGTTACTATGTAGGGGGGCAAGCACTTAGACACCTAATTGGGGGCCTTTATGAACCTTCAAAATTTGACCTCTAGTCTTATCATGTCTTTACTAATTCACTTATAAAAAACTTACTATCTGTGTGAGGAGGCAGAAGATGAAGAGAGATTATTTTTTAACCTTAAAATGTTGTATTGTGCTATTATAAATTTTTTGTATCTAAAAAAAGGGGCTATATTTGTATGGGCTTTAAAAGATGGCTAGAACTTCAATAAATCTTAGGTGAATACTCTTTCAGGTGGAAAAAGCAATATGAGCAAATTTTTTGTATGACATTTTGGCAAGATTTAAAGTTTCTTGGTCTGATTTTTTTTCAGGGTGGTTTTGGAGGAGGGGTAAAGAGAATTATTACTTAAGGTTAGTAATAGAAAGTCTTACTATGAAAACATACCCCAAAGTTATTCTTTTGTTTCCAGAAAGTCATTAAATATCTGAGTGACTAGAATAATATGACATATCTGCCCTTTAATTTTTTTTTCTTAAACCCTATCACCTCCTAAAAGACTATGCAGCTTATTTACTACGGTAAATAAAAGTTTATCCACAAGAGCGGAATTTTAGTCCAACTTTTAAAATAATGTCTCCAAATGGCTAGCATGTGCCTGGTACAGAGCCAGTATTTAATAAATATTTGGTGAATGAACGAATGGATGCATGCTTCAGAATTTAACTCTGGTGATAACATGAAGGACACATTTTTGGGAGACCCTGCTTTTATTTAATCTCAAATTTCACTGGTGCACTTACTAAGTCTTACACATGCATTCTACATTACCTTTCAGTGAATCACTCCCTTTGACATAGGGTATTTTCTGTGAGCCAACCTGTCCCTTCACCCGTTTGAGTCTCACCCATGGGAAGGAATGGCATGAGCATCACATACTAAGGTCCAAATGATGTTTCTTTGGCTTCCTCAGGACAATTACCTCCTTACTTATGTGTAAAATGTGCATGAAAATACTACTTCATAGAATTTCTATAAGGCTAAAATGACAAGACCTATAAAATTCCTGGGACAGTGCCCAATGTCTTATGGAGGCTTACTAAATGTTAGTTTCCTTAACTCTCCATTCTTCAAGACTCAAGTTTCTATCAGGCCCTTAAAGTCTTTTCTAATCACCAGAGCCCATAATTATTTTTCTCATTTTTGAAATGCATACTTTTTCATACACCCTGAGATTTTTTTATACATCACTTGGCTAACATCTGTACTCTCTTTTTGATGCAAAGCCATGCCCTGCCATGTATGTATTGTTCTGAAGGTGTATGGCTTCAAGATGTTGCCACATCTGCTTCTTACAATGGCATAGAATAAAGTTTTGTTTTGTAACAAGTTACTCCTAATGCAATCACTTTGTACTATATACAAAAGATTCTCTGGAATGCATGCCTTGAAATTCCAATAAACTTGAACCTTGCTGAGTTTTATCTGAAAGACACTATAAGAGAGTTGGGTTGTGCTATTATAAATTTCTTTGTATCTATTTGCTGCCTTTATTATGTAGTTTTCAGACCTTTGGGGCTATCATACAGGTATTCAGTGGTACTGGTTTTACTGTCTCATAGATGTGGGATTATTATGGCTTTTATTAGTCAAGTCTAAAAAATAGTTAAATAAGAGTATCTGCCAGATTAATTTTGTCATAGTAAGTTATTCTCCTTTTTTCTAGATACTAAGTTAATCTATGTATGTTGCTATTTAAGCATGTTCATATTATATGAATGGTGCATATACATATTTTATATTGCATGTTTATAATTTGTTATTTTTCTTTAAATTGTGACCTCTTTAAATAAGGAACTCTATTACTTATTTTATGCATTATTTTCATTTTCTGCATAATGTCCTTTTTGAAATGGTTTGTCATTTCCTCTTAGAATTTTATAGTGAAAGCTAACATAAAATTTGTCTTTTCTTTTACCTTAGAATCAGTATTTTAGCCCTGAACTTGGAGTAAGGAACATGAAGATGAGTATGAATGTTTTTTCCAAAATATGTATTTCTCAGTGTTCATCTGGAATCTAAAAATCCCAAGTTCACAAGTCTCATTTATTTTATTGTGTTTCTAAATATTTGCAGAAATTACAAAATATATCAAATTTGTTTTAAATTTATTTAGCATAAAATGGAACTGTTCTCTAATTTTTAACACGAGAAGAAAAATTATCTTTTCCCTTTTTAAAAAAAAATATACTTCTATTGATTTCAGAGATGAAGGAAGATGAAGAGAGAGTTTGAAACATCAACAATGAGAGAGAACCATTGATTGGCTGCCTCCTGCACTCCTCCTACTGGGGATCAAGCCCGCAACCTGGGCATATGCCCTTGACTGGAATTGAACCCCTCAGTTTGCAGGCCAATACTCTATCCACTGAGCCAAACCAGCTAGGGCATCTCTTCCCTCTTCTAACCAGGTTGTAACACCTATAAAACTGTGCTTTAAAGAATCTTATTATACGTTAGTGTTAATATCCCAATTTTCCCTATTACCTTTTAATAAGTCCAAATCAGAGAATTATTTTAATGCTTGAATTGTATTTCTAAAACAAGTGTAATAAAAATCTCTAAGAAAGAAGGATGGTTAGGTGTTTTTAATCATCACAGTGTATACATCATTTTTCATGGCAGAACTGTCAATTATTTATGAGGAAGTTAATGTAAGATTACATTTGATGACTTTTCATACCAAATACCTGTTTAAACTCTTAGAAAAAAATGACAGTGTCTTAAAAAAGTATATCTTGTTACTTGACTTCTCAAAATTATATATACATGTCCTATGTGTGTATATATATATCAAAAGTCAGTGTCTCGGTGCTTCTGCATTCCCAGTGTGAAGGGCGGCTCCACTTTCTTGGGAAGGCATCACTCTTTGCCATGGTGCTCACTAATTTTTATTCTTTTTTCTTCCAACCTTCTCAATTGTGGGTGTCCAATATGCCCCAAGTGATGTGTGTGTGTGTGTGTGTATATATATATGTGTGTGTGTGTGTGTTTATGGGTATGTCTATATATATATTTCTTTGTGAGCTGGTCTACGGTTTTATCAGGCCCTAAAATACATTATAGAATTCTGAGGCCTATTTGCCACCTCCCAAGTAAAAGTCTGCTCTGGGTTTGCAGGTGGTTAGAATCAGGTGGGCCTGCTTACCCACTTTTGCACCTTCATTTATTCTTTCTTCAAGAAACCTTTATTGAGTGGTAACTGTGTACCAGGCATTGTGTAAGATGCTGATTCTATAGAGTGTGGACCCTAAGAAAGAAGGTACCCACTAAAAAGGGCCCCTGGTCGCTAACTGGGTTCAAAAGAACAACAGAAACTAGAGTCTGGTAGCCATTTCTACATAGAGGCCCCTCATGCCAACTGTACTTCAGGGAGAAGCCTGCCTGGCGCTGTCTGCCTGCATGGTATTTTCTGCTATAGGAGACAGCCCTTATAAAGGAGATCCTGAAATCCTATTTCAACCAATAGGCCTGAGACTTTTTATCCAATTGGAGCTGCACAGACATATCCTCATCAGTTTCTTTATTGACCAGAATGGCTCTATTCTGACCAATCAGAAAAGTACCCTTTGAACCAATGATTTGGAGTCTTCATTTGTGAGGATGGGCCAATCAGGGACTAGGGGCAGGTCATCTGTCTATATAAGTCAGCTAGTTCCCTCTGGCTCTGGGAGCAAACTTTCCCTTTTCACTGAAGACTGCATTTCCCTGTCTGGAGCTGAAAAACTGAGGATGTCTCACTGGGGCAGAAAAGACCAGCACAGGGCAAAGCAGACTGGCTGGGAACAGGCCATGGAGGGGCAGAGCAGAGCTGTCTAGCTACAGAGGGGCTCTAAAGCCATCTGCCCCCAGGCCCACCTCACAGTCATGCTGTATCATTACTGAACTATTTCGCACTGTATAAGGTTTTCTTCTTCACCAACACCCCAAATTGGGGATTTCTGTTGGTTAACAAGAAATAAAAGGGAACTTCTGTCTTCAGGGAGATCAGTCTAAAGCCAACAGACAAAATATGCAATTACAATGCATCATTGCAAGTGCTAAAAGAGAAATTAAGTATAATTGCAGGGATTTGGGGAACCGAGATGAGAAACTGTAGTTAGTCCCCTGGTAAAGGATGCAGTGACTCAGAGAGGGTGTGGCATGGCAGACATCTGATAGGAGTTGGGATCTGAGCTGAGTTTAAAGAATAAGAATGCCTGGCCAGTTGGGAAATGAAGGGAATTTTCAGGAAATGGAAAAACATATACATAACACGGTGGCATGAAGAGTATGGCAAACTCAAAAACAAGAATGACTAGAGCATAGGATGTGCATGATGAAGCTGCCAACTGAAATTGGAGAATTTGGAAAGCTACATCACAATGTAACCTTGTTATTTTGTTGAAAAATAGTTGAGTGGCTTCCATCACGTTTATGTTATTATCCACATTCCTTTGTGAGGCACCTAGACCTCACAGACGCTTGCAAGGTCATTTCACTGCTCACTACTGTGACACCTCTACTTGTTCCACCTTTCTGCTTTCCCCATAGGTGGCCTAGATCCCCTGTGTGGAGGGGATCACATGGAACATATGGAAGTGAAGGGCCACAGAGATGCTGTTTTTGCCTTCTTGGTTTCTTCATGTCATGGCTGCTGTTCTACTCTGCTGTAGAAGCCCTGTGCTGGTGTTGGGTGACCCTACACAATACACATTACCCTACTCGGAATTTGACATGGGGAATGAGACACAAAAGCCCCTCTACTCTCAAACAGATCTAGTTATAATAACTCATCTTCCTTTTGCCTCCCTTTATGTTTTAGTTACTTTTTTTTTTTTTTTTTACAATTGCCACACTTAGTTCAATCTGCTATGGAAGCATCTCTTTGGATATTTATTTTCCTCTGGGGGCTCTCATGTACATGTACATATGGGTATGCTTTTCCCTGGTCAATCTCTCTTATGTCAATTTATTGTCAGGCCCAGTCAGGGACCCTAAGCGGGGAGAGTAAGTTTGCCACCCTTGCAGTAGTTTCAGGGAAAATTCCCTGGATATTTTCATTGGAATTTCATTTGACTTATAGATAAATTTGAGGGGAAATTGAAATTTATATAATGTTAAGTCTTCCCATTCATTAGCAATGCCTTTCCCCAAATGTCTAAACTTTATTTTAAGTCCATGTGTGAGATTTTATAATTTTTCTGTACAGCAGTTTTACATCCTTTTTTAATTTTGTCCTTAGAAACACTATATTTATTGATGCTATAACAAGTAGATTATTTTTTTATATTATTACATTTTCTATTAGGTTATTGCTAGTGTGTAAAAATACTCCACTTCATATTTTTCTTTCCCCCAGAATTCCTGTAGAACTCTCTTATTTGTTCTAATAGGTTATATATTTAAATTTTTGATGAAGGCAAAATATTTACAAATGACAGTCTTATCCCTTCCTTTCTTACCCTGCTACCCATTTTTTCCTTTTACTTTGTTATTTTATAGGCGGGGAACTCCAGGATTATGTTGACTTTTGTCAATCATGGTGGACCTGTTGAGTTGCCTTCTCTTAATGAGTGATAACAGTTATTAATTTCTAGAACATACAAAATTATTTTTTACCTTAGGAAGTTTTTAGATACCATTTTCTCTGCCAAGGATGCTGTTTTGTCCATATTCTTCATCACTCGTTCCTTCACATTATTCATGCCAAAGCTTAAATCTCACCCATGAATAATTCCTGACTCTCTCATGAATAATTGTACAGAAACCAATGACAAACTACTTGACTTAAGCAATGTTGAGGCAATCTATTGGCTGAACATTGAAATGTGCAGAGGTGACTGTGGGTTTAGTCACAACTGGGTTTGATATTGAGGGCTCTGTTTCTCTCTCTTGTTTCTCAGAAAGATTCCCTTTAAGTTGTAAATGTGATTACAGCCCACTTCTTACAAGCTTAGCAACTCCACAAACATGGGAACTTCTTCCTTGTTAAAGTGTCAGATTCTGATTGTCCGCACTTGGGTTATGGCCTCATCCTCACGTCAGTCACTCTTATAGGGAAAAGTAACCAGAGCCTTTTCTCGGTGAGTAGAATAGGCTCCGTGGATAACAGTCTGCCCAGAATTTCTTAGCATGGAAAATAAATAGCTCCCAAATCATTGAGATGCCAGCTAGGTGGACCAAAACATTTGAAGACCTCTACACATGCTCAGAAATATCTTTCCTGGAACCCCCATCCTTTTATTTTCTATCTAAGCCCATTGTAACCTTTATGTCACTGACCCTGATTTGGGATTATTTCATTTATCTATGTTTCCTGAACTAGAATGCAAGCTCCATGACAGGGAGGACACTGGCTTCCCTCTGTACTGTTGCATCTCCAGGATATGGAAAAATACCACATGATCTCACTCATTCATGGATAATAGAGGCCATTATAAACTTTTGAACAATAATAGATACAGAGGCAGAGCTGCCTCAAACAGATTGTCAAACTGCAGCGGGAAGGCTGGGGAGGGTTGTGGGGCAGGAGGGAGGTGGGTGAGAGATCAACCGAAGGACTTGTATGTATGCATATAAGCATAACCAATGGACATAAGACACTGGGGGGTAGGGGAGGCCAGGGGACTGTCAAGGGCGGGGGAAAAAAGGACACATATGTAATACCTTTTGTAATACTTTAAGCAATAAATAAATAAATAAATAAATAAATAAATAAATATTTGATTTGAAAGAATAAACTTAACTAGAATCAATAATTGTGAAAGGTAAGATTCTAATATTTATGAGGAGAAGGTGATATTCAATATTATGGTCTTTATTTCTTTTTAAGTCTCTTTTTTGAGAAACTGTCTTGACAGTTAGATCCTACGCATAGCTAAGCAGATCTATGAACCTCCATATAAACTTAATGAATTAAATCTTTGGGCTGATCTAAACTCACAAATTTAAATTTTCTCTTTTTATTACTGCACCTTGACTTTTATACATATTGATTATCAATATATTTTCATATATGTTCTTACTGTGTTATTTTAAGCATTTTAGTTAACTTCTCTAACAGCTTTCATTTTCTTGTCTATAACACTGGAGTCTTAATATCTAGCTCATATGGTATCATGAAGATTATATGAGATAATGTTGTTAAACACTAGTACAATACTTTTCAATAGTAAGAATTAAAAATGGTCATTATTATTGTCATCATATCTTACCTTTTTGTATAGAACAATTTTAAAGCAGAATTCATGTCAACCACAAAAGAGGTGGCTGTATTCTCTTACAAGCCGTTCTTTATGTAAAATTACTTTCGACAAGTAACTAGTATCTCCCACTATCTTTAGGTTATCAGTTTCCTTCTGATTTATAAAAATCATATTGCAGAGGCCATAGTGACTTAAGAGAAAAAAGAAAAAGAAAATTGTTGGGGCTATTTTCTCATAGAATGTTAGGACCCATGGCAGGTACCCGAGCCTCGTGAACTCATTGATGTTCACCTCATTGGTAAAATGGTAGAAGGAACACTGGGCATTAAACTGCTTTCCAGTAACCATGCTAAAGTCATTCTTTTCATTGGCTTACATGTAAAGTCATCTAAAATACACCAAGTAAAACATTCATAAACACTTATTTGGAGCAGCCGAGGTAGTCTGAGTTCTCCAGGTCTGCTTGATGTTAACTTTCCTTTCAGCAGGTCCACTCCTTCACCTGAGCCAGGTGCTCTCATATTCTTGCTCCCAGAATCATGACTTAGATTAGCCCTTCTAGAACTTTCCAAGTAAAGATATGAGAAGCAGAAGCAGAATGGAAGTGGGAGCTCAGCCAGTGAAAGACTTGGGACATTCTCTCTTTTTAAAAAATTACAGTTGACATGCAATACTGGACTTGTCAGGGTGATCACTTTTGAGTTATACAAATGTGGGGACTCACTTTTACAGGATGTCAAAGCCTGGGAAGGTGAAAGATAACTGGGACCAAAGAACCAGAGAGAAGCAAGTATTGTTGAAAGCGTAGGTTCAAAGCCAAGAATTGTAGGACAATGGAGACAAAGAGAGAAGCAAGTTAAGGTGTCCCAGTCTATTTCTTGGAACAGGTTTTATTGTTTTATTACTTCCTTTTATGTGTAAGCCATAGTGGTGTGTGTGTGTGTGTGTGTGTGTGTGTGTGCGTGGGTGTAGGGAGTGTTGATGTGAGGTGTGTTCATTACAAGAACCAAGGATGAGACAGACACTTATCCCAGCAATAAACAGAGTAAATCAGACGGAAGTGCACAGAGAGGCATCTCAATTATTGAGATCTTAATACTAGTGTTACGCACCTGTTTGTTTTTCCAAATTTTGTGGATTTCCTATTTTTCTTTTTATTTATTCACTTTGTCTTTTATTTCTGTCTATCTACTCATTTACTTTACTACTTCATGTCTGAATGTTTGACATATATTTCTGGGACCAACTTCATTTTGTGTTTTTGCCTGGTCTCTTATTCATTTACACAGTTGTCTATTTTTTCAGTTTAGTTGTTTCCTCATTGTCTTTTGTTCTCATTTTATCCAGGTGTTGTTTTCTTGTTCACCATAGATGATGGTTTCTGCCTTTAAGGTTTGCCTGAGTGATGACTCACTTCCTGGATCCTGGGACAGGGATTGGTGTATTTTTCAAACCTCAGTAGGCAGCCCAAAGAAGTCAAGAAGTAGCAAGCATAGTTCCTGAGGGAAAAGAAGGGAGACAGTGCTGAAGGGAGTAACTGCCTCCACAAATCGTTGACTCTTATATAGTTTTATCCAAATCCAGCCTAGCTGATTGTTTTAATTGTGCACTGACCTCTTAAGTGGTTTCTCTGTCACCACTCTTCCTAATTCACTTACCCATCACAAATAAGCTCTGATTATCTTTCTTAAAACAAAGCAAGTTATACTACTCGCCTAAATCATATATATGGTGATCTTTTATATAAATATATTTATACACATACAGGGTAGAGCAAAAGTGGGTTTATAGTTGTGAGTACACGGAACAGTTTATTCTTGTATTATTTATAAATTATTGCATTATTTTCCATGTGAACAATGTAAACCTACTTTGCCCCAC
>NW_006295824.1:278603-283024 GCF_000327345.1 Myotis davidii | reverse complement strand
CCTCTTCTGAAAGTAGGTTTCTGGCCTTTGCTGACAATGTTGCGATCCTGCTGGCTGAAGCCCGGTGGACTAAAACAGGTTTCTGGGGCTTTGTTTAGCTTCTATATTTGTTACATAATTGCTTAGAGTTGCAGCTCAGAGGCCGACAAGGCAGGCGGGGAACGTTGCAGTCCTCCAACACTGAAGCAAGCAAGCCTCATGTTCAGTTTAAGCTGCCTGGCTGCCAGTCGCCATCTTGGCTGGCAGTTAATTTGCATATCGCCCTGATTAGCCAATGGGAAGGGTAGCGGTTGTACGCTAATTACCATGTTTCTCTTTTATTAGATAGGAGATATATATATCTTCCCATTACCTAAGAGTAAACCCTCTTATCCCTATGAAGTCCAAGTTTGACTAGGAAGATCTTCATAATTTGGCACCAATGCCATCTTTCAAACTTGACTGCTCACTATCCGTCACTCTTCTTTTCACCCCATGAACCTATACCCCATTCCAGCAGCATCTCCTCAATTTTTTATGTGTGTCACTTTATGATTTTACAGCATTGCATTTATTCCTTTGGCCTGGGATAGTTTTCTTTCACTCTTCACCTCATCTTTTAAAACTCTTTTAAATATCATCTCTCCTTCCCAGGCAATTTGAAATGTTCATTCATTTTTTAAAATTTTTATTGTTAAGAGTATTATAGATGTCCCCTTCCCCAGCCCCCCTCCCCTCACTCCTCTCTACCCGTTCTTACCCTGCTGCAATACTTCAGTTTTTTAAAAATATATATTTTATTGATTTTTTACAGAGAGAGGAATAGAGAGCTAGAAACATCGATGAGAAAGAAACATTGATCAGCTGCCTCCTGCACAACTCCTACAGAGAAGGTACATGCCCTTGACTGAAATCGAACCTGGGACCGTTCATCCTGCAAGCCGACACTGTCCACTGAGCCAAACCAGTTAGGGCAAGCCTTCGCTTTTGATGAGTTTTAAAAAGTATCTTCTTTAATAGTTCTCCTTCTCTTCTCCTTCTCTTCTTTCCCCTTCTTTCTTTCAACAAATATTTTTGGAGTGTGGACTCTGCCAGGTAGTGTGGTAAATGAAAATATATGGTCTGTGTGCTTAAGGAGTCACAGTTACAATGTAATCTCATGGTTTGTGACTTATGTTCTACATTAATCATAAACTACCTGGGAACAGAAACTGTCTTGTCATCAAATTTTCAGTAATACCTGACATAGGAGAGAGCATAGAACAGGCTCCCGGAAATGTTTTTAAAAAAGAATGAACACATATGTTAATAAAACTTTTAAATAAAATCATTTTTTCTATCTAGTATACATATTTAATTTGTCTCTATAATCTATCTGCTAAAACAAACAAACAAAAACAACACTACCATTTGGACACTAGACGAAGTTCAGTATGTACATGATCTCTTTTATACTTTACAACCCTATTTCATAGCTGAGGGAACTAAGGCATGGAGTGGTCAGTCATAGTTACTAGCTAAATGGTGCTGCTGAGTCTGTATCAATCCTGATGGACTTTAGCATTTGAATTCTTATTTGCTCTCTCAATTGTCTCCAGTTGCAGTCTTTTGGTCTCTCTTACTAATCATTGGAATTAAAATAAACAGATTTTTTCTCATGTTTATATGTTAAAATTAAAATGGCCTAATGTTCATCCAATGTATTATAATTTTTATGAAAAAAAAATACACACACACTTGTTCTATCTCAAAAACAAAAAGGTAACATGGAATGTTATGGTAATGAACATATTTCATTTTTAATATTAAAAACAAGTGTGTCATAGTTTCTCTAAGGTGTATATCAGAGTTTGCTTAAGGCTTTCTTAACTTGATACAAAATGTTCCTACTTTACATTTCAAAGAGAATCACAACTAATTTCACAATAATTTGTCAGCATGATTAAAGTCACGAGCTTCCGGAGGCTTGCACGCAACTGGGTATGTCCTGATGACAATGAAAACATCATGAAAGTAAAATAATTACCTACCAATAGAGGTTGTGTGTTGTAGAAGTACCATCATTAGGAGATTGGTTTTATAATTTATTCTGCATTATATTTTCTTTAAATTTGTTGTGCATTTTGCTAGAAAGGCACACAAAAGCCATAAACTTATTGATATCCTGCTTGATATTTTTAAATGCTTAGTCAAATCAAAGAACAAAGCACATTGTTTAAAACATATTGAAAATTGTGTTCATATAAAGTTTTTTTCAACATCTTTATTGAGGTATCATTGATATACAGTAAACTGCACATATTTATTATTTTTTAAATATATTTTTATTGATTTCAGAGAGGAAGGAAGAGGGAGAGAGAGAGACAGAAACATATATATTAGAGGATTATTGAGTATTATTAATCAATATGTGTTAGTCACATACATACAGGAATTTAAAAAATAATTTCAAAAAACTCTCAGTAAATATTGGGAGACAACCAAGAAGAAAATAATGATAGCAAAGGGAATAACTATTATGATAGATGTATACAAAGAATATTTTTGAAGGAAAAAGAGCCCAGAAGAAAAGCCTGCATTTATTATATTTAGTATGTTTCCATAATCTATTTGATAACGTTTTCCAAGGGGAACTAAATATTGTGAAAATGGTACATGGTGTTAATCACATATATTAGTCAGAAAGAATGTCATGTACAGAGGTACCCCTGAACTATGCTAAGGTTTAGAAATGTATAAGTAAATTAATATATGTGGAGCAAAAAATATTAATAGTCCCCAGGTAAGAGACAGTGCTAGAGTAGTAGATTTCCAGACCATAAAAGGCTTTCTAAGGACTTAGTCATAGAATTCCACTGGGAAATTTTCAGGAATGATGGGACATGATTGAACTGTGTTTTTCTTTTTAGAACTAACCCTTTGGACTGAGTGTGGGTGACTAAAACCTGCAGTATGGAAACAGCTTGGAATCCATGACAGCTGATGTTACTTCCATACATTTTTACCTGATCCTATTTTGTTTTGGTGACAGACTGGTGAATAATGGGATAAGTCCTCCTAAATGGATGTTTCATCCCTCTTACAACTATTCTTGGTGGTTGAACTATTTATAAGCTATTAGAGGCCCAGTGCACCCTCTTGCAGTCTGGGACGCCTCAGGGGATGTCCGCCTGCTGGCTTAGGCCCAATATCCCCGGGGATTGGGCCTAAACTGGCAGGCGGACATCCCTCTCGCAGTCCGGGACCCTGCTCCTTACTGCCTGCCTGCTCACTGCGCCTTGGGAGGCAGGAGAGGCTCCCACCACCGCCGCTGCACTCACCGGCCATGAGCCCAGCTTCTGGCTGAGCGGCGCTCTCCTGCATTGATCGTCTGCCCGCTGGTGGTCAGTGCACCTTATAGCGACTGGTCATTCCACTGTTCAATTGATTTGTATATTAGGGTTTTATTATATAGGACTCCTTTATATATAAGTGATTGCATCTCACTAATGACATTATTATTTAGTATACTTTATTATAGATTATGAGGTAACCTAGATGTAAAACTTTGCCCAATAGAAGCAGACTATATTAGAATATGACTAGCTGAACCAATTAAATTCTTGCTTTGGGGAGAGGGGGCATTGATTGGGGGACTACTGAGAAGGTTAGTAGTTGGTAATGGGAGCAGAAGCTGAAGACTGCAGAGAAATGACAAGTCCAGAGAAGCCTTCATGCATAGAGAAAAAGCTAGGGAATACTCAGCAATTGAAGAAGTAAAAAAAGAGTATGTTTGAGTTCCATAGCCTTGAAATAGTGAGCCGCCGAGAGTAGGGAACAGTGCATGCCAGCTGTGAGGGTGTGACCAGGTAAGAGTTCCAGTGCATATTTTGAACGGCTTCCCTATGTTCAGTTATATTGGCTTTGCAGTGCTTCACTCACTACTCATCCCACAAATACTTATCAAGTGCCTGTGTGCCAAGTGCATACTCTAAGTGGAGGATTTGTTAATGAATAGAAGGGCTCTTACCCTTGTGGAATTTATATTCCAGTGGCAAAGATTATTTTTGTAATGTTCTCCATCCTATATAATAAAGAGCTAATATGCTAATTAGATTGGACAGCAGAACGACCTTTTGGAATGACCAGTGGGTGAGGGGTGGGGCCATGGGGCTGCAAGGTGGCCAGGGCTGCAAGGGCCCAGCCCCTTGCACATGCATCGGGCCTCTAGTTCCTTTTTAATAGACCCTTATCACCTGAATGAATACAAGTGTGCCTTTGTTCCTTGCAGTCTGAGAGTCTAATAAAAATGCTGTTTCTATTTTATGGGCATTATTTTAAAGTTATTTTCTTTTTTACAAATATCAATTCAGTAAATTTTTATGACAATTCTAAAAGTATCTATTGATTTTAGGGAGAGAGAGAGAGAGAGGGAGAGAGAGAGAGAGAGAGAGAGATTTGTT
>NW_006295824.1:267328-269934 GCF_000327345.1 Myotis davidii | reverse complement strand
GCAAAAAATATTAATAGTCCCCAGGTAAGAGACAGTGCTAGAGTAGTAGATTTCCAGACCATAAAAGGCTTTCTAAGGACTTAGTCATAGAATTCCACTGGGAAATTTTCAGGAATGAGGAGACATGATTGAACTGTGTTTTTCTTTTTAGAACTAACCCTTTGGACTGAGTGTGGGGTGACTAAAACCTGCAGTATGGAAACAGCTTGGAATCCATGACAGCTGATGTTACTTCCATACATTTACCTGATATCCTATTTTGTTTTGGTGACAGACTGGTGAATAATGGGATAAGTCCTCCTAAATGGATGTTTCATCCCTCTTACAACTATTCTTGGTGGTTGAACTATTTATAAGCTATTAGAGGCCCAGTGCACACTCAACGGCCATGAGCCCAGCTTCTGGCTGAGCGGCGCTCTCCTGCATTGATCGTCTGCCCGCTGGTGGTCAGTGCACATTGTAGCGACTGGCCATTCCACTGTTCAATTGATTTGTATATTAGGGTTTTATTATATAGGACTCCTTTATATATAAGTGATTGCATCTCACTAATGACATTATTATTTAGTATACTTTATTCTCCCTCTTTCCCAAATGAAAGCACAATGTTTTTAAAAAATTTTCCTTCGATAAGATAAGTAAGCTTTTTGCTATTTATATAGTCTCTTCCTAGGAATTTTCTAAATGTTATTCTTATAGCCTTTTTAAAGTTTTCTTACACACAGATTACATGACCTATACTATCTCTATACTAGAGCACATTCTTATCTTGGCCACAGCTAATGAAAACCAGGGATAGTTACCTAAACCAAACTAGGCCAATTTATGAAGTGGTTAATAGATTATGAGGTAACCTAGATGTAAAACTTTGCCCAATAGAAGCAGACTATATTAGAATATGACTAGCTGAACCAATTAAATTCTTGCTTTGGGGAGAGGGGGCATTGATTGGGGGACTACTGAGAAGGTTAGTAGTTGGTAATGGGAGCAGAAGCTGAAGACTGCAGAGAAATGACAAGTCCAGAGAAGCCTTCATGCATAGAGAAAAAGCTAGGGAATACTCAGCAATTGAAGAAGTAAAAAAAGAGTATGTTTGAGTTCCATAGCCTTGAAATAGTGAGCCGCCGAGAGTAGGGAGCAGTGCATGCCAGCTGTGAGGGTGTGACCAGGTAAGAGTTCCAGTGCATATTTTGAACGGCTTCCCTATGTTCAGTTATATTGGCTTTGCAGTGCTTCACTCACTACTCATTCCACAAATACTTATCAAGTGCCTGTGTGCCAAGTGCATACTCTAAGTGGAGGATTTGTTAATGAATAGAAGGGCTCTTACCCTTGTGGAATTTATATTCCAGTGGCAAAGATTATTTTTGTAATGTTCTCCATCCTATATAATAAAGAGCTAATATGCTAATTAGATTGGACTGCAGAATGACCTTTCAGAATGACCAGTGGGTGAGGGGCGGGGCCGTGGGGCCGTAAGGTGGCCAGGGCTGCGAGGGCCCAGCCCCTTGCACATGCATCGGGCCTCTAGTTCCTTTTTAATAGACCCTTATCACCTGAATGAATACAAGTGTGCCTTTGTTCCTTGCAGTCTGAGAGTCTAATAAAAATGCTGTTTCTATTTTATGGGCATTATTTTAAAGTTATTTTCTTTTTTACAAATATCAATTCAGTAAATTTTTATGACAATTCTAAAAGTATCTATTGATTTTAGGGAGAGAGAGAGAGAGAGGGAGAGAGAGAGAGAGAGAGAGAGATTTGTTGTTGTACTTATTCATGCATTCATTGGTTGATTCTTGTATGTGCCCTGACCAGGGATCAAACCCACAACTTTGGCATATCTGGACAGCTCTCTAACGAACTGAGCTACCAAACCGGGGCCAAAGTATCTAAATCTTACAGAACAGGAAATGAAGGTAAAAAAAAAAAGCTTTAATAAAAAAAATTCCCTGAATTAGATGGTGTCAGTAGTAGTAGATGGTGCAGTCAAGTTTTTAATTCAGGTAGTCTGACTCCTTTGTTCATGTCTTCCTCCATTTTCCTATGCTGCCTTTTAAGGCACTTGTAGAGTTCCCTTTGTGTTCTGTGTAATTACTAGTACTCATCTTTCATCTCCTAATTAATTTTACATTTCTCAAGAACAGGGTTTCTATTCAGTATTTAATATATATCATCATTAGTACGGACAACTAAGGGGCTTTAAATGTAATGGGATGATGAAGTGATAATGCTGCTGGTCACTTTGGTCACAACTTATATCAGGAGGTAATAAGTAGTCTTTCTTGATATCTTCAATTAATCATTATAGAATCACATATTACTGTAGACAGTAACATCATGGTGAATCACAGTAATTCTCAGAGGGATGTACATATTAACATAGCTTTTATATGCCATAAGCTCTGAGTCACAGGAGCAAATTGACATAACATAACTAGCCTCCGGGTATTATGGTAATTCCTCTGAAATATGACTTACATCGTTTGTTATATATAATAATAAAAGTATAATATGCTAATTAGACTGGACGACCTTCCGGACAAAGCCACAGTGGTGGGGACTGAGGCAGAGGCAGCCACCGTGGTGGCGGGGGCTGCGCCCCTTGC
>NW_006295824.1:245235-267145 GCF_000327345.1 Myotis davidii | reverse complement strand
TCAGGCCAGGTGGGGTGCAGGTAAAACAGTGCAAAGAGGGAAAGTTGGGACATTAAATGCTTATGTTTAAGAAGATGATCAGATATATTTGAAAGATGCTAGGAGAATAAATTTCTTTAGCTTTTTTTAGATAATATTCTTAGAAATATATTTTTATTGATTGATTTGAGAGAGAAAGAGAGAGACATCGATTTGTTGTTCCATTTAATTATGCATTTCCACTTATTTATGCATTCATTGGTTGACCAGGGATCAAACCCACAACTTTGGCATATTTGGACAGCTCTCTAACGAACTAAGCTACCAAGCCGGGGCCAAAGTATCTAAATTTTACAGAACAGGAAATGAAGGTTATAAAAAAACTTTAATAAAAAAATTCCCTGAATTAGATGGTGTCAGTAGTGCCATCTACTACTAGTAGATGGTGCAGTCAAGTTTTTAATTCAGGTAGTCTGACTCCTTTGTTCATGTCTTCCTCCATTTTCCTATGCTGCCTTTTAAGGCACTTGTAGAGTTCCCTTTGTGTTCTGTGTAATTACTAGTACTCATCTTTCATCTCCTAATTAATTTTACATTTCTCAAGAACAGGGTTTCTATTCAGTATTTAATATATATCATCATCAGTATGGACAACTAAGGGGCTTTAAATGTAATGGGATGATGAAGTGATAATGCTGCTGGTCACTTTGGTCACAACTTATATCAGGAGGTAATAAGTAGTCTTTCTTGATATCTTCAATTAATCATTATAGAATCACATATTACTGTAGACAGTAACATCATGGTGAATCACAGTAATTCTCAGAGGGATGTACATATTAACATAGATTTTATATGCCATAAGCTCTGAGTCACAGGAGCAAATTGACATAACATAACTAGCCTCCGGGTATTATGGTAATTCCTCTGAAATATGACTTACATCGTTTGTTATATATAATAATAAAAGTATAATATGCTAATTAGACTGGATGACCTTCCGGACAAAGCCACAATGGCGGGGGTTGAGGCAGAGGCAGCCACCATGGTGGCGGGGACCGAGCCCCTTGCATGAATTTCGTGCATCAGGCCTCTAGTATAATATAACTGAGAATGTTTCCATATTATTCTTACCTTTGTTACATGGTAAATCTCTTTACGTTTCAGTACAAATTTGTTTTAAATATATTTTTTATTGATTTCAGAGAGGAAGGGAGAGGGAGAGAGAGATAGAAACATCAATGATAAGAAAAAATCATTGATCAGCTGCCTCCTGCACTCTCCCCACTGGGGATGGGGTCTGCAACCTGGGCATGTGTCCTTGACTGGAATCAAACCCAGGACCCTTCAGTCTGCAGGCTGATGCTCTATCCACTGTGGCAAACCAGCTAAGGCTAAGTACAAATTTCTTTGTGTTGTTTCTTTATGTTGTTTTATTATGTGGATTTGAGCAAAATGGTTGAAAATCTGTGGGTACTTGAGATCTATATAGAGCATCCAATTGACTTCACTCTACCTCTTCAATTTACAACAGTGATAGACACCAAACACAAAATTACTTACAAATTTCTTTTGAATATGATCTGTCTTCTCATTTTTGTTTCAACATATTGAATTTTTATATAATTCATCAAGATCCCCAAATATTGCACAAATGTTTTTGATATTTACCCAGTAGTCCCACTTACGCAATGTTTGCTAAAAAAATAAAAGTTGAACATATCACATTGAAATTCACTACTGCAAAAGGATTAAAATGTTTGAAATGCTGCAGGTGCTTTATGAATGTATTCCCTGACGTATGAAACTGTTACCAAGGAAATATTTTGCAGATGTTAGTAAATCTCTTGCTTGCTTTTTAGAAGAGGCAAAGGAAGACAACATATTTTTCTTGGAACATTTCAATTACACTCAACCTGACTTTATTGTAATAGCTTCTAACTCCTCAGAGTCATATGTAAATTATTTTGTTAATTGAAAATTCTTGCAATTTATTTCAACCATGATGATGTTTGATATATATGCTTGTTTTTCAGGTTTTGAAAGTACCTGCTAAGCAGAATTCATAAACTGCAACAGCATCTTAAGGGAATTTTATTATTAATAAATATACTGAACATGAAGCAATAAAATTATCATTAATTTATTGAAGAATAAACACACTAAAAGAAAGACATAGGTGAATAATCAAGAGCACATGTTCACTTTCTCTGGTTCGTGGTTCTCTGTAATTTTAGCAGATTTATCAATGTCTTTTAAGGCTGATGCCAATTCCATTAGTTTTCACTAATTCTAAAGCTGAAGGGGTAAATTAAATTTATAATTTTTCTAAATTATCATCTGACCATGTATAATAGTTGATTTATAATGTTTTCTTTTTCTTTGGAATGACATAGAGTGGAGATGAATAAAGTAATTCTATACAAATACTTTTCAAAACTAAAGATTTTTGCATGAAATGAAAGTTTTAAATGTGTAATTAAGATAGTTCTATTTTTATTATTAAATAGAAATTCACAATAAGAATAAAATTTAGCCATATATTAAAAGACAGAAAGAAATAGTAAAAGAAAACATCTAAATTAACAGTTTTGCTTTGTGGTTTAAATAATAATTAAGCCATTATTGCTTCTTTGGCTTTATGGATTTTATTTTATTTTTCAATATATAAATTTTATTATTAGTGTTTTATGTTTTTATTGATTTCAGAGAGAGGAAGGGAGCAGGAGAGAGGGATAGAAACATCAATGATGAGAAAGAATCATTAACCAGCTGCCTCCTTACTGGGGATAGAGCCCACATATGCCCTGACCAGTAATCGAACCATGACCTCCAGGTTCATGGGTTGATGTTCAACCACTGACCACACTGGCTGGACTAATATATAGATTTTAAGTCATACATTGAAATAAGCAAACAACATGATGGATATTTGGACTAAAACTTAGTCATCTTGACAACACACTTTATTTGCCCATAAATTATCTATTTTAAATATTTGACATGTTGGGCTATATCTTCTGCAGTATTTGTAGCCATTAAAGTCAGTCAAGGAAATTAAATTGTTATGTCTGTTTTAAGATGAAGGTTTTCCATATGCTGGGATGATGGAGAGATTAAGCAAGAACTCTCTTTGTTTCTCCTTTCATGTAAAGTTGTCTGTACATCTAGCATTTTCAATCTTTTGGATTCCAGTCAATTGTGGTAAAGTTGACACAAAATAAAACACAGGGAAGTGGAACATGAACTTAAAGTTAGGATATAAATGATGAGGGGACCCGTGCAAAATTTTCTTGATTTCAAAATTAACATATATGCTCAGCAATGCCGACCCTGTTTTTATACTTTTTAAATTAGCCCAAGAGAGAATGCATTTCAACCAAGAACCCTTAATGACATTTTGATGGAACCGGACAACAAAATGGATACCCATAGCAGATTTTCCTCTATAACACTGAAATGTCTTTTCTATTTCTATTTCATACTTTGCACTCTTTTAAACTTTGCATTTCTTTCAGGATATAGTTTTCTCAAACTTTATAGTAAAATAGGAAGATGTTAATTTTTATATTGTAACTTCTGATCATGGTAAACCTGGGCCCTATTACCTCCACTAAAAGATCAAGAACAAAGACCAACTGAGAGTGGAGCTCTGGCTTTAGTAGTTCCTAGGATCAGTAAGTAGTATTGAACAAGATGGCCTTGTATCTAGGCTCCATTTCATTACTTGTACAATAAAAGTTTTGAGTAGGTTTTCCCTGAACACCCTATTTAATAAAGCTCTTAAAGGGTGTGATTATGTTGACTTGCATATTTTTTTTTAACTTTCATACACTCTCATGCCACAGTATTGCTCTCAATCATTAGTGAAAATAGCCTCATCATTCTAGATGACATTTATACTTCCCAAACCAATAAGAGGGAGCCATCTTGTGGTTTAGGCTCAGAGTGACTTACATTTATACTGTAAAAGAATGTGTAATTTTTTAAAATATAGTAGTCTTATATGTGTTATGAATGTGATCTAGATGTTTAACTTACAGATAATTTAAGGAAAACTCCAGTTCTTGGTATGAGTAATTGTCAGGTTAGAAATAACATTTTCCTATTATCTGTGAGAAAGTTAACTAATAAAAATATTAGGAAAAATGAAAAAAGTTGTTATTTTATATTATAAAATACATAGAGGCAAAATATGTTCATATAACTTATTTACTTATTGGACAACAATTTAGTTTCTAAAAGGAAACTTGTGATACTATTTTATGTTGTGAGTGTATTTTTATTAACAGTTACATAGGTGTTATTTCTGCTAAACATAGGTACTTTTTAATATGTGTTATATATTGTATTCTTATACAACAGCATATGACAAGCTCACATGCCATAATTAACATGTTTAAATTCCAACTGATCAAAAAGTTTGATTTTTATGACTCAGAATTTTAATTACAGAATATAAAAGATAATATTTTATTGTCTATTTTATTATCATTATTCTGGCCGCTGAGTTATTTTCTGAGATTGCCCAACCTTTTGTTATCCTCAGTAAGTGTTACAACTGCTAACTTAGAACACACTGAAAGATTTCCATCATATAAGAAAATAAATCACAGACAATGACATGCCAGGTGCTGTACACCCTTAGTTTCAAACAAGTCCCCAGAATTGTCTAGAAAACAATTACTCATACAAAGAACTGGAGATTTTCTAGATTCAAAGTAAATTGTAAGAATGTGTTATCTGCATTTTTTCATTATTTTTTAATTCAAAAGGGAAAAAATCAATAACCTGAATTGAAAAAATATTTTAATTTATTATGTGCAACACACCAATTTAAAACCCATAATTTTAGAAAAGATTGAGTATTGCTTAGAGATTACTGATTGCTTAAAAATAATACTCACATAAAGTGTGCATAAATCCATGACTTACGGTTCCTACAGATGTTATTTCCTTCCTGGCTTTGCTCTTGAAGGTAGAGGAAGCCTTCCTATTTGCTCTCCTTAAGATCTCATGGCCTAATGAGTAGGTACTCAAAAAGATCTGTTGATGATAATGAGGAGAACAAAGAAAGCACCTAGAGATAACAATATTAACACCAGGTAGACTTCTAGTATCCATTCTGGCATTTATTAAATGCAATGTAACAGAGTAGAACTATATTTCTTTCAAGGGATTCAATTATCCATTATCAATCTTATATCAGCAACTGGCAATTCAAGATATAATCCATGCCTTTGGATGTTCCACTTTGGAAAATAATTTGGAAATGTGAATAAATTCACCTTGTTTCCTATTTATATTTTAATTCTTTTATTGCTTAGTCACTTAGGAAATACAAGGTTACATTCATAAAAATGACCTTTCATTGAATAAGTATTTCAAGCATGGTCAATCTGTACAAAATTACTTTTTTAGGTGGAAGTACTTATTTTTAAAAAAGACCCTATCAATCTATAAAGATAATTATTTCTCTAACTGATCATTTACAAGAGTTTAGTTACCCCTCCTCCCAAAGGAAACAGAATCTGACATCAATTCAAAATATTGAAAGAATAATGTTTTTTATGGATAGCTTAAAAACAGAGACCTGTTGGAAAACCAAGAGCCATGAAGCTATACAAGTAAATGTTGTCATTTGATTTCTATCTAGTATTATTTGTTTTGAGAACAAATTTTCAGACAATCATTCCTCATGTCACAGAATAGGCTATGAGTGAGCCTTCTTTCCCAGCCCAGCTTCTGGTTACCCTTGTTAACTGGGTGAATTTTTTAGAGCAGTACACTGTGGGGTAAAGAGTGTCTATTGAGATAATTTGATAAGACAGGACACAGAGGTCAAATAAAGGAAACAGAAAAACAAAAATATCTGAATAACTGTAGTATGCTACAGTTCAGTAACTATGCCTCTTTCCAGTTTAATATTCTCATGTAATTAACAATGTAAATGTGCAAAATTACAAGTAAGGAATATATAGAAAATCAGATTATCAAGAAGAAAACAGCTGTCGCCGAACTGGTGTGGCTCAGTGGTTGAGCGTCAACCCAGAAACCAGGAGCTCATGGTTTGATTCCTAGTCAGGGCACATGCCCGGGTTGTGGGCTGCATCCCCAGTAAGGGGTGTGCAGGAAACAGCTAATCAATTATTCTCTCTCATTGTTGATGTTTCTCTCTCTCCCTCTCACTTTCTCTCTGAAATCAATAAAAAATATATATTTTTAAAAAGAAAGCAGCTGTCACCGGTAAATTGTGATAGAACACATTAGAATACCCAATGTATTTAGTGGTATTGAAAATGATGACTATGATGAGAATGATAAATATTTTAAACCGTGGTAGTAAAAATTAATCATAGCTTACCAATAAACAATAATCACATTATACTTGTTTGCATACATTTCATTTAAGAACGTACCACCTATAAATACCTCTAGCTCTTATACTTACAGATGAACTAGCCTGATTCTATGCCAGCATTTCAGTCGAAAAGTTTCTGCTAATGTTATGATATGAATCATTCAAGTGCAACTCAATTAGCAAAGGAGCAGCTTGCCAAGGAAAATCATAATGTCAGCTTAGCAAGGAATTCTCAGCTTATCAATTTTCCTGAACCTTATGCAGCCAATAAATATAAAAAGACATAAATTACAGATATTCCAAAAATGAGAGACAAGTTATCATATACCATACTGAAACATTTTCTTGAATTTTTTCCTTAATCTTTACTATTATACTATCACCTAACTGTGAAGAGGAAAAAAACAAGCTGAAATTCCAGATTTTAAAGAAAGCAACCCAACATTTCATTTTGAAATGGTCTCTATGGGCCAGTTAAGTAAAAGTGGTTTATTCAATAAACAGGTTTTAAGGAAAAGGCTTTCAAATAAACAAAAAGTATAAAAACAATAATGCCAAGTCATTTTTCTAGATAGTAACACATCTCCTCTCATTCGATCCCAGTAGAAATGCACCCTTATTGTACTTTTCTTATAACAATGTTTATATTAAGGCTTCTCTAAAACATATATTACTGGTTTATAATCTAGATATAATAGTTTCCATCAGAACAAAATGTACTATGACTTTTCCCAAGAAAACAACATGATCCTTTGATAAAATCTACTCTTTATAAAAAATGAGACAAGAGTGATATTCATCTTATTGAAAAGCGTGTTTATTGTTTTTGATCAAATTATCTGCAGTTACATGATAAATGCCATATACTGTATATGAGTTAATGACTCTGATTAAAGAGCTTGTTAGTTGCAGAATTGGACTAAAGATAATATAAGGAGAAACAAGTTGTTAAAATCATGCATAATTTTTAAATATACTTTCGGCATAATTTCCTAAAAAAGAAAATGACATCATCTGGACAGGAAGACATACAGACAATAAACACAGGAAGACATATTTTAAATCTACAGAAAAATAACACCATAATATAGCAATGCTTTTTTTGGAGGTCCTTTAAACATCTTGGCTCATGAATAATAAAACACTGTATATGATATGAAGATGGTAGTACATTAAAAATATATGGCACATTTTCTTTTCATTTTGTTTTCCACAAAATGTTATATAATGTTCATAGAATGGCAGGCTACTTCACGCTATTTTCTCCCCAATAGCATCATCATCTATCATACATTAAAATACAACCTTAAGGAACAGCTATTGCATAATCCATAGAGCTGAAAGTGGAGGAGTACAAAGTTATTCAGCATGTTCAAACACAGTGTGACATCCAAACCCTTTCCTGGCCTTAACTCACAGTTCCTCACCTCTGCATTTACAGTAACAAGCCAGACTGGATAATGTGTATGTAACTGGGGTTGCCTGAAGGCACCTTTGCCAAAACTACCCTGGAAAGAGATCAACGGTTAAAATGAAACAAGTTAAATCATTATATTTTTATTAATTTAAGCTATAAATATAAATTATGTTTGGCTTATAGTTTTTAAATTAATATTACTTTGTAAGGTTTTATATATCTTCATATTGTGAAATGCATTTGTTGTTGTTGTTGTTAATCCTCACCTGAGGATATTTTTCCATTGATTTTTTTTAGAGGGATTGGAAAGGACGGGGAAGACAGAGAGAAACATCTATGTGAGAGAGACACATTGATTGGTTGCCTCCCGCAAGCGTCCTACCCGAGGGCTGGGGATAGAGCCTGCAATCGACCAGAATCAAACCTGAGACCCTTCAGTCCTTGGGCCTATGCTCTATGCACTGAGCCAAACCAGCTAGGTCTGAAATATATTTTTAAATACTCAATTTAAAAGTATTGCTATTTTATAAGAAGATATTTAAAGTTCTGTACTGTAAATAATGTGCATAGAAATTTTTATCAATTTATGTTGACCTTATAAATGATTTTATATTTCATTATTTTATCAGCCTGAAGACATCTCATCATTGTTTAACACTTGATGTGCATTCATGAATAACTTACAGAAGACCAAAGCTAGAGATAAGGGATTGAAAAGGGTATTGATTGAGCCTAAACATAGGCAGGCGATATGAATAAATATATGAGATGCTGTCTTAAGGGAGTGGTTATTTGGAATTTATAAAGTAAAAGTCGTTTCTTGATGAAGAGAAACTTTTAAAAAAATCACTTAGAGCTGTGTCACAATGGAACAGGCTGCCCTCAGAGTAACAAACTACCTGTTTCTCTAAAAGATTTATGAGAATTTACCATTACAGGAATGGTAAAAATTACCAGGAATGTAATGGTAAAGATTCTGACATTGAATGGAAACACCTCAAAGATTTATCTTCAATTGTAATGATATGAAAGGAAGACAGTTAAAATGAATTTGAAGAAGGAAAAATTATAAAATGTTTAGAGTTAAATCAAGCCTTATCAGAAAATAAATTTACATATGTTCACATCAATTGTTCTCTCTTGAGGAACTTTGTCCATAATCCAGAAAGTCATGTCTTATTCCAAACATACTAAGTTCAACATTTAGAACAGTGCCAGGGGGGTAGAAGATTCTCTACAAACATTTGCTTAATCAATGATTGAATCATAACCTCCTACATTGAACACAGCGTGTATATATTTTAAAAAATGCATTAGTGATTCTGATGTACACTCAGGATCCAGAACCTTATTTTAAAAACCATATTCCACCACCTTTAAAATTCTCCTCTTATTTTGCTTATGTATAACCATAGAAAATACTGAGAAAACTGCCTACGACACTATAAAATCATCCAATATTCCAAGTTATTAGTAGCTGTCTTATAGAGGAACGGTTTGACAAATAGTCATTCTTCAAAGATAGTCCAAGTAGATTTTTAGAATTCTTTTGTTAATAGTTGAAAAAAAACTTGATCCATGGAGCTTTACTCATATGTTGTTGAGGCAAAATATGGCTTTGTAATTAAGAGATGGCCAAATCAAATGATTACACTGCTCACATTTCCCATTTATATTGCAAAACATGTCACAGAATTATGGACCTTTGTCCAGAAAATTGAATCATTTTGCATTTTCACTTTGAAGGAATTTATTCCATTAATAACGTGTGTGTGTGTGTGTGTGTGTGTGTGTGGAAAGAGATGAAGGCAGATTAAGCTGGAAAGTGCCGAGGGGAAAAATGAGGCAATCCCAGCTATCAGCTCAGCATTTCTCTTTCTTTGGGCGTGATTCCTGGGAGAGGCTTCTCCAGAATAATTTCCTGCCCCAGTTATTTTCAAATCCTAGAAAGTTATATTTTATGCATGGGCTGCAGGCATCTTTGTCATGAGGAATGTGCATACCTCCACTTTTTAAGTATTTACAACAGCAGCTGCCTCCCTATGGAAGTTTACTTGTTAGTATCAGTTTTTAGAGCGGAATAGGGGCTGGGAGGCACATTTAATTTTAAAGTTAATTAAGTTACTAAATTCTTTGTGCATGCTGATTATTTGTTCTTGAAGAGTTTATGAAACAGTGAGAATAAAATGGGATCGCTTTATTTTACCACTTTGTAGTAGATGGACAAGAACGTAAAAATCAACGTACCTGCAGAGGGAAAATAAAAGTGCTGCTGGCATTATGGGTATTCCATTTGCACTCAACTGAGAAGGAGTCCGTGTGTTTATCTATGAGCACTTTATTTTCTAAAATATTGTATTAAACAGCATCAAATTGTCTTATAGCTACAAGCTGTAATTCTTATCATTTTTAGCATCTCTTCACAATGTCAAAGGATGAGCTGATAAATTTCAAGGTCTAATATATGACATGGAAACTGGAGAGAATGACGTGTTTAGTGAAAGGTTCTATTACACCGTGATTGTTGAAATAGACATGATAATTCCCGCAGTGCTTATGAATGGCACTGTGGTCCCAGAGAGAGGAGGCAATACAGACTTATGAAGGAATTGTGGAGAACAAACTTGACTGACATTATTTTCCAAATTTCAGACGTCTCTAGAATTCTAATCTTTATGGCTGGACCTTTCCATTGCTCGTTATTCAGACAGGTTCAGTTACAGAAAGTGATCTTGTCAAAATGGTTTGAAAAACTGCACTAGAAACTCCTTTAATATTTCTTGAGCAGAACAGACAATTTGGGGTACATTTTTAAGAGACATCGAAATTTGTCACTCAGAAAGAATTGTGCCAATTTTGCAACTAGATTCTTCTCTGAAATGCACATGAAGGCAGCAACTGACAATGCAAGTTAAGTTTATAGTCTGTCAGAGCTAATGGTGCTAAAAGTTTCAATAGCTCTCTAATAGCATGTAACTCAGTCCAGAAGTCAAACACAGGCAATGAAATAATCTCCTTCAAAAATGGAATACCCAAATTAACAAGCAAGATGTGGCTATCAGAACTGTGCTTAATAGGTGGGTACAATTCAAAAGACAAACTTGCAATGACAAAGATGCAAAAATTCTCTGAGTCAGTAAGTCCATGTCTGACTAATATAGGTTATATGTCCATTGATTATATTTGCCTTAAATACACTGTTAAAATGAAAATGTCTTGTGGGCAGAAACCATACTTATTCTCTTAATGTGTTTTAATCAAGTCCATTATTCTACTTTGCCTTGTCAGCATTAATAAATACTGCCAGGCTGTGTGTAAGTTTATGTTGTATACTTGGAATGGTTGCTTTTATTTTACTAGTTCACCATCAACTAGATGAGAAACACAGATGATATATGCTGATAAATTTGGAAAGCTTTGGCTTTATTATCTGTGTTGCAACATATGTAGAATCTATTTTGGAGTAGGAGATGTGACCTTCAAGGTGGTTAATGGTTGATGGATCTAGGACTCCAGCATGTTTTCATTCTGTTTCCTTCTTAGTAATGCTCTCAGTTGTTAGGGACACTCCTGCAAATTTAACTGTTGCCAATTTCTTACTTGCAATATTGAGAGTATTTCCATTTTTAATATGGGACAATCCCCTATTCCCTTGAATCTACTTCATGGAATGTGTACTGTGTACTTTATAGATGAAAGGGAAAGTGAGTTATCAATATAATACTCAAGTTCTCCAAAGTGACTAGCAGATTGAGGTTTATTGTGTTAAGAACAGAAAAGTATATTTTTAAAAAGATGATGGCATGAAAGCCTTATTTTTCTCCTAAAATCATAACTACTTACATAGCACAGAGTGGCAGAGTAGTTAACCACCTGCTTTCTTCTGTGAAACATGTTGGCTTATTTTTTCACTTTATTTTTCTAAAATTTCCATTATCTTCCATAGGATCTTAGAAATTCATAAACCCAATATATGTATTCATATTTTAGGGCTATCTAGGTTTTAAAATAAAATTTATAATTCAAAAGTTATAATTCGAAATTCAGATAAAGATTATTAGAATATACTCACAGAACAGGACTAAAAATTGATAATAGAACAGTCATAATGATTTCTTAAATCCAGGAGCTAGGAGGTGGATGGGCTCTCCAGGTGAGTAATTGTTATGGAGAAACATCCAGAAAGGTTGAAGAAGTTTTAAAGACTCTGGCTGCCCTATCTGGTTTGGCTCAGTGGATAGAGCATCAGCCTGTGGACTCAGGGTCCCAGGTTCAATTCCCAGTCAGGGCACATGCCGGGGTTGCAGGCGATCCCCAGTCGGGGGTGTGCAGGAGGCAGCCAATCAATGATTCTCTCTCATCATTGATATTTCTATCTCTCTCTCCCTCTCCCATCCTCTCTGAAATCAATAGAAGTGTATATTTAAAAAGAAATAAAAAAGTGAAAAGATTCTGGTTTTCTTGCTTCCCCAAGTTTCTTTCTGGAATCTATTTTAAGTAATAAAAAGAAGTTCTAGATCCTTACTATAGTTGAACTCCAATTCTAATGTTTGGGAGAGACAGAGAATGTCATATATATGTCATATATATATATAGGTATAAGATTTCCTAAAAATTCATAGGTTGGTGTGGCTCAGTGGTTGAGCGTTGACCTATGAACCAGGAGGTCATGGTTGGATTTCCAGTCAGGGCACACGCCTGCGTTGTGGGCTCAATCCCCATTGAGGGGCATTCAGGAGGCAATCAGTCAATGATTCTCTCACATCATTGATATTTCTATCTCTCTCTCCCTCTTCCTTTCTCTCTGAAATAAATAAAAATATATTTAAGAAAAGATAAAAATATTTCAGAATATCCATATTAGAATTGCAACTTATGTGTGGGTAATTAGTATGTATGCACACGCTTTATTTTCTCAATACTAATAGTTTTCTCATTGGCTTAATTTGAAATATTAGGGTTTGACACAGGAATTGTCCAGGCACAGACTACCTCAAGATGCTAATTATAAGGTACTTTTCTAGTTTGAAAAGATCTAGGCATGTTTTTATAAACAAGGGGAATTTGGCCTTTTAGTTGCAAAAATTGTTGAAGATACATTAGTTTTTAAAAGTTATTTTTAAAACTTAGAAGTGGCTAGACCAGAGTTCAAAAACATTGAGAAATTTTTAGCTTTAAATGGCAGTTTTTACTTTTAGTTTGAGATGGTTAAAGGTCAGAAAAGATTGCCACCTGGTTCAAAACTGGACTGTTTTTTCCTTGGAATTCTGAGTTCATCGTTTTCTTAATGTTTAAACCTTCCTCTGTTAGTAATTTGGCACATTGAGTTTCCATTTAGTGAATCTGACCAATAATCATGCATATCTAAGAAGCATTTCAGGGCTCTTTAAAAATACAGTATTGGTAAAATAATACAAATAGAGCAAAATGGGAAAAGAAACAGAGTTTGGTTCATTTTAACCAAGAACTCTGTTATGTAGTTGCACTTAATTACACTGCACAAAATGAGTTAATGCCCCATTGTAGTTGAAATAATTCCATGGGGTTGTTGATAAATTTTAGGTAAAAATTTTATTCAAAATTATTCACATCAAGTGAATGGCTTATATATTAAAATCATTGATTCACAATTATAAAAACTGTCAATCCTCACTTTATAGAAATAACTTATTTTTATAATTTAGGATTAAAATCTTCCCTC
This sequence comes from Myotis davidii, assembly GCF_000327345.1. NCBI lineage: Eukaryota > Metazoa > Chordata > Mammalia > Chiroptera > Vespertilionidae > Myotis > Myotis davidii. Next base: position 253,687 of record NW_006295824.1, on the reverse strand, counting down.
CTTAGATTTGGAGCTAGGAGTTTGAAATCATATAACTTTGATGGGAAAACTTTTATTATTAAAAATCTCTCATAAATCCAATTTTATGTTCATTAAATTCATTTTTATCAAAATGTAAATACTATAATACCATTGGATTTTAAAGTCTCATTCTAAGTTAAAATGTAAAAATCTTACTGAACTGTGTTCAATTCTATAAAAACATTAAACATCATTACATACAGACAAGTAAGCAGCTATTAAAAATCTAACAAAACAAGGGTACTGGCTTGAAGTTTTCCGTGTTTATCAATAATTAAAAACACATAGATACATAGCTAAAACTCTTATTCAAACACAACAATGCTGTTTTCAGTATTTTCACCTTCATTCATAGACATATACAGTTAAGAAAAGTAGATATTTATAGAATGTGATCTCTTGAGCCATTCATTCTGAATTTTCAAAGAGCAAAATTTAATATCCTAAACAAGAAAAGCTATTATCTAAATAATAAAATTTCTTTATTTTAATCTTCTAATTTGAATTTTTTGTTATTACATAAGTTGGTCTGATAGTATTTGTATGTACAATTTTCTATTACTATTAAACTAGTTTTCCATTGAATTAACTTATTATTTTTTTCTATCTGTAACTACAGTATACGAAAATATTTTAAAGCCTCAAGCTACTAATTTATCTTCAACATTTCCCTTTTCTCTTTGTATAAAGTTCACTGTGAAAATTTTACTTTGTAAGATTATTACGAAATTAAAAATCAAGAAATCCAAAGTAGTTTTCACGTGTGCTATTATGTGACATTATATAACGTACAAACACATTGGCAGTGATACTTCCACTAATGTGATTTACTATGAAAGAGCCGATAAATCAATATGAAATAGAATGTCTATAATACATAAATATATATTTGGTATCCATTAAAAGAATCTTAACTTGCCTCAATGACTTTGCATAGCAAATCATAATAATCCCTTCCTCTATGCATTTTAATACAATGGTCATCATTTGTACAACACACACACACACACACACACACACACACACACACACACACACACACACACCCTTATGGCGAAAACACTTTCATTCGAATTGACTGTTGGCACTTGCATGACCCCGGAGACTTAATCTCATTGCTGATGTATATCCTCATGCCTAAGGATTTTATAGATAACCCAGTAGAAAATATTAAAAATCAAAAAGGCTAGTGGGAAGCAGGCTCGGGAGATGGTGTCAATCTTCTTGGCCCGGTCGATGAAGATCTTCCTCATTTCATCAGGGCTTTCTGGCATTACCTGGACAGGACGGTTTGGGCCCTTGGGGGTCACACTCTCTTTTGCTTGCAGACACGGCCCCATGCCATAGGCAGTGAAGCTGAATCGGCTTTCCCTTACCTCATCATCCTGCCATCAGAAAAACACAGGAGAACACTTTAGTCATGAAACAGCATAATTAACAGCAATTCGGAATCACAACTTAAGCTTTATCATGATAAATGCTAACATTATTATAATGAAAAGACAAGCCTATAAGAATGAGTTGCTTTATTCCCCACTCAAGTTTTATTGATTGAATGTGCATCACAGAGATGTGTCCATTAAGAAAAATAAAACTCTCAAATTATATGTTTGAATGGAAAAGTAACAATTCTGGTATTGCATATATATTGCTAGAATATCTAAATAAATTGAGCAAGAAAAAATCTATTGAACATTATGTCATATAATATTATGTCACAGACTAAATATTTTTTACATTATGTGTCTAAATTGGTAAATATGATGTCAGATACGTACCAGGATCATTAACTGAATTTTTATTTTTCATGGAGGCAAATATTTTAATGTTTATTTCCTACACTTTTATGTTAGTTTGTTTCAAAATACAGTTTAACTCAATAACTCTGGTTGATTTTTGTTATCCTCAATGCTACTTGTATGTTTTATACTAACCCATTTGGGAGACTATAAGATAGTCCCATATTCTGGCTTACATACAATTGCTTTTCAAGTGCATTGACTTAGTTGAAATAATGAATGAAATTTGGCAAAAGTTTACTTAATGTTAAGAAAAATTATGACTTATTATGTTCTAAAAATTATTGTTACTTTTCTCTTAAATGTTATAAATTGAAGAGAATTCCCTATGCATATACATGAAAGAAAAATATAAATTTAAGGAAAAATTATTAATAAAACTATAATAAATCAATAGTGTTCATGATAGGAAAACATGACACTTACTGAATTATAATAAAGTTCATTAATGAGTAATTTAATTTGAAAAATTTATTTAGATTGTAACAGTAGATGGCTGCTAAGTAATTGAATTTCTTGCACTAAAATTGAAAGTTTCAAAGATGACATTTTACAAATTTATTATAGCTTGCCTCTTATAGAAGTAATCTTTATGGTAATACAAGAGATAAAAGTAACTAAGTATTCAAACTCTTGAAAAATATTTTAAGTTTTGAAAGTAGAAGGTCAATGAATATCTTATTACAAAATATAAAAGTAACAAATAAAAATTAAAATGGATTCTAAAAATGAGAAGATGATCAAAGTTGATGTAATAATTATAAAATAGGTTTCTGGTGAATTATGAAGGCAATTCCATCTGAAAGCAAAAACATATAATTATTGGAAAATATCTCAACTGAAGGTGTATAAGTAATTGAATTTTGAGGAAACCAGTATGACATAAAAGCTGATGATCCAAATCCCATGTAATTATTGCTGTAATCCTGCAAAAAAATGGGACTTGATTTTTAGTAGTCTTCATAAGAATGTTCATTTGTGCTGGCAATTTTTTTTGTTTCCATGGAGATTTTAAGGCTATATTATTGTTTGCTTTGAATTTTTTATTACAAAAATGCTAAGATTTTAAGATTTTAGTGTCTGTGCTTAGTAAAGTAGTATCTATTGACTACCCTTTTTTCTAGTTTTATTGAGAAACTAGAGGCCTGGTGCATGAAAATTCATGCACTGGAGGGGGGATCTCTCAGCCAGGCCTGCGCCCTCTCACAGTCTGCAAGTCCTTAGGGACAGGAGGCAACCTGGCGGTCAGGAGAAGGCGATGCCCCATCACACCTCTCCTGCTGCCACTGCCGGCAGCGCAAGCCTCAGTCAGCCCTGGTTACCTGAGCCTCGGGTGGCTCTGGGTGGCTGGGTGGCCAATATCCAAGGCTTACCTGTGCCTCGGACTGGTCCCAGGTGGCTGAGCAGCCAAAGTCCGAGGCTTGCCTATGCCTTGGGCCAGCCCTGGGTGGCTGGGCAGCCAATATCCAAGGCTCGCCTGCACCTTCGGGCGGCCCTCGGCAGCTGGGGGGCTGAGGGTGGGTCCGGCTGCACCATGTGCCTGCCGTTCCCTCCTCCCCCCTGTCTAGGCTGAAAGGACTGTGGGACTCCAGCGGGGCTGAGAGGACTGGGCACTGCCATCTTGTGGCTATGGGCACCGCCATCTTTGTGACAACATGATGGTCAATTTGCATATTCCCTCTTTATTACATAGGATAATTGATGTATATCACTGTATAAGTTTAAGGTGTACAACCTGATGGTTTGACGTACATATATTGTGAAATGACTACAATAGGTTTACTTAACATCTATTATCTCTTATAGATAAAATAAGAAAAAATATTCTGCTTGTGAGGAAAACTCTTAGGATCTACTCTCTTAACCACTTTCTTATATATCATACACCAGTGTTAGCTACGGTCATCATGTTGTACATTACATGCCTAATGTTTTTTTATCTTATAACTGGAAGTTTGTACATTTTAACCACCTGATTCAATTACTACCTTTTCAACTATCTGTTCTAACCATATTTTCAAACCTTTGGAAACCCCCATACCTCACAACAGAAATAGTCATTTAAGATTGACCATATTTAGTGAACAACTGTATTTTTCTCAACCATATCTTTTCACATAACTGACAATGAGTAAAGGGGGCTGTCTCAGGACTGCTGAGAGGGACTTCTGGTTCTTCCAGCATCACTTTCTTGCGAACAATAGAGTTCAGCTCAATGGGGAATGTGGTTTGCTTCATCTGCAGTGAAGGAGGCACCTGCTCTCGGGAAGCCGTGCAGGGGCCTACGTGACCAGACGGTAGATAGGCTTGGTGGGAAATAAAGGCTGTGGCTTCTCTGTGTCAAGGTGACACAGCCACTGCCTTGACTTGTTGTCTGTGGCAGTTGTATCTACATGTCGTGTGGGTGAGGGGCAAAAGAGCCGTGCTCTTGAGTACCTGACAAGCCTCCCACTTTGAGGAAGATGCTGTGTCTGACGGAAGGCTTGCCCTACATGCCCCTGTAGGACTGAATAAAGGGCCTGCTTGGCAATTCGACCCCCACATTTCAGCAGTGGGGACAGAAGCTGACCTGGCCCTCAGATCATTGCAGGCTCCAAAGGTTGGGAGGGAATTCTGATGAGAATGTGGTACTGATCCACCCTGGGTTTGAGGTAGCAGAAGCTCTGTGGAAAATAACTGAAGGTAAGTCTTACTATCAGAATATGAGTGACACAGTCTCATACCTTGTTGAGTTGATAGATGGGTGATCAGTAAAATAAAGCTGAAAGGAACGAGGGTGAAAGAACGGAAAGGAGAGTGGCTTGAGATACAATTAATTCCTTGTCTCCTATTAATTGATTATCTTTGAAACTGAAACTACTCAGGGGTGGGGGAAGAGAAACAAAAGCAAGGAAAGCTAGCAGCTTCATGGCCTGCACTCAAGATGAAACCAGAGGTGCTGGGATAAAAAGGACATTGCACTTAACCTTGTTGTCACGTCTCTGTAACCTGAGACAAGTGGCACTGGAAACTAGTAACTATCATGCAGCCCTGTCCGATATAATGTAAAGCACAAATAGAAGCCATGTGTGTAATTTTAAAATTTAAATTTATACCTGCTACAGTTTAATAAGTTAAAAGAAACAGGCACAATTACTTTTAGTAAGACATGTTCTTTAATTCAGTATGTTTTAAATATTCTTTAAATATTTACTAAGTAAAAATTAAAGAGATATTTTAGATTCTTTATTTCTTACTGAGTCCTTGATGTCAGTGGATATTTTAACGTGCCTCAACTCAGACTCCATATTTCTAGTGCTCAATAGTGCCACATGTGGCTGGTAGCTACCATATTGAAGAAAGCAATCTCTCTATATAAAAGCCTAAATGACCATTATGACCAAATGACCAGAATGACTGGAACGACCAGTTGACCAGTCACTATGATGCGCATTGACCACCAGAGGGCAGACGCTCAATGCATGAGCTGCCCCCTGGTGTCAGCGTGCTCCCACAGGGGGAAGTGCCACTCAGCCAGAAGCTGGGCTCACAGCTGTTGAACGCAGCTGCGGCAGCGGGAGCCTCTCCCACTCTTCAGCAGCATTACTGAGTGGCGGCGGGAGGCGCAGTGGGCAGGGATGAGCGTGAGCAGTGTGGCACCAGGCCCCGGCTCAGGCTCCTTCCTGGACACCTGCTGCTTGGCACAGTTCTACATCCCTCGAGGAATGTCCCACTGCTGGTTTAGGCCTGGGCGTTGGGCCTAAACCTGCAGTCAGACATCCCCTGAGGGGTCCCGGATTGCGAGAGGGCGCAGGCCAGGCTGAGGGACCGCCCCCCCGCCCCTCTGCCGTGCATGAATCCATGCACCGGGCCTCTAGTTCCAATATAAAGGAGCTGGGTCTCAATGTTTTTCAGGATCATGAGGTTGATTGACCTGGAGGCTGATAATTTTTTTTGCATGCTGCAGCATGAAAAGTAATGTTTGGTGTAAATGCTAGTTCCTAATTTGCTGCAGTGTTGCCATTCAGGAATTATTGGCAGGTGTATAATCAAAGACCCTTTTTGAGTGAGGTCAAATGGTGGGAATCTATAGAGGAAGGCTGCTGCCTGGTTCTCTCACTACTGTGAAATAGAATAGCCCTTTAGGGGAGTAGCAATTCTATAATTTTAAAAATGAGCCTACCCAAACCTTATCCTTTGGCCTCCTCTCGGGTAGACACTGATTAGGAGAATCCCTTGGGCATCAATTCCCCAGGTGGCTCTCTCTTTGGGAAGGCAGCAGGGCATATATAATTCATGGGTACATTTGCTTTTGCAGCTGCCACGCTAGGTTTTACTGATGGAAGAAAAAAAATACCTGGGCGATTCAGAAGAAAGGTCATGGCCAGAGGTGAGTCTATTAGCTCTCTTTGGGTGGCTTTTAAGACACAGAAGAAAATCCTAAGACAGATTTCCTAGCACATTATTGCCCGCTGGGAGGAAGGAAATCTGTTCCAGTTCCGGCAGCTGCTTCCTTTAAGGACCCCTGTTAAATCTGCTGCTTTCATCTCAGAAGTTAAATCCAATGATGCCAGTGGGGAATGGAAACAAAAGGCACTTATATGAGTTGCTGAGTTTACTCCATCCGTTAGGTCAGCTGAAACAAAGAACATTGACTTGAAGGCCAGGACCTCCTTGCCTAATTCTGAATGGGGTTTCAAGGCTACACTACAGTTAAAGTTGAATGTCTGGGAGTGGTGAACACAGCTTTGGGTGCCAGAGCACAATGTATGGTAATGCTGCTGGGGAATGAGAAGGTTATATGAAGAGCAAAAGAGAAGCTGGTGGGGGCGAGAAGGAGGCACAGTGACGCTGTGGTAGCAGGTATCATGTTCATAGTAAAAGCTGCAAATAGGAAAATAAGGGACTAAGATATATCCAGTAGGTGGCACTGTCTTTGGCTAAATGTATAATCAGAAAGGACGTGACCTGTGAAGGGATGATCTTGCCAAATCTGGCTTAAGCCTAATCTTGAGCAATTGTTCCTTAGCCTGGATGTAATTGGATATATTAAAATGAGAGCCCTTAGAATTGCCTAAACCTTCCTCTGTAGTAGCTATTAAACAAGATTCCAGGCAAATAAAGAAAGCTCTCAGTTTTCAGTAAGGGAATGGTGGTGGCAGCATTAATCTTCTCTAGAGCATTCGCATCTACCCTATGTAAAACTAAATAGGTCCTGAAGGCTGACTACTTGGCTTCCTTAGAGATGTCCCCCCTACAGCCTTCTGAAACGACTCAAGAGTTTCAGAAGGACAAAGAAGGCTGGTAGGCTTTGATAGAGTTGACTAAAATGTTCCTCTTAATCTCAATCTAAAAAAAGTCAAACACAGTGTGTCTTCTTGCGGGATAGACCCAAACTATAACCTAACTGTCACCCCTTAAGGAAACCCGAATTCTCCAGCATATTGCCACAACCTGGTTGGAAACAGTTTGATTCAGATCACTGTCAAAAGAGAGTTGGTTAAAGAGAAATGATAGTTTCCCTCTCCGAGGAGAAAGTCAAGGGAAGTTTTGGGGACTGCAGTGGCACACATGATTAGGTAAAGGTGGCTAACCTTAACCTCGACAAACTACTAGAGACAAGTCACAAACAGTGAAGGGCAAACTGCTGTTTCTTCTGGATCCCACTTGAGAAAAACAGCTTGTAACACTACCTGAAATCTGGCGGATAGGTTTTGGATTTCTGTTGGCCACGCTGTATAAAGTGACTGGAAGACAGACCGAATTTGAAAGGGGAACGAGAGATTTGAGGCAGGCCATAACCCAAGCTGACCCTCAGAGGCCTTAAAGTTTATCCACTGCAGAGGTATCTGCTACTAAAATACAGGTGGACTGGAGTTTCTGGAGAAAGTTCAATAGAGCTTCCCTAAGGTAGCTGCTAGGATTCTAGACTAGAAAACTCTCTGATTCTGTGAGCAGGTATAGTAATGTATTGGGATGATGGCTACTGGCATTCTCTTTTGTTCTAGAAGAATCAGACCCCCAAAACTGAAGGAATCTGCAGAACATCAGACTATATGTAAGCCTAAGTTTCTACCATGTTAGAGGTGATGTCAAAAAAGCATTAAACAGACGGATGAATCTCAGAGGGAAGGTGGAGGTGGGTGGGTGGGGAGAGAATTTATGTGCATATATGCATAATCCATGGACACAGACAATAATGAAGTGAAGGCCTGGGGCAGGGGGTGGGTGCAGGATGAAGGAGGTCAATGGGGAAAAACAAAGGGGACATCTGTAATACTTTCAACAATAAAGAAAAAATTTTAAAAAAATTTACGGCAACCACAAAATATGGCATCCTAACTTAAAATCCCTGATAGAATGAAAATGGTATATTCAGAAACAAGTTAAGGGGAGTACCCCGGGAAAAGCACGTTCATGAAAAGGTACCTATCTGACAATGAACCAGTGACGGAGTCTCTGGTTGAGCTCCCAAAGTGGTCTAAACATCATGATTCTCTTTCCACTGAGGCAAAACCGGACACCTGGTTCACCAATGGAAACTCCGATATGGAAGGTCAGGACTCAACCCAGACCTGCAGCGGAATGAATAACTGTTGCTGAAGAGAGGAAGTAAAGTCCACACAATGGGCTGACTTGAGCACAGTGTTTGT
>NW_006295824.1:216388-244647 GCF_000327345.1 Myotis davidii | reverse complement strand
GAGGGAAGAAAAAATCCTGTGTGCTGAGTAGCTTAGCTGCAAGGCCCCCGGTTAAATGAAGCTCCTTTATCTGCTGTCTCTCTTGCTTTTGATCCTTCTAAAGAGTTAAGCCCATGACATCCAAGGTTAAAGCTTATTTCAGTCTTGTAAGTATGATTCTGTCTTTAAGCCTGTAATCAGAGCTATGGCGCTGTACTGAACAAAGCTACATCACATTTGGACATTGGTTTTGATAGAAAATGACACATTGGAACAATTTAAACTTAACCATCTTTATATAGCATTGGTTCATCATAAAAAAGGGCAACCATTTGTAAAACTGTCATCATTCTATGTGCATGCAGTGATGATCGTCTTGGCAAGGCAATGTTTCTTGCACGGTGGTCTATATAACACCTGTCTTGGAATCACTCACTGGGAGGGATTGTTGAGACTAATTTTCTAGGTCTCCATGCAGAGATTCCTTCTCATTAGCACTTAAGCTGTCCCACTTATCTGCACTTCCAACAGGGTTTGTAGGTGATTATAATGTCCAGTCAAGTTGTAGAAACAAAAGTTTCCTGGAGGAACAATGCAGCTATCCTAATCAGCTTGAATTCGTAAGGATATAAAAAAATTTTTTTAAACTCCTCTAACACTCTATAATTTACATTTTAAGTGGTGGTTTATGGAAATATACCCTTGTAAAGGCTTTTGCATTAGTATTAAACTATTATTTTATTTTTAAGCAATTCCTGTTTTTAAGTAAGGCTGTTTCTAGGTAAGACTATATGTAAGAATATACAACCTGTATCTTTATCCATTTTAAAATGTACTACGAGACATAGGCATATGTTAGAAAAGAGACTTTGAATAAGTATGTTATACTAGTATAATGTGATTTATTACATCATTGTTTTCAAAAGCCCCTAGAATATGATTTCACTTACGAATTCATCACCAATGGCTTTCCTACTAACTTTGGAGTTGAAGAAACAGAAACCTTTAGTTTCAATGAAAACACTTTCCTCATTAAAATGTCTTGTTCAAATATTTATTTCCTGGCAATGGTAATAGAAAATAAGAAGTTTAGGAACACTGTCTGCATAATAAAAATATGTGTGTACTATAGCAAATAATTTTCAAATATTTTATGTACTCATAAATGTACTAGATAGTCCAAATTTAAATTCTGAGTCAAGATTGGTATTCAAAGTGAAAATGTTTTATTATAGTTAAGTGATTCCATGGCTTCATCATTTATTGCCAGGAGTCTGGGTAGTCTTACTTAGCTCTCAGATTTTTGGTTTTTAGTTCCAAAATAACCCCACAAGGATTTATAGCACTATCTAGCAGGATTGGTTTTTTTTTTTAGGGTGAGAGAAAATATATAAAACACCCAATAAGTTACTCAAATTACTGCTATGATATTATTAGTACTGTGTTCATTATAATTGTAGTATTATGGAAATTGCATAATTACACAATATAAAATAAAAATATGATTACCGACTTGAATCATTTTACTATTAGATATTTTAAATCCACAGAAACTAAACTAGAACTAAAGTGCTATGTAAAATAGATCTACCCAGTTGCTTCCTCTGCAGCGGCCTTACACTCGTGTTTCACTTAAAAATTACTCAACGGCAGCCTTGGCCAGTGTTGCTCAGAGCATCGGCCTGTGCACCTAAGGGTCATGGGTTCAATCCTAGTCAAGGGCGTGTACTTGGATTGCAGGCTCGATCCCAGCCCAGTCAGGCTGTGTGCCAAAGGCAACCAACCAATGTGTCTCTTACACATTGATGCTTCTCTTCTCAGATGAGGATTAACAACAACAAAAATAATTAGCCAACAGCATACATTTGAAAATAGCACTTTGCCCCTCTACGCCTCACTCTGCTATTGTCACAATATGTGGGGTTTGCTATATGACTGTTAGAATTTTTGCAAATCTAATTTCTGCAATCAAGAAGTCTTTAGCCTTGTCATTATGTTCCATGAAACAGCACAAATGTTTCTGGTGTGCCCATTAGGTGAGGCACGTGGAGTCATCTTACAGCTTCAGAAATAGGATCTCAGCTCTGTTAGTCCAGACTTCACGAAGTCAGATGCTGAGAGAGTAAGGACCGCTAGACCTCAAAAAGGTCATGTGGCTTTAAAAAAATGACTGACCTATTGGGTTCTTTCTGAAAGGCTCCACTTAAAGCATTATTTTTTTCTCTAACGCTAGCGGCCTGCAGAAGATGCCCATCCTCAAGGACAGTTACTTGTCTTGAGCGAAATGCACTCTCCTTCCCATTCACCTCCTAGGCCTCAGCCCACCGCACCTGGTTCTCCCACTGCAGGCCTCCCAGACCCCACAAAGCACCGAGGGCCAAGGAAGCATTAATTTTAAGCACAGTTGAAGCTTTTCTAATAGCTCAGCATTAATATTAGATTATTATATTAAAAAGTGCATTAAATTATTTTGTGACTAATTTCTTTGCTTTGTAAACTTAGTGACAAAATTATCCTGTGTTTATGTTTGTTTCAATGAATTTTCTAAAATCACCATCACATAGAAAATTCTAAGGTAAGATAAAAAACATGAATGATTTAAAAATATTTTTATTTCAAGTATCACTTAAAATATTTCTTTGATATAATTCTGTTTTCTGGAGATAATTTCAGCTTAAATTTCTAATGAACTGAAGGCCCAAAATCAAGGTGTTTAGAGAGACATCTAAAACTTTTGACACCATGTGTTAGCTAATATTTAATGTTCATAAAATTAAGGCACTTTACAACTCAAAATGTAGTTATTAATAGAAATTAAATAGAATAAACTCAAAATGAGCTCAAGAACATGGCTGATTAAAAAGGTAAATTTTAATAGTTAATTTTCCCACAAGTAAATCCTCTTAATATGCTTCAATCAAGTTAGAAGGGTAGGCAATGAAGAAGGTAAAAACTCATTTACTTAAGTGTACAATTCTTTCTACAGGAGGGCCTGTTTTTACTAAATTTGTAAATGAGACAAATGTTTCAGTTATTAAGCATCAATAGCATATTGTGAAACATTCAAAGTGCTTTTCATTTTATTTAGAGAACTAGAGGCCCAGTGCATGAATTTGTGCATGGGTGGGGTCCAGCTGGTCTGGCCCCAATAGGGGGAGGTTAGAGCCAGTTGGGGCCTGACCCCGCCCTCCCCCAGGAAATCCCAGGCTTGATTAGGGTGGGAGAGGCTGATCAGTGGTGGGGCCATCTCGGGGGAAGGGGTCATGGGAGGTTGTCCGGTAGCCCCACGGAGGAGATGGTGGGAGATTGGCTGGCTGGCCCCGCCCCCCATGGGAGTGGGGGAGCAATCAGAGGTGTGGCCGGCTGGGGGGAGGGACTGTGGGCTGATCAGGCCAGTTCACTGGCCACAGTGGGCGTCCTAGTGACCAGTTGTTCTGGTCGTTTCAGCATTCTGGTTGCTGGCTTTTTATATACATATAGATTATATTAAAGACTGATTCACATAACAGGAGATAGATTGAAAATCCAAGCGTAGATATAGCCATTCAGTTGAATTGCTTCATTTATCTCTATCATCAACTCTAATATACATAAGAGGTAAGAATTTTCTATCCTATTCTTAGCTCTCAAAAATGACAAAAAAAACTTATATGGTGAAGGAGTGGTAAAGGCATGAAGATTGTCAGTGAGTGGTAAATGAACATTAAGTATCAAAAAGGGTTAGTAATGATTATGTGAATTGCTATGAGATACAGCAGCATTAAATATGTTATTTTTATCCTAATGTTTCTTCCCTAGTAGATACCTTTGGGATGTTATTTTCTTTCTTGTTCTTTTGGGGTGTTTTTATACAATGATGATTTTAACTAAATTATCCCAAAGGTCATTTTATTAAAATAATTTTCTATAATCTTTAATTGCTAAATAGGAAAGTGACAGATGGAGAAAATATGAAATGCTATTAATTTTCAGTTACATGATTTCAAAGTGTGTGGATTTTGAAAAAAATTACTAATAAAATAATGGTTTATTTTTGTTGGGAAAAATCACCATCACTTAGACAATTCTAAGGTAAGATAAAAAACATGAATAATTAAAATATTGTTTTTCTAAAGTATTAGCCTAAAGTAAAATATTCAGTTTAATACATCTGTATATATTTATATATTATTTAAAAATAGAAGTGTTAAAAATGCAATTATAGATGAGGTTAAAATACTTTATAGTTGCAAGTCAATTATCAGTATAAAATTCTTTAAAACCTCACTCCTATGAAAACCTTGCATTTATTATAGATGGTATTTGAATTAGTTATGAATTATGCTTGGCATATTGAATTTAGATTCAGATATGGTTTGGAGATTGTTGAATGGTAAAATGTCAGCTTAAAATGAATGTTTTACATAAAATATTATGAAAATTTAATTCAACCTTCTATATTTTAGACTGATAAGAAATCAATTAAATAATTTTAAATTATCTGTATATCTATTTCTATCAGAGGTTCTCAACCTGTGGGTTGCGAACAATGAAAATACATCCTGCATATCAGATATTTACATTCTGATTCATAACAGTAGCAAAATTACAGTTATGAAGTAACAATGAAAATAATTTTATGGTTGGGGCTCACCACAACATGAGGAACTGTATTAAAGGGTCATGGCATTAGGAAGGTTGAGAACCACTGTCAGTGCCAACTCAGAATCATGGAGTGAAATAATATAATGTAGTAGATAGCATGTGTAAAAAGCAGTACTATAAACCTATTTTAGTTAACTCTGAGATGGAAGTTCCTACAATGCATGTGAAATTAAATTAAATAAATAAAGTTACTTTATTGAATACTAGAGGTTCAGTGCATGAAATTTGTGCAGGGGCGGGGGGGCCCTCAGCCTGGCCTGCACCCTCTCGCAATCCGGGACCCCTTGGGGGATGTCCGACTGACAGTTTAGAGGGATTGGGCCTAAACCGGCAGTCGGATATTCCTCTCACAATCCAGGACTGCTGGCTTCTAACTGCTCCCCTGCCTGATCACCCCTAACCACTTGTCTGCCTGCTGATCACCCCTAACCATCTCTGCCTCAACCCCCACCATGGCGGCTTCATCCGGAATGACGTCCAGAAGGTCATTCGGCTATCCGGTCTAATTAGCATATTACACTTTTATTATTATAGATTGTTTTCCTAAATAAGTATTTCAGAGGCAGAATAGCTCTGAAAATAGCTGTTGAACCTAATCTCTAAATATTTGTTTTCAGAAAATAATTGAATTCTTACAATTTTTGTTTTACTAGAGAGGATGAAATTTCTAACCCTCATATATCAGAATCATTGAAATAGAATTTGTTTAAAATTATTTGAAAACTATTTATCTTAAGATATGTAACAAAGAAATTTGTAGGAAATATTTACCTATTGAAAGGATATCTTATACTCTGGAATATAGCATAAACTGACCTATAATGAAAACTATTAAATAATTTAGTGTACATGGGTGCCAAATTGTTTTCAACTTTGGAGCATCATCCACTCAACCAAAATAGGGTACATGTATATTTGTATTTGTCCTAAGATTATGGAGCTGACAGAATGTGCAAGGTCAAAAAATCAATTACGCATTATTCTTAGAAGTTACCTTGAGTTATTTTTAAAGTAAGATAACACATAAATACATAAGTAAATAAAATAATGATTTTTTTGTACATATAGTTGAAATACAGTCAATTATATCTTTATTATTAAAAGATAACTGTCATGTCTGGCAAAATATAAAGTGGGTAATTATTTTCAAAACCTAAAACTAGTGGTCCATGTTTGTCTCAACTGTGTATATAAATAAAAGTGAATACCATGATAAATAGGAAGAGGTGCTAGAATACTGTGTGAATGCATTTTCTCTCAGCAAACCATTGCATCATTACATTATATTGCAATGCAGAAGAAGCTACATGAAATGCACTAAAGCAATCCCAAATCATCCACATCTCTCAACAACTCACATATGTTCAGAAATATTTTGGCATGTCTTAATACCCCTCCAATTCTAATGCAATGATATCATACAAGGGAAAAGCAACTTCTAACCAAAATACTTCCATGCCATGCATACACCCATGCATACATATTACTGGAGAGAAGCAGTATGACCAGGGGCAGTGGGTAATGTGCACACAGCAGGCCATGACAGTGTGGGGTGGGGAAATTTGCACACAAGAGCAAACTTTATTCTTTCACAATAGACAAAAGGTTCACTTGAACCTTCACAGAGGAAAAAGCAAGGTATTAAAAATTGTCTATAATGCCTAAGTCATTGCCGAACCAAGTTAAAACTTTTCTAGGAGCCCTAGCCGGTCTGGCTCAGTGGATAGAGTGTTGGCCTGCGGACTGAAGGGTTCCAGGTTCAATTCCGGTCAAGGGCATGTACCTTGGTTGCAGGCATATCCCCAGGAGGCAGCTAATGGATGTTTCTCTCTCATTGATTTTCTAACTCTATCCCTCTCCCTTCCTCTCTGTAAAAAATCAATAAAATATATTTTTTTAAAAACTTTTCTAGGAATAATATTTACATCAGTATAAGGTCCCCTCCTGGGACAGACTTTCTATAATGAGGCTATTGTATTTTGCCTGTTCTGACAAATTAGAGTTTTAAAAAAAATTTTTTTCAGGTAAACCAGTAGTACTCATGAAAGAAAGGACACAGAATTAACTTTTAGACTCATTTTGATTATGTTGATTCAAAGATTTAGATTGATAGGACTGTTTCCAAATAGTTTTTGTTTGTTTGTTTGTTTTTTGGTGATGAATTTGGTCAACCCAGAGAGTTATTAGGTGCAGAAAATTATCTTTTAAAAATTAAAACGAGTAACAAAATTTTCACGACAATTATTATAAAAATAAATGGAATGCATTTAATTTTCAATAGATTTGTTTGAAAATCATTTTGTTTTAAAAAATAATTCAGTATTGACTATTTCTGAGGTAAACCTGCTTTTTCATCACAGTTCTTTGTTTGCATTTTTTATAAAGCAATATTTATCTTTTATACTAAAGCTCCTATAAGCATTAACTGTTTAGTGACTGGAAATTTAAATATATATCTCTCCCAAAGAGGCTACTATATGTGATTATTCAAATTTAATGCAAATAATACCGTTTCAAATTTACAGTTAAAATAATCAAGTAAAGGTGACTGGGCCATGTAAAAGAAGTATCTAGCTTTGTTGACAACAAATATGCAATTCTAGTAGGAAATAAAAAGACTTGAGAGATTATATATTATAATATAAGAAAGCTTAAGTGCTTTAAAATAATACTGGGTCTAGATATCTGTTATAAAATTCAGATTACTTTAATATTCATCTAAAATTATGTCTATGTCCATTCATCTAACACTATGTCTATTCTTAACTAAGGCATGTGGTAGCATCATCTGCAGAGGTTTTTTACAATACATTTTTTTTTCTCAGAAATTTTAGTTAGTAGACTGGACTATTTGTATAGGATTGGCTAGACTAAATTCTTGGCTTTGTTAGGTTTAAATTCAATCACTGAATATGTACATGTATCCGTGTGATCTCTTTCTTATGAAACATATCAATGGATGCCACTATCAAAACCAAAATTATTCATTTACTATACTATCTTAACATATCTTAACATTCAGAATGTGTTCTAAGAGACAAAGCTTTTTATTTTTGCCTAATTTTTAGATTTCTATTTTCTTTTTAAAATATATTTTATTGATTTTTTTACAGAGAGGAAGGTAGAGGGACAGAGAATTAGAAACATCGATCAGCTGCCCCCTGCACACCTTCCACCAGATATGTGCCCGCAACCAAGGTACATGTCCTTGACTGGAATCGAACCTGGGACCCTTCAGTCCGCAGGCTGATGCTCCATCCACTAAGCCAAACCAGTCAGGGCTAGATTTCTATTTTCTGATAAGAGGAGCTGCTTTTCAAACTTTTTGTATAAATAAATTTCCCATTTATTTTGAAACTTACTTTGTCAAAACACTTTTTATGGGGACTATAATAAGGCATGTATAATATTTCTGTTTAATATATATTAAAGTTTTTTTTGACTGATCCAATAACTTGGTTAAATAAGATGAAGAAGAACATTTAAATATCCTTTTACTGAGTGAGGGAAGACAAATGGAATTATTAGAAAAAGAGAGTATTCTTAGCTGAAGGGCGATGGTGGTATTTTGGCTTTACATATGCAAAGGGATGTTTCCCCACCAAACACTGCCTGGGTGCAGAATATGTTCTTTGCTTTCTTACTGATGACCACATTCCTCCACTCAGAGTTAAGAAAGTGAATTTACCGTGTCTGAGAAACGGTAAAACTTCTCCAGTGCAAAAGCTTCTGTCTGGGATTGAGAAACCAGAGAATCAGGCATACATGATTAATATAATTTCACAATTGGATTCAATTACACATACCATGTTAGCAACCATGTATCAATTAATAGATTTTTACATATGCAATGTGTCCACTTCCCAAAGTATGAAATGAGCTAAAAAACAAAACAAAACGAAAAGACCTGGATTTTATTTTATTTTTTTCCTGCACCAAACCTTAATTACAATATTTGCACACGGTGTATTTCAAATAGTGATTAGACAATAAGATATTATTTTTGCATTTTCCTAGAGTGCCAATTATTAGAAAATTAATCTTGCTGTCCTTCATTGCACTAAAGAAGGAATGTCAAATATTTGTATCCCAATAGTCTTACAGGTGGTAAAACTGAATAATGAACTGCTTCAGTAAGGATAATTTTTTAAAAGGAGGAACCAGAATTGAGCAAGTAAACTTGTAGTCTATTATGTTATCCACTGGATACTGTGACTGTTGGAGATGAGGTGGTAATAGACAATGTCTGAGCTCTTAGCCCCACATGTGTAATACTTCTCATTTCTAGAGTTTGCAGTATACATGATTGATAAATTTTAAATTGTAGAAAGGAGGAGAAAGGAAGGGAAATAAAAAGTAAATGTGGAAAAGCAAACCAAAATGAGAGGGGAAAATAAATATTTCCTTACTTATGATTAATGAGATTAGAAGGAAAAATTGTCTTCATCAAACATTAAAGGGAAAGACAAGATCTTCAGCCCTGTGATACAGAATTGTTTTGTCCTGTTACAGTGTTTCGGCCAGTACCAGGTCTCAGGAGAGAGAAAGGGGATGCAAATAGATAGTAAGGGAGGCAGAATAAGGGGAAGAAAAGAAAGAAAAGGCGAATGAGGAAGGACTAGAAAAGTCTAAGAAAACTAGCTGACAGGGGTGAGGACAGGGTAAGGAGATGAAAAAAATTAATCTCCCATCAAAATATGTTTTCATGTACAAATTATATGCTTTCCTTTTCATAAAAAATTGATCAAATGCAAGATCTAGCACTGTTTTTTTGTTTGTTTGTTTGTTTGTTTTTGTCCAGTGAATTACCCAGTGTATCCGAATGCTGATGTTTCTTCCATGCTGCACTGAATTGGATATTTATTGGAGCAGTGATGAATCTGGGGAGTCAATTAGTTATTGCTTTAGAAGATGACTAATACTGAGTAGGCTCAGCACTGAGAGATCATCGCTTAGTGCTTTAAAAGGTTTTATGAATCTATAAATCATTGTCAATAATTCAGAAACCAGAAGGAATCCTTTTAAAAATTAAATCCTTAAAAATGTGCACTATATGAACTATGAAATTTCTCTATTGCTTATTACTCCACTTTCTTTCAAAATATTAGCTGGCACACGCACATTAAAAGAAGTGAATATGCTGGCCAATAGAAACTCTTCCACACAGAAGAGGAAAGGGGTTCGTTAAAAAGAGATAGCATTGTAAGTCTTAATAGAGAGAAACCACCCCATTCTGTACATCCAAATCCAATGAGGAGATTCATTCAACAACTTCCTGTGATCTCCCAATGATGTTCTCAATAACATTTCTTCTAGGTTTAATTTATTACGTTGATGGGCAAAAATAACACTATGTTGTGTTTCCCATGGGGATTCAGAAGAAATGTCTTTAAAACATGAAAGTATGCATCAAAAAAAAAGACCTCTTAGTTCTACATGAACATCAAAGTATTAATAAATAGGTAATATATGATGGAAACAAAAGAATTCATTTGGAAAAAAACACACAACTTTAATCGCTATATTTGATGACTTATGTGAAGTAAAATCACCAGAAACATACTAACATTGCAAATAAGAAATGATACATTTTGGTTAATGAAAGCAAAAAATGGTGTCTTTTCAGGAAATACACTAGAAAGAAGTTGAGGAAGCTCTCATGTCAACAGTATACCTAGATGTCACCATTTTCTTCCTGAAGCTATTTTTGACAATTTAAATTTCAGTTGGACAAAACCAAAGGAACATCATGACATTTAGTCCCTGGTCTCCACTTCCTCTCTTCACATCCTATTAAATATAACAGCCCTTGCTGGTTTGGCTCAGTGGATAGAGCATTGGCCTATGGACTGAAAGGTCCAGGCCTCGATTCTAGTCAAGAGCACATGCTTGGGTTGTAGGCTCGATCCCCAGTAGGGGTTGTGCAGGAGGCAGCCTAACAATGATTCTCTCTCATCATTGATGTTTCTATCTCTCTCTCCCTCTCCCTTCCTCTCTTAAATAAAAACATATTTTAAAAATATATTTATATAACAAATTCACTTTTTAATGAAAGTTGGTATCCCGATGAACCCAATGAATTCAATTGCTTACCTTATTCTTTCTCTTTCGTCGAAATCTCAGAAGTTCTTTGTGTTGTCTTGATACAAAATTTACAGCTGCATATTCCAGAAGTGCTGCAAACACAAAAAGGAGGCACACTGCCATCCAAATGTCAATAGCTTTGACATATGATACCTAGCCAAGAAAGAGAGAGAGAGAGCATACAAATTGACTTGTATTGTTGCTTTCATTGGGAATAAAACCAAATGTCTGACTATAAAGTATAGCTTGTGTATACCAGTTTGGGGGGGGAAAGGAAATGACACCAACACTTTTTTTTTTTAACTTAAGAATTTTTTCAGTAATTAACTTTGCAAGTTTTATATATTAGTCATACGTCAAAACACATATTTTTGTTTATTTATTTTCAAATGTGGTATTAGACCATACATATAATGGGGAAAAAATAAGATGAAATGTAATTTTATTTTTTGGTTAGTGTAGCATAATGCTTGGAAAGTAGGAAGTCCTATTAATATATACCATACCATCATGGTAGTATAATGCTGTTTACCTTTTAGGTCCATATTTTCTTCATTAAAAAGCGTTGTATTTTGAAATGATTTTAACCTTACAGATATTGCAAGAACAGTAAAAAGAACTCCCACTTCTGTAGTAAACATTTGGTTACATTTGTCTATATATCTCTATCTCTATTATAATAGAGATAGATGTTGTCTATATCTGTGCCTTTCTCTCTAAATTATCTGAGTCGAATATTCAGTCATGATGCTCCATTACCTCCAAAAACTTATATGTATTTTCTAAAGGAAAAAGAACACTCTCATACATGACTCTAATACATCCAACAAAATCAGGAAATTAATATTAATAAAACACCACCACCTAATTTTATTTTATTTTATTTTTTAAATATATTTTATTGATTTTTTAACAGAGAGGAAGGGAGAGGGATAGAGAGTTAGAAACATCGATGAGAGAGAAACATTGATCAGCTGCCTCCTGCACACTCCCCACTGGGGATGTGCCTGCAACCAAGGTACATGCCCTTGACCGGAATCGAGCCCGGGACTCTTCAGTCCGCAGGCCGACGCTCTATCCACTGAGCCAGACTGGTTAGGGCCACCACCACCTAATTTTAAAACCCACTCCCATTTCACCAGTTGTTTCAATAATTCCCCTTTTAGCAGAAAAACGTTTTTCTTTTAGTTCAGGATTTAAATATATAGAGAGAGAGGAAGGGAGGGAAGAAAGATAGAAACCTCAAGGATGAGAGAGAATTATTGATAGGCTGCTCTTGCCTGCCCCCTAGTGGGGATCCAGCCTGAAACCCAGGCATGTGCCCTGACCAGGAATCTAACCATGACCTCCTGGTTCATAGGTCAATGCTCAACCACTGAGCTACACCAGCCGGGCAGAAATTGCTTTACTCTTGCTCTCAGATTAACTGGACAGTGACTTACTGCATATGGCAACTGCTCAAGGATGAACATTCTTTTGAGTTTTAGTGTCATTTCTTGTAGTATATGTGTATGCAACACACAGCTAACGTGTTCTATGCAAGCAGTTTCAGTAAAATCATTACCTTTTGTGGAATAAGCATGAGATCATTCATTTTATTGCATACTTTAGGCATGCCACTTAGACATGGGGGAAAGTATCTCCTTTGCCAAGAATTAGGAATAATAATGAAAAATATTTATGATAACCATTTTTTAGGTTTTCCTAGGAATGGACAGTTACCTAGAAGGTTGTTTTCCCACTTGCAGAAATAAATGTCCCTTCCCCAAGGAGATCTAGTCCCAGGAAAGCAGGAACTGAGGCTAGATGTAGGCAAAAAGGCACGACTTACTTCTTTGGACCAGTGTGAAGCTTCCATAGGGAACAAAATTTTACACTTTGAACATTTGACTATTTCAATGCTGCTTGTATCTTCTGTATTTTTTTCCTTTCTCATCATCTTTAATATTTGGTAAAGTTATTTTTTGTCCAATATCAGTCTCTGGAAATCTTGATCAAATATAGGTTGTGGTTTAAAAGAGGAAGTGGCTCAATATTTGGGGAAAACTTATGGTAGAGGGAGAAGCGAATCCAGCAGGAAAACACCTTTCTGCCACCTTTCTCAGATGGCTTTTCAGGTCTCAGGCTAGGCTTTGCCCAAATCTGTTCAAAAATCCCCTGCACCTATGCTTACCTGAATATGTTGCTTTGTAATTGCTTAGTTCTTGTTCTTTTTCTGCTTAACCTGTGAATTCTTTAAGGGCAGTTGGCACCTCTATTTTGTTCACTTTGACAAGGGTGTTTAGCATGTGTATACATATTTGCTGAGTGAATAGACAGACAAATGAAGGTGTAAAACATTAAAATGCAAGGGAGGAATGAATCATAGATGATGATTCATATAAAGATTCACTTTCTGGAGAAATACCTTAAATTTTAATATTTTTCTCTCAAACTCAGGTCATTTCTTCACACCTCTAATGGTGTCAACTTACATATGAAATATGCCAACAAAGGAGCTCTCTGCATCGCCTCCTGTATCTGAAGTGTGACTTCTGCTGGTCAGAATGACCTCTATCGAGCAAAGGGAAGTATGCCCTCATTTTATCCCAGTGCTATGCTAAGTGTCCATCTGTTTGTAAAGCATAAATTTAAATCTCATAAGTTCTGCAGTTATGCCAGAAATTCCCGGTTGCCTTCAAATACATGCATTCCTGGAAGATGTAATTCTGCTTCCAAAGGTCCTCTCTCAAGCTACGCCATTCCTAGAAGAATATGAGTCATAAAGCACGTGTGCATTCTTTACCAACCTGAATGTATAATAACATGAAACAAAGAGATTAAATCAGAAGTTTACTTTCCAGATGAATCCAATGAATGTTTTCAATGACAGCAGACATATGCAAACTTCCTTTGTATCTGCCAGGGTTCTGCTCATTGTGAAGAGCTCCCAATTGTTGAGGCTTCAAAGCTTACTTTCCTCATTCTCCCCTTACCTCACTCACCTATTTCACCTCTTTTCTCCTCCTCCACCCTCCCTGCTCCTCCAAGCACAGCAAACTCTGGATCTGGGTAGTTTGGAACTCTAGGCTTGGTAACTTTATATAACGGTAGCAGTTTTTACTCCAACAATGCATAACATACTCATGACCTATAACACACTCCCCATGTGATTCAGAATTATCACCTTTCCATCCCCTACTGCCTGCTGTCTGTCCTCTGGGCAGTTTCATTCCAACTCCCTTCATCCTTCTGGACCACCTTGCCAACAGTCCCATCATCCACTGTGCTGTTGGAACCCTAATTCTATTTTAAGCAACAAGCTCTCCTCAGTATTACCCATTAAATACAGGTCCAAAATCTGTTTCATGGTGTAAAAATTCCTTCATGATTGGCTCCCAACTTACCTTTCTTACTACATGCATTCATTCACTTTTTTTTTTTCATTCAACATTTACTGAACACCATTAATGTACCTAAATTCTGTTCTCAGTGTTGTAGTTACAGAGGTGATCAAGACAGACAAGATACTTTTTAAATTACTCACTTTAACCCCTGTGCTGCCACTATTAATTTACATATCATTCTCCTTGCTCCTTTTAGGCTACTATTTCCCATGAGCTAAAAACAAGGGTCAGGTCTTATTCATCCTTGTATTTATAGGAGCTACCATGGTGCTCATTATAGTACAGGCTCTCCAGTAATGTTGATTTGACTGAACCACGTGGAGTGATTTATAATCACTGGCCATTTATGATTAGAGAACTAGTTTTAATAGCTAACATGCCAGGGAATATTCTTAGTAATGTCCAGAGAACTACTAAGTGTTTTTAATAGTTGTCCAAAACTAAGACTTTTAATCCTCATAACCACTGAGGAAACTATTCCCATTTTAGAGATGTGGAGACTGGGGCACAGTAAAATAACTTACGTAAGTAAAATAACTTGTCATGTAGCTACCATTAGAGACTGAATCTGAATATTGAAAGGACAGATTAGTGCTCTATAAAAAGGACCCCAGAGAGCTCCCGCATCCATCCCACCATCAAAGTACACAACTAGAAGATCCCACATCTATTAACCAGGAAAGGGCCCTTATCAAACACCAAATCTGCCAGTACCTTGATCTTGGACTTCTAAAATTCCAGAACTGTGAGAAATGAATTCCTGTTGTCTCTAAGCCACTCATTCTGTGCTATTCTGTTATAGCAGCCTGGACTAAGACAGTTACCAAATTGTGCAGCTAAGACTTAAATACAACTAACCTAGCTCCAGAGCCCATAAATTTAGCTACTATTCTATGTCTAGTTATTAGGCTGCTTCTATTTAAGCATCATTATAAATTTATAACTGTGACCACATAAGGAAAAATAACTCTCTGTATATCAACTTTCCAGCCTCTTTAACTTTTATCTGTTAGGTAAAAGTCAAGTCAGTACACAAAATACATATTGTAAAGTCCTCTATACTTTTTAGGTTTGATCCTAAAATCAATAATCAACTTCTTAACATTGAATTTATCACATAAAAACCAACTAGTTGCTCTGGGGAAGCAACGTTAGATCAGGGAAACATTTTTATCCTCTGAATACAATGCAAGTCTCCTCAACACCATTCTTACATTAATTATACTGAAGTGTTTTTGTGAGCTGGGAGATCATTGCCTGCTTGTCATATGATAATTCAGGAAATCAGCTTGATAAATTATTTGAGTGTGCAGAGCTAGATTACTACAAGGCCTTGTCTTTTTAATTCTAAAAAATATTTTATAATGCATGGAAAGGAATATAAGTATTATATGTTCTGTAGAATTCTTATATCATACTATTCCCCCCCACCAAAATGCATTCATTCTACTTTGCAAAGTTATTTATCATTAAAAATAGAGGATGCCTGCTTCTTCTATATTGATTATATATATATATATATATATCATCATCATCATCATCAATAATTATCATCATCAATCATCCTGACTATAAAGATTGGAACCAAATTACCTTGGCCCTGGGAAGCAGTCATGCTCTGGGAGCTTGCCTGAGCATGGGTTTCTCTATATCTACTCTTCCAGTGTTGCAAGGAAGTGTGCATAGGAGGATTCAAGATAGGACAGGATACAATAAAAAACTCCCAAACTATCACTGGCTTGAAAAAAGAGAAGACATTCCATGTTCACTTTGAGTCTAATGGTGACTCTGGACTATTGTCATTGTCTTCCTCACTGTGACCCGTGGAGTTGAGGAAAATCAGGGCACTGAGGGGCCTCATATTTGGTCATAAGTACTCCAGGTCACTGTTCAAAACTCAGTAATCAGAGCTACTCACAGTCAACCCCAACAACAAACCAAAGACGGGGAACCCTACCCAGAGAAAGCCGGCCTCAGCGGCTGAGGGAGTGGATG
The DNA here is from genome assembly GCF_000327345.1 of Myotis davidii. NCBI lineage: Eukaryota > Metazoa > Chordata > Mammalia > Chiroptera > Vespertilionidae > Myotis > Myotis davidii. Next base: position 228,559 of record NW_006295824.1, on the reverse strand, counting down.
GGGCAGGCACTGGTATTTCTGAAACAAATCCCCGGATCCTCCAAGCACAGACTTGAGGAAAAGTGTGGATTATAATCTGCTCACTGCTCATGATATCTTGAATAGAATAATAAAGCAGCTTTATGGGAGAGCAAAACCCATTGCTTTACAGAAAGAAGCTGGTCATTATTTCAGTGGGACAGAAAAAGAAACCTCCCTGATCTTCAGCCGAAAATTTGCTCCCACCATAGTGTCAAGTCCAGTAAAATCAATTGGAAGGAAGCACGAAAAACAGAGTCCAGATGGCCAGAGGGAAGGATTGGGTGGAGGCGGGCAAAGGTGGGCAAGGAGAAATGGGAACAACGGTAATGGTGTCAACAATAAAATAAAGAGAAAAAAAAGACTAAGAAAAAATAACAGAGTCCAGGTAGTGAATCTCTAAAGTCATTTGATTTTGTGCTCTCTGATTCAGAGAGATACTTAGATTGCACATATCGCAGGCAATCTTTCATCACTAAATTGACTTTTACACTAGTCTGTGATAAGATTACCGAGCAGCAGCAGTTTTAGATTATATTCTCTCACAAGTACGTTGGATGAGCCGCGTTAGAAGTACAGCACCGTATTCTGTAGTTGAGAGGCCTGCCAAAATGCCTGCCTTTCCCCTACTCCACTCAAAGGTGGTCCAAAGTTTTGCTTCCTGGGACCAATAATGTCCTTTACTACAGCCCAGACTATAAAGTGATAGTAAATTATACTTACTAAATTCTAAATTATAACCCAGACTATTAATCAACCAGAAATAGAAATTTAAAATGTATTTACAAGCAGCCACAACTTAAATTTAAGAATAAGGAATTGATTAAACCAGAATCCGGACATAACTACATATAGTGCCCAGTGGGTACCAGACTTATTGGGGGGATCACTTTGAATGTTATGTAAATGTCTAGCCACTATGCTCTACACCTGAAATTCATGTTATATTGAATGTCAGCTATAGTTGAAAGTATAAAAACAAAACCAGGGTTTACAAAATAAAACATCTCATGTAAACCAATCTGTCAGCTAAGTTTATAATCAGGTGAATTTTCCAGGAATCACTTGAGAGTGATTATTTTGTCAATTCTTTTCTCAGTTCAATTTGCTTTTTATTTAATAAAATGGTATAAAAATCACAGTGCATTTCTCTTGATTAGCTAAAATAGCCCTTTGAACTGGGTGATGTGTTCTCCTCTTACTCACAATCAATCCTGGCGAATTCCCCCAGTTCCTTAGAACTGTCTCATACATTGTAATGAGTAATTCTGGCTGTGGAATGGTCAAGTGACTCAAGTATACAGCTCAATGCTTTTCTCCTAGACAGGCTGAACACTTTCCTGCTTATGTTGTGGCTTTTGTTCTGGGTATTTTGTTTCAGATCACATTGGCTGTTCATTTATCTTTGGCTTTGTAAAACCCAAATTGTAGTTCAGTTAACCCCACCTTTCTCCCTCATATAAAACCTGTAGAAGATTTTTGGACTTCGTAATGTTTATAGGAAAAATAATATTAATCTCAAAATCATGTTCATCTTCATTTAAGACCTAAAGCCAGAGAGAGAAATAATAAAAACAATGGCAAAGCATTAAATAATGTTTTGAAAACAGGTGTTGAAGTGGAGTAAAGCTGATATTTAAGCTACAGGAACTGTCAGGAGGACATTTCCTTGGAGCAATAAGCAGTGAATCACGCAGCACAGGATGCTGTGAGCTTTGACATGTACCACCCTGGAGGCAATGCAACAGCACAGTCCCGATGTCACATTCAGACTGGATGCTTAGAACATCATATTTATTTTCCACATAAAGGTTTTAATTTTAAAAAATAAAATGTGCCTGGCTGGTGTGGCTCAGTGGTTGAGTGTTGCCTTATGAACCAGGATGTCATGGCACATGCCTGGGTTGTGGGCTCAGTACCCAGTGTGGGGTGTGCGGGAGGCAGCCGATCAATGATTCTCTCTCATCATTGATGTTTCTATTTCTCTCCCTGTCCCTTCTTCCCTGAAATCAATAAAAATATATATATTTTTAAAAAAGAAATAAAATGTAACAGGGAATCATAATAGCAGACTGCATTATTTCCAAAGTGATAAATTGTCTAATTCCTCCAGCCACCAGATAAGACAAGTGCAACCAAAAAGGCTAATGGAGCCCTGGCCAGAGTGATTCTCGTGCACAAAAAAGTTGCAGGTTTGATTCCCGCTCAGAGCACAGGCTCAGCTTGTGGACTCGATCATATTTCTCTCTCTCTCTCCCTTCTTCTCCCTCTCTAAAAATTTTTAAAAAAATCTGAAATAAAGGACTAAGAGATTTTGAAAGGTGACCTGGTTATTTGTGATTTCTGCTGCAACTATGGGAGTTTTACAATCATCTGTTTTATAGGACATGACTCATGTTTACACTTAGACCTAACTGTAAGACCTAGTTGTTGTTGGAAATGATTCTTAGGTACATGCTGTTAGTTACTGGCATTTCTTAATATGTTGATTTTTTTTTTTTACCTGCTCGGTTAGGGTTGAATTATATCGTTGACTTCACTCTCCTCTGCGTTTTGCTATTGGCTATTTTGTGTTTCCATTACATCATCTTTATTGTAATAATGTACTTCCCATTCCCTTGTTTTCTGAGGTTTAAGGCCTTTATTTATAACTTCAAACAGAAATGAAAAAGGCATAAAGCCTGTTAGGTGCTTTTCCACACTGATTTTCGGACCAAATTCTTTATTCTACTGGGAAGGGGGAGTTTTGTAACCACTATTATCTGTCAAGAGTGTTTGTGATATGGTTCTAGGATATATGTGAATGCAGTAAAGGGAGTAGAAGACATTATTTAAGCAAAATTATCTCAAGGTTGCATATACGTATTTTTGTTTTTAAATTTACTTTGATGCCAAAGCCAATGCATTATGTCATTTCAAAAATATTTTAAACTTTGTGACTGATTATATACTTTTTTCTAATTATGCCTTCACATTTAAGAATTTATGTAATGGTTCTTTGTCAATGTCAACTACAGAGAACATGCTTGATAACTGCTAATTTTCAGCTTAATGAGATCTAGTAAGCCCAGTAAATGTAGGCTTTAAAGTCAAATGTAGAACGAGAGATATCTACCAATATGCATTCCTTTCCTTATAGGACTCACCTATGTTTAGGAATCATCTGTTCCAAAAGCACTTATAAGATTGGATGATATTCATATGCATTATGTCTCATGGTTTTAACAAAAAGGTATGAATAATTCTCTCATTTTCTGTGCCTTTTTCTTTTTCTCTTTTCCCCCTAATGAATGTAATATGGAACCAAATTATTATGTTCAATGGAAAATTTTTAAAAATTAAATATATTGCCCACATCAAAAATTGTTTTATAAAGTATATTTATTTGTTAAATGCTGTCACATTAATAAACTTTAAATGAACCCACTTGCATCACATTTGTACTAAACTTTATTAAAGTATATTTTGACTAGATATTAGAATCTTGTATTAAAATGGCGAGGACCAAAATATTGCTAGGAGCAATAGTTACTAATTGCGATGTTAATTGGACAACCTGACTACTGGGCAGCCCCGCCCTACCATTTACATCATTGCTGACATTTATAACTTCCTCTCCTTTAAAACTGCAGGGTGTTTTTGAGAGGAATAATAACATATATTTTGAGAACTAATTAGATAAGAACACAATAGTGAATAGAAATCCTTCATTTTTTTCTTGTTTTTTTTTTAAATGTAATGTACCTATAGATCTCTGTGTACCCACACAATCATGCTATTCAAATAAAAAATAACCATTCAATTTATATTTTCTAACAGCTGTAATCACTTGTGTAGTTGGCATCTTTATGAAAAATAAAAACTTAATATGTTTTCTAAGAACCGATATTTTTCCTATGCTGTAAGATAGACATATGCAATATTTAAATTATTTTTCATTAATTTGGTGACTCTCAGGAGAAAAATAGTGCTCTGCATTAATAAAGAGTAATGTAAGTTCTCACATTCTTTTAGGGCGATGAAAAAATGACATATTCTTGCTTTTCAAAATAAGTCAATATTTAAAGGCTCAGGACTAAGTAAATGTTTAAAAGGTCATGTTATCTTTAAATATCTGCATGACATTTACTCAATAGACATACAACTCCTGTTTGAAGTTATAAATAAAAGCTCTGAGGATCAAAATATATACAAGATAGTTTGTCCTTTCAAAAAACTACTCCTCACGGGTTTCACAGACAAAGTGAATGGGGGAAGTGAGAGGAAATCATTTAGGATAAACAGCTTTTGGGGCAGAATTTGTAATTTTCATCAGCTACTGGCTTCCGTGAAATATTTAATTGAATTGATTAGCCACCTTTGAACTTCACATGTTTCTTATTTTGTAATGATCAGTAGCTCTCTGCCAAATGACGTGGCCATAGTGGTGGGGGCAGAATGGAGAAATTACACAGAATCTTCCCACTTTCCTTTCTCCACTCCTTCTTCCCCTCTTGTTTTCTTTAGTATTTGTTGATACGACAGATTCTGGTCTAAGAAAGGAGATAGAAAGTTTTAGCAATAGTAGTCTCTGAGGTAGATAAGACTATTTGTTGACAATCCTTTTTTCCCCTCCCTTTCTCTCCTAGGGTTCCCTGTGGGGGAAATACAGTCCCCCCACCTTCTTGCTTTCCTGCAATCTTCCATGGGAAAGCATGCTATCAGTACCTGAGGCCCTAAAATCGGAAGACCCAGGGAACGGACCTGCACTCATTTTGTAGCCTAGATCTCAGCCTATCCTAAATCAGCCAATCTCAGACAAGCCCAGGAGAGGGACAGGCAAAGCATAGGCTCTGAGCAAGAAAAAAGCTGATAAACCATTGAGATCTGGAGATTGTTTGTAACGCAAAATAATTGCAGTATAAGTGCATTGAAACAGTGCCTAAAGCCCCATGAATCTCACAATATATTGTGTTAAGAGCTAGGGTTTGGATGAACTTGGAATCTAGAGATTCCCCATCCCTGTCAAGTTTACGGCTGCGTGGGTGCGAGTATGTGTGTGTGCACATGTGTGCGTGCACATGTCTTTCTGTTTAACATCCTAACTTCAAGGGTCTCTGATATGATAATGGGTTTGAAGCTCGTTTCTAAAGGACTAAACTAGTGTGTACATGGTGACACTCACGTATTTCTGTGAATGATACAAAACAGAAAACACGAACCAGAGCTAGACCTAGCTGGTCCCTATGAAACAGAATGAAAAAGGAATGGGAGTAGGTCTCTAATAGGAAATAACTGATCTTTGGAAGCAGAAAAGAAGGGGTAAAGTGTATGTAATATTGCAGAATACCCACGTTTTCCTAGAGTTCCCTGCTGTGGGTTCTTTCTGGAACCAGAGTTTCTAAATTAAAATAATATTTTGCCCCTTCTCTTTTATTTCTTGCCATCCCATGCTTAAAAAAGAATATAATTCCCCCAGTTCCAAGATCTTAACAAGGTATTAGTATAAATCAAATTTATACTAAAAAGTAATTATTACCAACTCCCTTTTTTACCCTAATTAAACTTAACCCTTCCAGGAAAGATTTTTACATCTCTTTAAAATATCACACAATGTTGAGATCTCAAAGAGTATGAAGACAAGTTTGGGGTGAGTGGCTCTTACCTTTAACTAAGCTGAATACTTGTTCTGCATATGTGGTAGATATGGCCATGGGAGAAGAAAGGAGAGAGAACACTTTATATGTTCAAGTCCATTTCCAACAGGAGGAGGAGGGTCAGCCACAAATACATCTCTTCCTCCTCTTTCTGGGCTTTCATTTATACTTAGGAAAATTATCTCTATCCAGCTACAGTTGACTCCCTGAAGTCTGGGGCCTACATGTCCTTGGTCAGAAACTTAGAAGTTTTGACTTTTGTTGACAATTCCGTGTGGTGATCTTATAAGGATCTCAAAATTAAAATGTTCAACCAGAGATCCGTTACCTTCACCAAACTTCCCCACCAGTATCTCTCACAACTACTTGCCCAGTGACTCACCCAAATGCTATGCTTCACTCCTGCCTTTTCATCAATCCTCAATGTCCAGCTCATAAGTCAAGCATGTCTATTTCACTCCCAATACACCTTCACAAAAAATATCTACTAGTTCTAAATCCACCTGCTACGATCTATCTCTGCTGCTACCAAGCTAGCCAGACCACCATCTGCTCTGGACGACAATAGTTTGCTCTGCTTCCACTTCCGCCCCTTCTATCTGTCTCCACAGGGAAGTCAGAGAGATGGCACTGATTATTAACATCCTTCCCAAACCACCCCAAATAAACCTAATCTTTACCACGGCCCACAATCACCTCTGTTTTCTCATTCACTCTCGTCCAGTGTTAGGAAGTGTTCATCAAAATATACAACTTTAAAAAGTTGTTCCCAAGAGAGTGCATTGTCACCCTCACTGGGCCACTGATGAAGACACTACAGACATGCCAAGTAGTTTTTAGTTCCAAGAAATGAATCGCAGGGGTCTTCTTGCTTTGGGCTATTGCATGCTTCATTTCTCATGACACTGCAGAGGCCCGTGTCAGAGAGGGCTCTCAGGTGTGTAGTTCTCAAGGTGCTGGCTAAGGTATGTTCTTTGACACTTTCTACTCTGAGTCATTCCTATTCTACAGGAGATTATTGGCGCAGAGCCAGGACAAAACACTAAGTAGTTATCATAAATTAATGATTTATTGTTTCTTCCTCCAACGCCTGATGATCCTATTGTTTTCCTGAATTTAATTTGTTTTCCTACTTCCTAGATTTTGTCAGTAGGACAATGGTGGTTGTTTTAGTGGTAAGTCTTTCCGGCATCTGAGACTTCTTTTGTGAGGTTGAGAGTTGCAGATCTTAAAGCCCAAGGTTCAGACATCTGTTTTTAAGGGCAAATGTGAGACTTTTGCATCTTGCCTTTCTAGTTCCTCCCTACCCCATCACAGAATCAGAATTTTTTAAAAAATGTTCTACTCTTTTAAATTATTTCATCTCAATAGGTTAATTCTTGTTTCCTCTGGCTATTCACCATCTACCTTCCCTGAAGTCTGAATATAACTGAATATGCTCATTCTTCCATTCCTCAACTACCGCAAAGCCTAAAATGATATGGTCACCTTCTCTTAAGATATCACCTTACCAATAAATTCTTTTTTGTGGTTCAGAATGAAATAGAATTGTGAAATAGAAATGTGAAATGAAATAGAAATGTGAAATATCACATTTCCAGTAGTTGTTGTCCCTATAATTTGAGAGATGTAGAGGTTTTCTACACATTTATGTATATAATTAAACTCAGAGGGAAAAGTGCATTCTTTCCCTGAGATCACAGTGAAATAAATGCCTTAACAAATCTTTCTTAATTTTTGAAAAAAAGTTTAAAGTCATCCCAATCTTTCTTTCCCTTTAAAAACAAAACTTGTGTCTTCATTAATTTTTTTTATAATTTATTGCTTTTTAAAAATCTCTTCTTCCTCCACTCAAATCTCTATGATCTCCCAATTCTGCCTTAATCTCTGTATCCAAATATCTTTATATTGTGCCTCTTAGAAACTGAAATTTCCTAATATAAAGCATTTTGTGCTCTTCTTTCTGGTTGCCAATTTACAGAACAAATGAACTTTGATTTCTGTTTAGCTCATGAGAAAAATCAATGAGTAAACTGGCAATTTCCTTTACAAATTACTCAGAGAGCCCTTGAGACATTTAGACATATACAGGAGTTGGCAAAAGTAGGTTTACAGTTATTCTTATGGAAAAAGACATGCAGGTTATGATTATAATAGCTTCAATAACTCAAAAGAATGTCACAATGCATTTTGCCCACCACTGTATAAATAAGCCTTGAGATGAATTAGTTTAATCTTATATACAGATTTACAATTTTCACTAAGACAATATTTTTTAAAACACTAGTTGATATGCATAATTTTGAAAATATAATTCAGTGTTTTAAAAATAAACCTTATTTTGAAAGACAACCATTAGACCTTAGCAAAGCAGAGGGAGCATCGCTAAATATCAAGTTCTCCTTATATTAAATAACATTTTTAGTAATAAAATATTCTGTCATCAACCTTTATTCATTGAAACATTTTAATCTAATAAATTGAAACATAGAATGCGATTCATAGGAAGGGTTAAGGGACCATGACTGTACATTTACAATGTACTTAGCATTATAATTAGATTGCATCAAATGCACAGGAAAAGTGAATACCATTTTTAAAAAACATATATTTTTTTATTTCAAAGAGGAAGGGAGAGGGAGAGAGAGAAACATCAATAATGAGTGAGAATCACTGTTAGGCTGCCTCCTGCACATCCCACCCTGGGAATCAAGCCTGCAACCAGGGCATGTGCCCTGACCGGGAATCGAAGTGTGACCTCCTGGTTCATAGGCTGATGCTCAACCACGGAGCCACAAGAGTCGGGCAAGTGAATATTATTTTATTATATCTCTGTCATTGCAAAGGAAATAGAGAAGCCTGTTGCAAGTTAGACAGAATTACTTAATTTAGAGAGGAGAAATGTCTTTCTTAGAAGTCATCGAGAAGAAGAAAATAATTTTATATTGTTACGTTGCTAATTAGATGAAAAAAGAGACTATGTTTTATTTCAACATATCTTCTGAAAAAAAAATGGGGTCTTTTACAAACCTCATAAAGAAAACAGTTTATTTTAATTCTGTCAGCTCAGCATGGACTAAAATTGTGGTATTAGATAAGCTTTCTTTTTTATTGACCTGTAGCTGCTTAAAAGGCAGAGGGGAAAAAACATACCCCAAAATAATATATTTAACTCAGAGTGCAGCAATATTGGCACTCCCATACAATACTTGTGAAAGTGTAATTGCTATACATTTTGCTGATGGGAAATTTAGCAAAACATCTCAATGCTTACAACTATTTGAGCAGAAATTCCAGTTCTAAGAATTTACACTAAGAAAATGATACAAATAGATATAAAATTATGTGTGCATGTATATATGTATCCACATGTACATATACACATATATACGTGTACCAGTATATATATATATATATATGCATATTTATAATATTCATTATATGAATGTTCATTATTGTGTGAGTCCTAATAGTAAGAATATTATTATAGTACATCCATACAATGGAGTATTGTGCGATCACTTAAAATTACTGTATAGCCTGGCTGGTGTGACTCAGTGGTTGAGCATCAACTTATGAACCAGGAGGTCGCGGTTTGATTCCTGGTTGGGGCACATGCCTGAGTTGCGGGCTCGATCCCAGTATGGGGCATGCAGGAGGCAGCTGATCAATGATTTTCTCTCATCATTGATGTTTCTCTCTCTTCCTCTCCCTCTCCCTTCCTCTCTGAAATCAGTAAAAATATTTAAAAAAATAAATAAATAATAAAGTTACTGCATAGATTTACTTTATTTATACATTTGATAGGTTTCTAAGTGTAAAAAAATCTATACATATAAAATTCTATAGTGTATCAGAGTATTATTGATGTTTAAATAATTGGGGGTCATAACTATGAATGTATGTTATCATTGGTTTGCAAAATTTTTTTCTTTCTTTTTTTTCATTTACCTTTATTGTTGAGAGTATTATAGATGTCCCCCATATTGTCCCCATCCACCTGGTTCCCACCCTCCCCAGGCCTTCTTCACACTATTGTCTGTGTTCATCGATTATGCAGATGTGCAAATTATTTTTCTTTATCATTTTTTGTGTTTTACAAATGTTTCTGCCTTGGTCATTACTTAAAAATCAGCAATGAGCCCTAACCGGTTTGGCTCAGTGGATAGAGCGTTGGCCTGAGGACTGAAGGGTCCCGGGTTCGATTCTGGTCAAGGGCATGTACCTGGGTTGTGGGCACATCCCCAGTAGGGGGTGTGCAGGAGGCAGCTGATTTATGTTTCTCTCTCATCAATGTTTCTAACTCTCTATCCCACTCCCTTCCTCTCTGTAAAAAATCAATAAAATATATTTTTAAAAAATCAGCAATGAATAATAGGTACTAATGAAAAAGATCTGACAAAAACTAACCATGATGTATATGTATATAACTATGCATCTCTACATATTTGTGCTAATTAATATATTTGTATGTCCTTTGTGTGCACTTACCTTTGGTAAGGAAGCTCGGGATCCTGAACTCTGTGTGGTCATAGTCAGCACAGTAGTTATTCCCAAAGCTACCCTGGCCGGAGCAGCGTCCATATTGATCCAGAATGAAACCCACGACAGAATAACAATCAGGAGACTGGGAATATACATCTGGATCAGATAGTATCCCATTTGTCGTTCAAGATGGAATCGCACTTCTATACATGTAAACTTTCCTGATTGATTCAAAATAAAGGCAGTAATTGGTAAAAGCAGGTCTTTGTTTTGGCATCAAATCTCACAGGTTTTTCCCCCCCAATAATTTTGTCCTAAAATTTTCCATTACCACAAAAAGAGATCCTAAATCATATATGCAAATCCATTTCTGAAAAGTATTTTTTCTTATTTTTCTGCTAGCATCTAGAAGCAACAAGAAAATGTACTGTTTGAGGAAATAGCATAGTATTCTTATTACTTCACACTTGATTAACACTGCATACTTGTCAAACTACTCAAAGGTCTATTATTTCACTTGATTCTAACAAATACCTCTGAGATTGATGAGACAAATTACTCAGTGACTGTGTTGTTTTTTTCTTGCTCATTGACTGTTTCTGGTGCTTTCAAGTATTTATTTAGAGTCAGGTACCATTTGTTCCAGAAGCCTTTACATTGACTTTAAAGTCAGTGCTAAAGGATAAATACAATTGAAGTTGAATAGTCCCTTAAATGCAATATCTGTAATTTATTTTATGTATTGATAATTTAGAAACTATTAATGCTAACAAATAGGAAAACATATTGTTTCCCACTGATAACTTCAAACATAACTTAAGAACACCCCTAATAAAAAGACACCTAAGATACATTTGTCTTATATATTCAGGCCTTTGTGTCTGTCTCTATTAGAGTAATTAATAGAGGCATAAATTGTGGTTTAAGTTAACATTTTGTTGACATTTCTGCTTATCCCCTGGTTCTATTCCCTACTCTATTGCCATGTTACCTCTCCTTAAAATAATTGTTTATCTTAATCATCTAACTCTTGGTTTTATTCTTCCCTTATTCAAACTATTTTAAGAAGGATAAGGTCAGGGAGTTAGCACACCGGTCTTTCTTTAAGGGACATTCTGTAATCTTATTATAAGAGAAAGAATCAGAGAGAACAGCTGGGAAAATTGCTAGTATACATATTGCTAGTGTAGGGTTCAGTACAAAATTCCTATTATTGTGACCTGAGCCACATGCTACAGTATTGCATGGTCTGGGCTGCAGGAAGAAGGGATGGATGAGATTCCAGAGCTTAAAAGTCTTTACAGAGTTTCATAAACTCTGGGAAAGTTGGATTCCACACTTAAGTGTCTAGTAGTCAGAAATATATATGCCAGCTACACATGATCCTTTATCAAATACATACAGAATGTTGAACCATTCTTAGAGTATATGAAAATACTTTAGATGTTTAAAACTCTTAAAATATAATTTTTAAGTTTTTTTTTAAATAATGAAATGAAATAGAGCAAGAATAATAAGGCATTTTTGTGATATTACTGTTAAATAACTCAAGCAATCTCATGGTGTAATCAGTAACAATTGCTAACCATTTGGGTACTTTGAATACATTCTTTATAGTTCATATGATTCTCAAGAAAAAGAAGCCCTCATTGTGAGGCTATGTTTAACATGGTGACTATAACTGGTAACATTGTACTGTATAATTGAAATTCGCTAGGAGTCTAGAACTTAAATGTTTTTGCATGCACACATCAAGTAAATATGGGAGGTGATGAACATGTTAATGAACTCAATGGGGGGAATCATTTCACAATGTATACTTATATCAAATCATCACATTGTACACTGATAATCTTACAATTTTAGTCAATTGTCCCTCAATAAAATTGGAGGGGAAGCATTTTTGTTGATACAGATTGAAAGGAAAATTTTCCTGTTTAGAGTAAAACGGTTCCTCTCCCCCTTCCTCCTGGGGTGGACAGGCTTTTAGTATTCTCACATGTACAGACAAATTTTCCATGTTATAATCAAC
>NW_006295824.1:214849-216357 GCF_000327345.1 Myotis davidii | reverse complement strand
ATTGAGCATCTGTGTACTTTAGCAGATCCCAGACATACAGAAATGAAGAGATACAATCCTTAGCTTTATTAATTTATGGTAATGAGAGAAACAGAGAATATATAAGTAAACATGTCAATTGAAGGTATAATTTCAGACAGTGAAAACAGGAGGAGGAAGGGAGTGGATTTGAGTGTTCTACCTGTGCTGGTGATGAAGGGTCATATGAAGACCAGCCCTGAAGTATGTGAGAGTATTAGGTCTGGGATAATTTGGAGAAAGAGGCTAAGGTATAATTTCAGACAGTGAAAACAGGAGGAAGAAGGGAGTGGATTTGGGTGTTTAACCTGTGCTGGTGATGAAGGGTCATTTGAAGACCAGCCCTGAAGTATGTGAGAGTATTCTGGAGAAAGAGGTTTGTGCATAGAAGAAAGACAAGTACAAAGGACCTATAGAAGGAATGAGCACGGCGGATATGAGAAAGTGAGCCACTGTAACCATTTACAGAGCAAGGCAAGGAGAAGCAGAAGAGGGTTTGGGGCAAGAGACACCACCAAGTTTGTGCCACCTTGTTACAGCGGCCTGAAGAAACGGATCCATCACCCAAAACCAACTCTAGATACTTTTTAGCATTTCTCTGAAAGTTCTTTGTCATTAAAACTGCCCCTAGAGGGTTGAGCAAGGACACTGGTGTTGACCTGTCTGCTTGTTGTTGTGTAGAGATGTTAAACTTGAACTCTCTGCTAAATTAATATGAGCCTCACTCCTGAAGAACTGTGGTAGGGGGTGAGAAAATGGCAGCGATTTTTTCACCTGACTGTGAATTGAATAAGAGGTAAAAAAGATTAGAGGTCTTGTATAGTAAAAGGTCAGATCACAGTTCTGGGAAATGCTGCGCCCAAGAAGAATCAGTTACTGTAATAAAGTGATAATGACAGCAGTTGATGCAGGTGGGAGGCCATGCATTAACCACATAGGAGGGATGCCTCCGTGAAGGACAGTTTAACAGAATGTGTAGGAATAGGTTAGACAGTATAGATATTATGGAATACCCCGTGTCAGCTGAATGTATTGAATCTTTCAATCCATTATGTGAATAACTATATTTGGCTTCTATCCTCAAAGGCAAAAGATAACTGTGTCCGTGTGAATAGTAGGTGCTTAAGTAACAATACCTTAAATGCATGAAATTGTGGCCAAAACTTTAGACAATTGATGTCTTAAAAATTAAAAAAAGCGATTTCTTTCATTTTGTTAACAAACACAATGTTTATTGTCCCAAGAAGCGTTAAAGGTAAATTTCATTATTCACATAGAGATTAAAGGAACTTTTTTGGAAACATCATTACTATGTAATTATGAGCTTTTCACAAAAAATATTTAAATGTAATTAAACACCAAACATTTCTTTGGTCTCATACAGACTGGTTATATAACAATAGGCAATAAGACAAAGCACCTGTGACTTTCCATTTTCTGCTCCATTACTGTGGTGAACATTGAGCTATAAATAGTGAAAATAATTAACC
>NW_006295824.1:211654-214796 GCF_000327345.1 Myotis davidii | reverse complement strand
GCAAAGCATAACAAATAAATAAATATATATGGCATTAAAGGACATTCAAAGAGATGAAAAGGCACACACACTACTTACATTACTTGTACAGTTTACATAGGATGGGAAGGCTGAATGCTGTCACCTTAACTCTATCCATTGAACTATACCATCTCACAAAAGTCTACTAAAATCTATTTATATGGAATATTTATCAAATAATGTAATAAAGTGTAGTAAGCTACTAAGAAGTATAACATACATATACATTCCTCCCTTGGTAATGGCAGCTACTGTATTAATTAATTAATTAATTAATTAATTCAACAATTCTACTCCATTGGATTTCTGCTCACCTTCTCTCAAATTATTCAGGACTCTTTCAACAAAAACTGAAATGGTCACTGTTTAGGGAATGACCTCAACTGTAACATTGGGAGGGGGCGGGTATAGAGAAGGACCAGAGCTGATACCTTCCTTAATTTAATAATTAACTATTTTAGTTGATGGTATCTGCATCTAGGTTCCAAGTCCCAAAATGAACAAAATAATATTTTAAATAGAAATGTCTGCTATTAGGGAAAAGAAAAGTCAGAGTACAAAAAACAATCCACATAGAATAGTTTGTGGAGGAAGAAACTCTTACATTTACTGTGAGTTCAGAGAAAATGAACTAATGTATTTTGTAATAAGTAGGCACCTTCTAGCAAATTACATTTCACATTTCTATTGGAGAAGTACTTAAGAAGGAGCAGAATTTTATATTTTCCTTCCTTCTGAGTGAGAAATTGTTCAAATGTACATTAGGAAGCTGCTGCAGAGAAAGCCCGAAGTCAATGGAACCGAAGGGCAGCCTTGTTACAATGCACAACCACTACGGGGACACAAAGAAAGAGGCATCGGGTCTGGCCTCTGAACTAAGTCAAGCATTCAGGTAAATGAAGCAGAAGCTCTAGGTCCAAGAAGCAAGGGTAACTGTCCCCAACAAATTTTCCTGTAGCTTATAGTGTAAGGGAGAGCCCGTGAGCCTGAGTAGAGTCAGCTGGCTTGGTGCACATTAGGCTAAACAAAACAATGGGTGAGGAAGGGAACTGAGCACCCTTCCCCCTCCCCCCAATGTCTGGAAAATAATCTCCCCACAAGAACTGAATTGGTCTAGTTGTGGTCGGAGTGACTTAACTCAGAGACCCAACTGCACCCACGGACTCTTGGGAATACCTGGCAGCAGCCACCCGCCTGGCAATAGGGATGGTAGTCACGAGGACATCAGTGATTACAGCAGTGGTTCTCAACCTTGGCTGCACATTAGAATCACCTGGGAATCTTTTTAAAATCCCGATTTCTGGGCCTCATCCTCCGGAAATTCTGTGTCTTTGTTACTAAGGTTGTGGCCCCACCCCATAACAAAGACACAGAATTTCTGGAGGATGAGGCCCAGAAATCAGGATTTTAAAAAGATTCCCAGGTGATTCTAATGTGCAGCCAAGGTTGAGAACCACTACCTTAGATTGTCTGGATTTTGCTGTCAAACTTAATAGCAGCACTACCATCAGTGTAATGGATCCTTATGCACTACTTGGTAGAGTTTGCAAAGTCATCCAGACTTCAGGGGTACATCTGAATTCTGGTTCCAGACAGATATGGAAGATACAGAGTCTGCAAGACTATGCTCTCGACCACTGGACGTAGCACAGCAAGGACTTATGCTGGACTCACTCATACTGGAATACATTTCATTGAACCCTTCAAGTAATGATTTAATTGCTAATTATAGAAGGCTTTTACTTTTACTCATAAGTCCTTTGATGTATTCATTATAAATACCATTTTACATAGAAAGAAAATAGATGCACATTTCTCAAGGTTCAAAAGATAGCAAAATAGGCACCCATTCTTATTTGTTACTAGATAAGGCGTGTACCTTATCCTTCCATACCTGAAATCTCTAAGGACACAACATGGGCAGTTTTATCCCAATTTAGACAGATAAATGGAGAAATGAACTGAAACCTCATTTTGTTTTTGCATTCTAAATTTTTCTTAGGGGCTCCTGTGAGAAGAAACGCGCCCTCTGAAATTCCTTCCAAAACAAGCTTGCATTAGTCTCCAATGCCGTTCGTAGGCAGCACATTTAACTTGCTCTTGTATTAAATAATCATCCACATGAAATGACTTAGGTATGGGCATGTCATAATCAAACTATGCTTCTTCGTTATGGTCCATAATATACTTAAGTTGGAAATCAGAGGGAAAATAGTACAATGGCATGTGTAAGGGGTAATTCATTATTCTGAGCAACTTACTAGGTATCCAAGGAAAATAACTAAATGAGACCTTTGCTTCAATAAACCTTCAAACAAAGCTTTAAAAAAATCAATACTCTTCTACATAGTTCGAAGTGTTTTAGCATCCTTACACTTTCGGTTGGCAGACGTTGATACAAGTCTGAGAATGTTAAGGAGAACAGACTGGCTAAGGAGACCAATGGTGTGAGCTGAATTGCCTTGTACTCCAATAAACTTCTCAGCAAAAAGAACCTTATTCAGGGAACATTAACCCTAACCTCAGCCAGAAATCTCATTTGGCAGCTGCAGTGAAACTTGTAAGCGAATAGCTCGACGCAACCAACCCTTGTTTCTTCAACAAGTATCTATTGAGCACTGACTGCATGTAAGGCATCCGGCTGGGCATCAGGCAGTGCGAGCTGGTGTTGCCAGGTAGAAAGTAAGTGACATGGGAGAGGTACCAAGTGGTGTGTGCCTTCAGAAGGGGGATCTATCATATCCACTTGAGTTGCATCTTGAGAAAAGGCAGGATCCGTATATCAAGAATGTGAGAGGGCAAAGGAAATAGCATCATCCACTGAAAGAAACTGCGAACTCCCACAGCTTATAACAGATCTAGCAATAACTTCATTGGTCTAGAGCAGCGGTTCTCAGCCTGCGGGTCACGTCCCCTTTGGGGGTCGAACGACCCCTTCACAGGGGTCACCTAAACCATCGGAAAACACATATATAATTACATATTGTTTACAGTAGCAAAATTACAGTTAAGAAGTAGCAATGAAGCCCTGACTGGTTTGGCTCAGTGGATAGAGCATCGGCCTGCAGACTGAAGGGGCCCAGGTTCGATTCTGGTCAAGGGCATGTACCTGGGTTGCAGG
>NW_006295824.1:203951-211006 GCF_000327345.1 Myotis davidii | reverse complement strand
GCTGGTCTACAGGTCATTCTCCCTCCCCCTCCGGCAGCTTCTCTAGCCCGACCTGCCACCTCCGACCAGCTCGCCTCTGTGGGGGGCACAGGCTCGGACGCAGACAAGAAAGGCTGGCCCGGCCAGTGTGGCTCAGTGGTTGAGCATCAATCTGTGAGCCAGGAATTCACAGTTCGATTCCCAGTCAGAGCACATGCCTAGGTTGTGGGCTCGATCACCAGTGGGGGCCATGCAGGAGGCAGCCGATCAATGATTCTCTCTCATCATTGACGTTTCTATCTCTCTCTCTCTCTCCCTTCCTCTCTGAAGTTAATAAAAAGAATCATGCATAGGTAAAAGATCCATTCAAAGTGCAAATTAGAGAAGTGGATTTTAATTTACAAGAGTATAGCGAGTTCATTGATTTGGTTTCCAATTTCACATGCAACTAACCTTTAAAGAACTACCATCGTCAGAAAATAAAGATATGTGCCTGTTACGATGGATTGTTTTGTGTGGGGTTTTTTTTTTTTGCATATTACAGAATTTCCTTCTTTTAAAGGCTGAATAGCATTCTTTTGTATGCATATACATTTTCTTTATCCATTAACCTGTCAATGGGCTCATAGGTTGTCTCTGTACCTTGGCTATTTCGAGTGGTGCTGCAATAAACATGGGAGGGCTAATATGCCTTTTGTACATGTAGTCGGAGTAGGAAGTAGCCTTTGTAGATCGGCTTCTTTCACTTGGTAATATGTATGTCGGTTTAGTCCTTTTTGGTGAACCTGATTTCAATTATTTTGGATAAATGTTCAGAAGTGGGATTACTGGATCAAATGGTGGTTCTACTTTTAATTTTGCAATAATAGGGATGAACTTTGAGGACATAATACTAACTCAAATAAGTCAGTCATAGAAAGATGAATATTGTGCGATTTTACTTATATGAGGTATCTAAAGTAGTCAAATTCATATAATCAGAGAGTGGAATGGTGGTTGCCAGGGGCTGGAGAGAAATAAATGAGTCAACAAGCTTAAAGTTTTAGTTAAACAAGATGAATAAGTTCTAGCGACCTGCTGTTACCATACTTACAGTCAACATACCTTACTGTACACAAAAAATTGTTAAGAATGTAGATATTATGCTACGTGTTTTTAACATGATAAGATGAATTTTTTTTTAAAAAGGTTCGTAAATCAGAGCAAAATAATCTGAAAGAAAATTCCTTCACCAATTTGTGCTGAAATGAGGATTCTAATTTACTGAAATATTACCTCTTATTTATATTCCTAGTGGAACATTGCCAAAAAATGATAATTTTTTTCTTTGTCTTCTCAAGAATGCAAACAAACCTTTTCAAAAAAAAGTTTGATTATTTGTCAAAATTAGAAAGTAATTAAATGTGTATTTAAATGAGAATATAATGTTAAAGAAATTTTTACAGTTTCCAGTCTAAGCCACAGACAAATAACTTATACCACAGTCTTTGCTTATATAGCTCATGTCACTAGAGTAGCCTTCTCTGACAATCATATAAAATACTTGTCCTCCAATCAGTCTACGGTCACCCTTTCCTCTTTATTTTTCCCATAAAATTTATCTTTGCCTGAAATGGTATATGTTGATCAAGCTTTAATTTTGTTTACTGTCTTCATAGCATCCTAGGATTTAAGCTTTATTCTGTTTTGGTCACTGGCATGTTTGCCGGTACTTAAAATAGTATGTGGTTTATAGAAGGAGCTTGATACAACTACACACCTATTGGTATGTACAAAGTCCAGAACAACACCACCACCAAATACTGATAAGAATGTGGAGCAAAAGAACTCTTTCATTGCTGGTATGAATACAAAAATGATGGAGTAACAGTTTAGAGGTTTCTTACAACAGTAAACATATGCTTACCATTACATACAGTAATCATTCCTTAATATTCACCCAAATGAGTTGAAAACATGTCCACACAAATTCATAACAGCTTTATGCATAATTGCCCAACCTTGCAAACAACCAAGATGTTCTTCAGTGGTACATTCAGACAGTGGAATATTATCCAGTGCTGAAAAGAAATGAACTAGCAAACCAGGTAAAGACATGGAGTAAACCGGCACGCATGTTACCAAGTGAAAGAAGCCAATCTACAAAGGCTACATCCTGCTACAGCTACATGACATTGTGCAAAAGGCCAAGCTATGGGGACAGTAAAAAAAATCAGTGGTTATCAGGGGTTTGGGGAGGGGGAGGAAAGAAAGAATAGGCAGAAGGCAAAGAACATTTAGGGCAGTGAAACTAGTTTGCCTGATACTATAAATAGATATATGCTATTATAAATTTGCCAAAACTTAGAGAATTTACACCACCAAGCGTAAACTCTGATGTATGCTTATGGATCATAATAAACGTACCACTCTGGTGTGGGGTATCGATATTGAGAAAGGCTGTGCCTGAGTGAGGGGCAGGGATGTGATTGGAAAATCTGCATTTTATGATCAGTTTAACTGGGAAACTAAAACTGCTGTAAAAAATAATGTTTACTTAACAAACCAAATCACACCAATAAAGACATTCAAATATTACAAATAAGAAAAAAAATAATATTATTGAGTTTGTGGCCCTGGATTCAATTTTACCGATCCATTAATTTAACAAATAATTACTGAGTGCCACTCCATATAAGTACATATGTACGTTAAGGTGCTAGAACCATAAAATGACCTGGCTCCAATCAAGACGCTCATAGTATAGTGGTAGCTGACAGTAAAACAGATAACTGACAGATTGTGGAGTCCTACAGAAATAAGCAGAGAGGTTGATGAGCAACCTAACCTGAGGGGTAGAATCAGCTAAAGTTAAAGGGAAGACTGTAGAGATGAGTAATGATTATCCAGGTGTAGCAGGGTTAAAATAGATAGTTACCATATTCAGATGTGAAAAATAAAAGAGCATTTGTTTTCAACTCCTTGAAAATGCATCTAAATATGACACCTCCATTCCATCTGATCAGGTGTACTTCAGGGACAGCAACTCAAATTGACCAATTGGAAATGACAATTTCTTTCTGGGAGCTCAGTCTTAAGGGAAAATGTTCAGTCTTTCAGGATTTCTCTTTTTCTTCCTTTTTTTTTCTTGTCCAGAAGCCACTTGGTTATAAGAAGGCTAACCAGACATCTTTGCTGGTTAGTAATCCCTAGATTACTTCTTTCCTCGTGGTCTCTCTGACTTAGCACTTGTTCTAATTTTTTTGGTGTTTTATAGATTAAGTATTATTGCTGTTAATCACTGTTTTAAAATACATCATTATCGGTTTGATAGATCTTCAATTTTACTTCTAGATTCTCCCATGGTATAAAAGAGTCTGAGACTACTTTAATGTTTAAATGTTATAAAACAGCCAATATCAACAATGGTCCATATGTCGTTACCAGACCCTTTAAATAACAAAGAAACTAACATCATTTTCCGGGCAGCTAACTCTTGATCTGACTAGTGGCAGAAGTTTTCAACTTTGTTCCCCCTGCTGGCCACTTGGTGTACAAAACTGAGACATCTGTGAAGTATCCGTAAGTGACAGTGTTGTGGAAAATTACGTTAGTTGTAAGTGAAGGCTGAGTAGTGCTGCCATGGACCCTATATAAAGTAATCCAAATGCTTTGAGATCAACAAACATGTATTTATTTTATGATTGGCAACACACATTTTTGTAAAAAAAAACCCTTCAGGCAGCAATGGGCTAAAAGACATGAAGGGTCATATTTATTTAAAAATTAAGCACTGAGTTTACATTTCACAAGAAAGTTGATGGTGAATGTGCAACTTGAACATTTAACATTCATGAAAGGGGGCTACATGGATAGCATTATCCACGTAAAAGCCAAAAGACACAGATGAGCTGAAAATACATCAACATTTATTTCAGAATTTACAGTCCTTTAAAGAACACTGCCCAAAGATGATAATTGGATATGTGCATTTGCATGGGGAGCATTTACATATCTATAATAATGAAAGCATAATATGCTAATTAGACTTATTTGATATAAAGTTTTCTTGGAAAAGTGCATAACAGAAAATTTGCATGCAATTAAATAAGATTAGTCTCATTCTCTGCTTCAGAGAGAAAGTTGGCTAAATTAATTTTAAATGAGTTTAATTTTTAAATTCAAATCTTTAATCCAAGTACGCTTTTGGAATTGCATTTGTTGAAGATAAAATACCCGATGCCCTTGTAAATCCTATTGTAAAGTGTCTCTTAAATTCATTTAAGAAGTTCAACATTGAAAATAAATGTCATTTATTTGTGATGGAGCTGCGTAAAATGTTTGTTGGAACTCATCACTGTGTTACAAACTATGTTCCTTGTAAATTAAAAAAAAAACTATGGAGCTGCAATATTTTTGGAATTAGTTGTGATACATTTGACTTATTTTATATTCATAAACTCTGTTACATTCTATCAATTGAAGAGAAGCTGTAGCTGTTAAAATTTACAACTTTTTAATGTAAATACAGAGTAAATAAACTATAATTTTTGTGTGCAACAAAGCTGATGTTAAATTAAAATTATATCTCATCATGACACAACATGTTTTCTCTATTTACTGCTTGTCATTAGTTAATTTTTTTAAAAGTTTGACTATTTAAAGAACTATTTGTAAATATTCTGGAACTCATCATTTTATAACAATGATGAGTTCCAGATATATTTATGAATATTCTGATTATATTCTGTAATGCTATTGAACTTTTGGTACACGGGTTCTCTAAATTTTGGTTGCATTGTTCAAAATAGGTTGGAAATATTTAATCAAAATTATTTTATATATGGACCACTAAAATTTTAGATTCTAAAGTTTTTTAGCAAATAGGATTTATTAAAATGAAGTTTCTAAACAGGAACACATTGAGATTAATGCCTACAATAGAAAGGGAGAAACAATGAGGTCTTAAATAATACATTTATATTTTAAATTAAAGAATTGTGCTATGGAATACATTAGCTTAAGGGACGATTTTATTGATGTATTGCTTGTTTTTAATTAGGTAACATATTAAAATGAAATGAAATTAAGATGACACATTTTCTAACATCTAAATTAGCAAAGAATTTTAAAATATTCCTAAATAGAAGCAACTACTTTGATTGAGTAGTGTCCCATAAGCATATTTGTTGCTAAACAGTACTCTTATTCAAGAAAAAGACAGTATCTACAATATCTATAAAAATATATGGGATGAAATAGGTTACCTATTTCAACAAAAAAGTTAAACCAAACTTTGGAATTATCAAATATTTTAGCTATATAGATTATTTTCTCAATTAAAAAATGTATAGTCTACACAGTAAGATCAATTGCCAGTATGAAAATTTAAAAATATAAACATTAAATAATCATTATTGAAAGAAATGATTGCAATAAAGATACAAACATGCTATGGTCTTGGGTAAAAGGACTCATTATTGTGAAAAATGTTATTCTCCCATAATTAATCTACAATATTAATTCAATTTAAATAAAAATCCTGCCCGAGCCAGTTCTCTCAGTGATTAGAGCACCAGCCCTCTGACTGAAGAGCACTGGGTTCAATTCTGGTCAAGGAAACGTATCTTCATTGTAGGCTCAAACCCCAGCCCTGGTCAGGGCGCATGGGGTAGGTAACCAATCGATATGTCTCTCTCACATTGACTTTTCTCTCTCTCTCTGTTTCTCCCCCTCCCTTCCACTCTCTCTAAAACTCAATGGAAAAATATCCTCAGGTAAGGTTGAATAAAAATAAAGTTAAAAATCCTAATGTAATTTTCAACTGGAAATTAATCTGAAGTATATATAAAAGTGCATTCACAGCAATGGCAATTTTGAAAAATAAAAAGTCAAGAAGCAAGAAAGAGAGGAATAAATGGTGATGGATGGAGACTTGCTTGAAGTGGTGAACACATAATACAATATACAGATGATGTATTATAGAATTGTACATCTAAGACCTACATAATTTTATTAACCAATGTCACCCCAATAAATTCAATAAAAAAGAAAAAAGGTCAAGAAGCAGACCTGCCTAAAAAAGGACAAGTTGTATAAATAAAGCTATGGTGTTTAAATAACTTCAGCTTTGGAGCCTCTGTACCCATTAAGTACAGAACAGAGTCCAGAATCAGACGCATATATAGAAATTTAAGGTAAAAATGACATTTCAAATCCTATGGAAACATTTTTAATAAATGATAATGGGGAAAATGTCTACCTTCTTAGAAAAAGATTTACACAAAAATGCAGTCTACTTGTGTTTAAAATGTAAGCATGACCTGTGCTATAAAATTTCTGTGTTAAATATATATTTTAGTATTTTGGGTATATGGGAGGCATAATTGATTAAGAAAAAGATTTTATGATATATATTTATATATTGACAACCCTCTGTAGTATGAAAAGTATCATAAAGTTAAAATTTTGAGGACATATACAAAAATAACATATAAATAAAAATGAAAAGATAATCTCATATAAAATCAGAGAAAGTTTAAACAGAAAACAGACTGAAGAAACAGTAATGGTCACTAAGTATGCAGAACAAAGAAAGCTCAACCTCAGAGAGTAAAAGACACAATGGAATACAATTTCATAGTCATCAGATTAGAAAAAATAACACCTTTAAATCTGAAGCAAGATGGCCATGTTAATATGTTTTGTACAAAATATTATTTTTAATTATCTATATTTTTTTATGTTTGAAATGTCTTTTATATTTATACCACAGAAGGAATATAAAAAAGGGGTCAGGAAGCAAATTTGAAAGTGGATAACACTGAAGAGGATTTTGAGTTGAGTTTCAGTTGTTTATTTATTTTTGTTTGTTTTTCAGTTTCTAGTGTTTAAATTTCCCAGTACAAACGTTGATTTTTTTTAAGACATCATTCAAATGTATTGTATTATCCTTTTAAAAATCAAATGGTCTGTATTCATTTTAAAAATAGCTTAAAAGACTACAAAAGTGAAAAAGAGGTTATTGCTAAGTACTTTATATCCTGAGCTGTATAGTATAAAATAAATACTCAAAGGGAAAAATGTGGGCTGCAAAA
>NW_006295824.1:195337-203691 GCF_000327345.1 Myotis davidii | reverse complement strand
TTCCCTCTTTCTCTCAGACAATGGTGGACATCTAATTTGGGACTTAACTGTTTTTTTCAAATGACAATTACACTGAAAAATTTATTCACATTTCTCAAAACTTCACAAAACTACCACACATTGAACATCCAGTGTTTTAAAGTTCTTATGAGAAATCTCAACTAAAATCAAAAGATGACCTGATCATGAGCCCATTTAATGAGGATTGGATGGACTTCTGCCCTAGGAGAGGATATCAGAGGGCTTGTCTGAGTGCCTCTTTGGAATAAACTCCAGCTTATGGAAAAACATTGTCTGGCTACCAGAAGGCTGAAGGTTCAGATCTGCTCACATTTATGAAATAATTTATTTCATAGACCTAAACTATAACAAACAGACTCTACAAGCCAACATCAGTTTGGCAATATCTAAAAGTTGTGTAATGTTTTGAGTAGAGAATAGAAAGGCACTATAATAATCTTTTGACTGGCCTCAGGGTATTTTGATGCCTGATATTTCAGGATAGCTAATTATTTATAAGGACCACAACTTCGCTAATCCTTGGGAAGAAAGTCCTGAATAATATTAGCAAAAAGACCCACTTCAAATTTTTATTTCCAGAAGATTTAAAGAGTATTATTATCAAATAGCAGAAATTTTAACATGACTACATAAATACCAGAGAATTATATTATAAATTTATCTTCAAGGTGAAATATTACAAAATGTCTTTCACTGAAATACATTCATTAAAATGCAGAAGAGAATACAATCCTCTTTTTCATCTTATTTTAATTTTCTTGTTTTCTAGTTGTTTACTTTCATCTTGACCTTCATTACAGGCAATTCATCACATTATTTTTGTTTACTTGCTTGATTTTGTTTTCCTCCTGACCCTTTATGTAAACACACCAGGGTTTCTAGATGCTCTGTTTTTAATTTTGCATGTCAGATTTGTGGTCTTGTATATTTAAAGAATTTCTTGAATCCTAAAGTTAAGGCAACTTTTGCTGTCATCTAAAATGTAGCTCACTTATCTTACAAAAGAGAAAACTGAGTCTCTGAAAAATTAGTGGATCTACATAGTTTCTTCATGAAGAATATAGACTTATGATGCATTTTCCTGAATTAGTTTTCTTACACAGAGAGCAGCAATGGAGCACATAGTTTAAGGAATTATTGAGATTGGACACTGGAGCCATCTCTGGGAAAGGTGCTACCCAAATTTTGGAAGAGCATTCCCTGGAAAGGCCCTGTGAAGTAGGATGCAAATATGAGAGTTGGGGAAACTGGGGTTATTTGGGGAATTGATTAAGGAAGAAAGAAAATGGTGACAGCTCTGAGCAGCAAAGAATAAATGGAAGGATCACAGAAAAAAAAAGACAAACTCTTATTACCAATTATGCTGGAATATTAAGGTAAACCATACAGTTAGCAAGACGTTTGAGGAATTCTAATGTTACCCTTACAAACAAGGATTGCAAAATACCATTAATGATAATATGTTGAAGTGATCTGTAACTGATTTAAAGAGCAGTTGCTAATTTTTTCCAGGAGTAATCAATCAAGAGGAAAACCTCTAGTGCAGTGGTTCTCAACCTTGGCTGCACATTAGAATCACCTGGGAATCTTTTTAAACTCCTTCAGTGATTCTAATGTGCAGCCAAGGTTGAGAACCACTGCTCCAGTGCATGTTGCAGACATTTCTCAGGCCTGCCCTTTCCGTAGTACATAAAGGTATGCTGTCCAATTCTCTGGATAATTAACTAGGAAAGATATGGATCATCAAGTTATAATTATGGACTGAATCTTGCGAGATGATATTTAACCGGGGCAAAGGCAAAATACTTTGCATTCAGTTAAGCAAATCACTTGGGTAAACACGGAATGGGCCACATAGAACTTAGTTGTAGTACTTAGCCAACTGCAAGTGGGGTCTCAGTCAAGAGTGTTTTGTAGCTGCCTCTAATGTACGGGTAATCTTAGGCTGCCAGTCGCAGAATGACTGGCACTGGCACCGTGAGGGGATGACCCACACTGCATGTCTTGGTTTAGGCCAATGTGTGGAAAGACCTCCAGCCGGGCGGGAATAAGCAGAGGAGAGAACTGGAGATCTTTTCATATGAAGAAAAACCCCACACAAATGAAATTTGTGTATTTAACTGGGTATATTTAACTTGCAGAGCTTACTTAAGAATACCGGAGTCACAATTTATAAATATTTAGAAATCATCAGATAGGTTTCAAAATGACTGATGCTTGTTCTAATTTTGTGAGCTATTAATTCACAGGAGTTTGCTCAGTCCACTTCTTAATTGTGTGACTTTGGGAAAGGCACTTAACCTTTCTGGACCTTAATTTGCTGAAATAAGACCTATCTCATTAAGCTGTACTTATGAAACCAGGGACTATGTGTGATGGATATAAAACTGGTGACATCAACTTTTTATAAGACTTGTAACTATATTGTGTTTTTAGTATATTGTCATATGGTTAGACTATTTCATAATGGGCAAAAATTCAACCTACCAAGAAGGGGACAGATTGGGAGACAATGGCCATGGTGTTAAGTAGAATGAAATAGTTAATGTTTAAGTGAGGTCTGATTTTATAAGAAACTAGTGCATTAATGAATATTTTTGTTTTGGAAAAACTTACTTTCTAATCAACATTGTAACTGCAGAGGCTTAAGTAATACATACTCAGAAAACAAGAACTGTTTGTATCTTTGACTATTCAAGCAAAAGGCACAATAGTATTTTGAATAATATTTATGCAGTATAAATTATGAAAGAGCTTGAATAACAGTACAGATGATTAGGAAATAATCATTGCTCACATCTATCATTCGTCTTAACTAATATTAGCATAAATTCCAGAGTAACCAGTCAGTTGAATCACATGCAGTTTTGAAATGAATCTGAAAAATTAAAAAGCAAAAACCTCCCATCTCTCTTTATCCAAGATGAGGTTTTTATCCAAAGCCCCATCAGAGCATATTTTGAAAGGTTTTTAAAATTCTTGTCAGAACTTTATCTTCAAATTAACCCTTAAAAGTATTTTTCTATAATTTTTGGAATTTAGGCTGTTCTTTGTTGAAAAAGTCCTTTCTACACCAAATTGTTTTCTTATATTTGCTTTTCCAACCTGAATAATTAAATGTTCTTTAACTTTCTCACACGGGTGATGTTTTCCTTTTTTTGTTACCTACATTCCTCTTTAGATATGAAATACATAATTAGATCCTTTAGGAATATAGTGATAATTTATGTATATCCTATGTCATATTTGTCTTTTAGTAAACAACAGTTTTATTATGACTCTAAAAATTATTATGCAATATTCTTCCATGATTAAAAATATCCTCTATTTCTTTTTATTGTCTGGAGGAAAACTTGCTCATCAAGGCTGACACAAATAAAAGGCTGAAAATAAACCTTTAGGGTTGTTTTCTTACCTCTATTCCTGCACATTGGCTTGCACTGTATCGTCTAAATCATAATATAGCTGTTTCCTTCCCTTGTAGATTAGCTACTTATGAAGCAACCAAACAAGATGTATTTATAAATAAAACTGTGATGTTAATGAACATTTATCTTTTGAAGAGATAACCTTCTGTTTTATTTCATTCATCCAATTTAAAAATATCATACTGTGGATGCTGAACTTGAGTAAACTAATAACAATCTACTCCAGAGGAGGAAGGTTACTGATCACTTTAATATTTAATTTACCTTCTCTCGACACGTCACTCAATTTTACATCTTACCAGTAACAACTGCACATGAAAATTACATAGTGTTTTTTAAAATTAAATAAAGCACTTTGTGAAAAGCATGGCTTCATTGCAGAATTCCCTCTGTAGCATATGTTAATATTTTTATTGATATTTTATTAGGAGATATGAATTTTGAGGCTGCAAGTTGTCATGGTAATTGGCCTGTGTATTTTCTGGCTGCACTTGAGAGTAAAAAAAAAATATTAGAAGGAAAGAAAAATAAATGAAACTAAGACAATTTCTGTACAACCAAAAGCAAGCATTCACTGTATTTATTCCAGAATTCTTTTGCGAGGTGGAATGAAGAATGTTCTAGACCAGAGAAAGAAATGGTACATTGAACCTCTAACTTTGATAAAAGTGGTCAGGTAAAACTTTGCTGAGATTTGAGGATAAAGCACACTGTGGATCAGGCCTTTCGATTTGATAAAGGGAATGTCTGAGACTGGGACAAACAAATGGAGCCACTTTCCTTCTATTGGCTTCAGGGGAATTCTCGGTGATGAGAGCTAGCTTTCTAGTTTAATCTAAGCTTCAGTTTTAGTGTGATTATTTCATTTTTATTTTTAGTGGCAGCAGAATAAGTCATTATGCTAAACACCATTTGAATTGAAGTTAATAAATTTTTACTTATACTTAAATATTGGAAAAAAGTTTCCTATTTTTTTTTTATGTTCAGTGCAAATGCTCTATGACTCTGCATTCCATGAGGAAACTTGATTAGTCATATCATAAAGAGCATTTTACTGTCTTTCTATGTTTTACTCTTTCTTTCTGTTCCCCAGTTTTGCTTAAACTCAGTGATGCTCTTTTTTTGGTCTTTATTTTGCACACTATCTTCAGAAATTTCATTTATCTTCATGTCTCCAAGCAATATTTCTAACTTTATCTCTCTATAGTTACACAACCATTCTTAACTCAAGCTCTATTCCAAGACACTCATAATCTAAAATAAATTTCTAATGAAATATGTATTTTCACAAGAAACATGGCATTTTTAAGCAGATGTCAGCTTCTGCACTCCTTTTTCCATGAATCACCTGCTCTCTTCTAATTCACGTAAATGAAGCAACATTTAAACCCCATGATTGAGAGAAATCTTGGCAGACTCATCTCTGTTTTTTAAATTTTAATTGATTTGAGAGAGAGAGAGAGAGAGAGAGAGAGAGAGAAACATCAATTTGTCATTCCACATATTTATGCATTCATTGGTCAACTCTTATATGTGCCCTCAAGAAGAATTGAACCCACTAACTTGGTGTATAGCAGTGGTTCTCAACCTTCCTAATGCTGCGACCCTTTAATACAGTTCCTCATGTTGTGGTGACCCCCAACCATAAAATTATTTTTGTTGCTACTTCATAACTGTAATTTTGCTACTGTTATGAATTGTAATGTAAATATCTGATATGCAGGATGTATTTTCATTGTTACAAATTGAACATAATTAAAGCATAGTGATTAATTACAAAAGCAATATGTAATTATATATGTGTTTTCCAATGGTCTTAGGCGACCCCTGTGAAAGGGTCATTCGACCCCCAAAGGGGTCGAGACCTACAGTTTGAGAACTGCTGGTGTATAGGGATGATCCTCTAACCAACTGAGCCAGGGAAGGGAGCCTGAACTTTATGCTTAATTCTTATGCAAATCATTGAAAAAGTCTTCCAAATGTTTCTTTTTCCCCTATTATTGCTCAGCTCTTCGAATAGTTTATTACTTTATGATGAATTTAGCTATTTCGATAGATTTCTTCTCATGCTCTTAATTAAATAAGCTTTGGCCTGATGATTTTTCTTCATTGTAGATCAGTCCATATGACTGGAAGAGAAAGTTGCTCAAATTTTTCTTCTATTGTTTTTAATCTAACATATTTACTACATTTCTAACATTTTTTTCATTTTGTATTTATTTATATATAACCTAATTTTTTTTTCTCCTTAAAGAGTTTCTGTCAAGGTGTGCCTACTTTCTCAGATTTTTCAAAGCACCAGTTTTGTGTTTTTCTGTGATTCTTTGAATGTTCTCCTTTTCCTTTTTGGTCTCCTTGAATGGAATGCTTAGCTCAGTGTTTTTTTAGGGCAAAAAACTGTTTAGGTTGTATCTCAAAATTTTTAATTCTTAGTGCTTTATCATTTAGTACCAAGTCTTTATTCTTTCTTTTTTTTACTTCTTCTTTAAACAGTCATTTGTACATGGTGTTAATAGTTTCCAGGCACATTACTATATAGTAATGTATAATAATTCATGTTAATATCTAAAAATTTATAGTAATTTTATATTGTTATTGATTACATTGCATTTCAGTCAGATCACATTCTATCATGTGTTGATTCTTAGGAATTTATTGAAGCATCTTTTATGGCTTACTACATAATCTTTGTAAATGTTCTTATTTGCTAAAAACAAATGAAACTATGAGTTTTCTCTCTGCAAATTAATGAATTATTCTGTTCAAATATTTGTACCTATACTCTGAAGTTATTGACTTATCTATTTTTAAATCGTATTCAAGTTATTGACATCTATTTTTAAACCATAGTTCTGACTGCTTTATATACTTGGAAGAATATGGAAGACATTTTCATAATCATTATACCTTATTTTTGTATTATTTCTTTATCAGCATGTAACCCAAGTGTATATCTAGCTTGAGAATCTATTTTGATGCATAGATTTAACCTTTGCATCTATTTTAATTACAATATTGAGAGCTACTTTTGCTCTCTTCCCTTGCTTTATGTATATTATATTTTTATTTATTTTCTTCTTTCTCACATTACATTGAAAGTTATTTATTCTACTTTTATTCTTTGCTGTTACCCTTAGCTCACACTTTTGTTGTTGTTGTTTACTCATCCATTTCTGTTATGGAACTCTTCCTCTGATTCTCCCCGCATGCCTCTTCTCCGTAACTTTCTTTTTCCTACGGTAGGAATTAGTATCATCCAGGGTTTTAAATCCAAGTCATGAATGTACAGTTTTAGGGGTGTAGCTTTATTACTAGTTTAGACAAAATAATTTTCTAAGTAAATTGCTACGTTTATTCACTCTTAGTATTGTTCTTTGTCACTTTCTCCTTTGTGCTAACAGTACAGCATTAACCTTTGCTTATCATCTTTAATGGAATTATTATATTGAATAAATAACTCCTCAACTAGTTCTTGAAGTCCTTCAAAACAGGGACTTTGGGGCTTTATTTATTGTTGTAGTACCCAACATATTATGTGAAATATATTAGGTACTTGATAGATACTTTTCAATTGATGCTTAAATGAATGAACATCTCCCAGGTCACTTAAAACAGTCCTGGCCATTGACATACACTTACTGAGTATTTATTGGATTACTGAATATCATCACAAGCTACTAAAACCTTTGCCTTTAAATTGTGTTTCTTTTTTTTTGGTTTCCCATGCCTCTCAAACCAGTTATTTTTCCCCTTTTGCAATCAGAATTCACTCAATTGTCAATGTTATGTTCCTTACAGCTCTTCTTCCAGTAGATTAAACTCTTATAAATCTTTTAATTTGTGATTTAAGCCATTATTTTTTTTAAAAAAAAAGATGTGGGAATTTGCTATGAATTTTTGATAATCTGACCTCAGGATCTTCCACGAGAATTCACTCAATTGTCAATGTTATGTTCCTTACAGCTCTTCTTCCAGTAGATTAAACTCTTTTAAGTCTTTTAATTTATGATTTTAAGCCATTATTTTTTTTAAAAAAAGATGTGGGAATTTGCTATGAGTTTAAGAAAAACACCTTGAAAATCTGACCTCAGGAACTTCCACTTTGACAGGATTTTAATGTCCACTAAAGAAGGTTAATAAACACTATCTCTATTTTGAGCCAAATTAATTTCTATTAAAAGGATAACGATGGCTTTTTTAAAATTTAATTTTTCAATTACACTTGACATGCAATATAATGTCAATTTCAGGTGGACAATACTTTTGACTAATTTGGAAGTGTTCTGGGAAAGGAGAAACAATGGAAGGTCATGTTATGTCAACACTGTGTCCTGCAAATTAGCCCTTTCCTTACTCAAAAAAAAAAAATGTCCAGAGACCCAGTTATCTCTCAGGTGCCATTTCTTTCTCATTTTTCTTTATAAGTAACTTTCACAAATAACAGATTTTACTCACTGCTCTCACTTTCTCATGCACTCTTTTAATTTTTGAAATCCAGATTTGACCCTCATCATTTGAATCACATTGGTCTCTGTGATCAATAACGATGGCTTTTTTAAAATTTAATTTTTCAGTTACAGTTGACATGCAATATCATGTCAATTTCAGGTGGACAGCATAGTAGTTAGACATTTATTTACTGATGAAGTGATCCTCCAATAAGTCTAGTATACAACAGTATTGACTATATTCCCTATGTTGTCCTCTTTTCAATCACCCTTTAAAAAACATTTCATGGCATTTGATACTGTTAAACAGATCTCCACATTCTCTTCTCTTTTGAGATGAAATGCTATTGATTTGAATTTGCCATCTTTGATGACCCTTTAGCTGGAATCCCTTCCAACACCCTCTAAATATAGACATTCCTTACGGATCTGTTCTTGATGTGTCTGTTTTCCTCTC
>NW_006295824.1:185923-194871 GCF_000327345.1 Myotis davidii | reverse complement strand
CAGATCTCCCCATTCCCTTCTCTTTTGAGATGAAATGCTATTGATTTGAATTTGCCATCTTTGATGACCCTTTAGCTGGAATCCCTTCCAACACCCTCTAAATATAGACATTCCTTACAGGATCTGTTCTTGATGTGTCTGTTTTCCTCTCTATATTTTATCCTTCAGAAATTTCATCTTATTTGAGCGACTTTCCATATGGCTTTGAGTAATGTATCCCCAGTTCTAACTCCTCCCTTTGGCTTTATACCTAAGTTTCCCAAACCTCAAATATATTAAGATTTAGATTTATCAATATTCCCTTCAGCATTTACTTCTTCATCCTACGTTTTCTTTCTTTGTCAATAGTTTTAATATGATTCTACTTATCTAAGAGCTTTACCTCTGACTCATCGGAGCCCAGAACCTTTACATCAACTTTGTATGGGAGCGAATGAAGGCTGGCAAAATATGCCACCCCAGAATATGCCACCCTAGCATAAGGGGTATTTGAGATTAAAGGCACTTGAGAAATAGCAGGTGCAAGGAAGGCATTCTAATCTCCCCCTTTCTTCCTGAAAACAGGAGCTAAAAACTCCCATGGAAAAGATGTGCTCTTTGGAC
This sequence comes from Myotis davidii, assembly GCF_000327345.1. NCBI lineage: Eukaryota > Metazoa > Chordata > Mammalia > Chiroptera > Vespertilionidae > Myotis > Myotis davidii. The sequence goes on along the minus strand of NW_006295824.1, from coordinate 194,268 downwards.
CAAGAAAAAAGACATTTTTCAACAGGAATCAAAGTCAATAGAACTGTGTACATACAGACCTTGTTAAAATAACTCTTATCTGCCATTAGCCTCCCCACACAGTTTACTATTGTTTCAATAACTAAATAACTAAATAACTAAATAACTAATAACAATTGCCTCTCTTTGTTCAACCTAGTATGAAAGCATTAGGTTTTGCCACTTCTTTGAGTCTTTATTTATTTATGAGGGATCCCATGTTACATAAAACTTATATTAAATAAATTTGTAACCTTTTCTCCTGTTAATCTGTCTTATCTGTTTAATTTTTAGGCCCAGACAAAAACGTTTAAGAGGGAAAGATAAAATTTTGCCTCCCCTATAGTATCAACCTCTAATGTTTCTACCTTCTACATCATTCTGCTTTGACACTATTTTAATTACTTTTGGTTGGAGTATTATGAAACTTTTTATTTTTTAAAACATTTGTAGTTACAGTTTACATTTAATATTATTTTATAGTAGTTTCAGGTATACAACATAATGGTTAGAAAATCATATACTTTTTAAAATATTCCTCCTGATATTTCCAGTACCCATCTGGCATCATTCACAGTTATTATAATATTATTGACTATATTTTCTATGCTGTACTTTATATCCCCATAATTATTTTGTAACTACCAATTTGTACGTATTAATATCTTCACCTTTTTCACCCAACTTCCCAACTCCTCTCTCCTCTGGCAACTGTCAGTTTGTTCTCTGTATCTATCAGTCTGTTTCTATTTTGTTTGTTTGTTTGTTTTGGTCTTTAAATTCCACATATAAGTGGAAACATATGATATTTGTCTTTCTCTGACTGGTGTATTTCACTTAGCAAAATACCCTCTAGGCCCATCTGCATTGTTGCAAATGGTAAAGATTTTGTTCTTTTTTTCCAAGTAGTATTCCATTGTATACATGTACCTCCACTTTTTTATCTACTCATCTACTGATGGGCATTAGAAACCGCTTCCATATCTCAGCTGTTATAAATAACTGCGATGAGTATAGGAATGCATACATTCTTTCAAATTAGCGGTTCGGGTTTCTTAGAATATATAACCAGAAGTGGAATTGCTCCTCAACATCACTAATCATCAGAGAGATGCAAATTAAAACCACAATAAAATATCACTTCAGACCTGTCAGAATGGCTATTATCAATAAATCAAAAACAAGTATTGGCAAGGATGTAGAGGAAAGAGAATGCTTGTGCACTGTTGGTGGGCATGCGGATTGGTGCAGCCACTATGGAAAACAGTATGGAGTTTCCTAAAAAAAATAAAAAATAAAACTGCCATATGAAATCTTCTTAAGTAACCTTGGTTCATTTGGCTGAACAAATATTTAAGAGCATAATATGGACCAAATCATGCTCTTGCTCCTGAATCTTGGCCTGCTCCTCACTGCCTATTGGGTAACATCCAGCATCTCTGGTTTAGTAATTAGGGCACCGGTTTGCCTTAGACTATTTTGCATGTGATTTTTATCTCAGTATCTTCCCATACACCTAATTTTGCAACCAAGATACAGAATGAGCCTATCCTCAAAATGCCTTTATAATATAGATAAAAAAATCCACATTGCTGGGAATCTTTTGTTGTTCTTCGCCATTTTTATTGCTAATAGCTCCCCCAACTAAAACTTGGTTATTTTATTTTAATCTAACTTAGTACTTTATCCATGAGTATGTTTAATATTTAAGAACTACTTATAAAATTAATGCATTAAAATTTAACAAGAAATGCATTATTATCAGAGAAATAGCTATTTTTACTTCCTTATGTTAAGAGAACCCAACAGCATGGGTAGACCTGGAGACTATTATGCTAAGTGAAATAAGCCTATCTGAGAAAGATAAGTATTAGATGATCTCACTTATTTGTGGAATCTAATGAACAAAATGAATTGACCAACAAAATAAGACCCAAAGCATGGAGGCATGGAACTAACATACCTCGATGTGGGGGGGGTCAGGTGGGGGGGGCAAGGAGAGATAAACCAAAGAACTTATATACTTATATGCATAGCCCATGGACATGGACAATAGGGTAGTGAAGACCTGGCGGGGTGGGTGAGTAGGGGCTGGGTGGAAGGGAGTAAAGGGGGAGAAAGAGGGAGACATCTGTAATATTGTCAACAATAAATGTATATATTAAAAAAAAGAGAACCCAACTTAGAGGGTGACCTCATTCCCCCATGAAGTAGGCACGCCATCTAGTGACAGCTCCCCCACACTACAAACCTTGCCTCAGGCCTGCAAACCCAAAGATCCACCTTTAAATTTTCCTCAAGGAATATATCAAAACGAAACTTTAAAAAAAGATATAACATAGTGCCTTAAGAAAAAAATATTGAATAATATTTTTTGTATGGCATTAAAATTAAACCTGCATACCAATTAATTTAAGGTTGACTATATATAGATAAGTTCACAGAAACAGAAGGACGTGAAGTTTTTATGTGTTGACATTAATCAGTGATGTATTTGGATCCACTTTGAAAGAAGAAATTTTTTTTAAAAATGTCTGTTACCTTGGCTGAATCTATGATAAAGTGTGAAAAATTTCTTTTCCCCTAAGATGACATATATAACAAACCCTGCAGAGTATACTCTGAATAAATATTAGCTGAGGAGCAGCATAATAGTTCAGAGTAGCATAGACTTTGGACCCAGATGGTCTTTTGTGACAACTTTCATGAACTGGAGCACAAAACTCAATTGCTCAGAAGGACCATTTCACATCTGGAAACGACAATAACAATATCTTCGTTGTATGGGAAATAACATATGCAAACTATTTGGTCTATACCAGGTAATCAATAACAAGTGATCATTTGGTCTTAATGATTATTATCCTTTTACCTTTGATAATGTGTACAGAGACATAAAACTGCTTTTCAAGCTTAAAAACTATTATTCCTAGGTCCCCAATGTCTTTCTTTATCATAGCATTTAGTGCACGTGTTGATAGACATCATGACTCTCAATACCGGGTAAGCGATACCATGCTTATTTAGTAAATATCTGACAACAACAATTACAGAATAAATTATCTATAGAATACATTAGAAACCTTTTATATCTACTATATTTTTTAAAGAATTCAGAAAAAGTAAGTTGTTTGTACTTACAACTCTCCAGTTGCATTATGCACGTTTGCACATCCATCGGAAAATTCTTGAGATCCATTGGACAGGAAAGTGTTAATGTCAATCTGAAGAAATTCAAAGCAATTATTCTTAAAAAAAATTATGACATCCTATGAATGTTATATTGTTCAGGGTACAATTGGAAAGCAAAGTTGCTCTCGGTAGTGACTAATGTTTATTCAAATGAAATTTGTTCCAAGTTGGCTGTTCTTTGTCCTGAAACAGCTATACCTTTATATATAAATCTGATTTTGGGAGAAGGGAGAAGAGCTGTATATTTAAACATCCAATCACATATATTTATCTATCCTTTTTTTCCCTTTAGAGATGGCTATAGACATCTAAAAGAAGTCTTTATTTCCAGAAGAGACCTTCAAAAAAGAAATCTGAGAGTGAGATCAATAAAATGAACACCAAATGCCAAAGAATACACTTCCCCCAAATCACATGGAGCATATTTGAGGAGGCAAGTATACCCTGGGAATTGGAGTTCTAAACGTGGTAAGTTGGAGCGCAGAGAAGCAATCCTGTGTGACCACTCCCTGTCATCTTTGTAACTGCATGAAAGAAGTTGTCACGAACATCCAGCAGTATTCAGCAGGGGAATAAACTCTGAATCTACTCCCTAGAATTGTCAAGTCCTACCTAGAACTTGACAATTCTAGGTGATAGAGTGGGGTTTCCCATTGTGGGACTAGGGCATATCACCAGGTCTTATCAGGGTCAAGTAACAGCCCTCTAGAATAGGTGTGACATCTTTCCATGCTCACCAAACAAAATTCTGATTTGGCTTCACGCCAAGTGACTTGGATGGTGTACACCAGCACTTTCCCTCTTCCAGAAAGTATTTGGATGTAGGCATCCCAAACCATTCATCACTTTTGAATTTATTATTTTTTTTATTAAAAAAGTTTATTACCAAGATATCTTCAGGGATTACCAAGACTTTGTAGTTTCTGGACATGAGAAAAATACGCCCAGGTCTAATCAAACCCAAGTTTATTCAAAGCAAGTGTTTTCTGAGATCTCTCTGGCCAGCTCCTGTCATTGCAAGTATTCCCAGTGAAATTTGTTATATTGATGAGCGCCCTAAGCGGAGTTGTTTACTTAAACTTTATGACCATAGTCAGATTACTTCACCCCATAAAGGTTAAGTTTTCACCTCTCTAACATAAAGAAATGACAGCATCTGCTCTGGAGAGATGTGATAAATATGTTAGTAATACATGTAAAGAACTTTGATAAGTCCTTACACGAAGCAAACACTCAATAAATATTAGTTATTAAGGGTTATTAGTACATCCTACCACTCTCAGCCTTCCCTATCTCCCCCTCCACCAAATTATACAGGAAGGGCAGAAAATGACTGGATTAAATCATAAAGCTTATATAAAAATATAAGTTTTTACAAAAGTAATTACCAGCTCTAGTGAATGGAACCACATTCTTCAAAATAACATTACGATACAGACCATGCATTAAAGTTGTAATGGTGTGTGTTCTACAGTGAAGACTCTTGGTGAGATCCAAATGAACATAGTTTGAGAGACATAAATGAACAGACATGTGAAACTGCTAAATGTTTAAGATTCCCGGGAGGGTCATTTGACAGTTCACTCAAGTCAGAGTCCATAACACATGAACATAATTCATAGAGTTCACAATTCAAAAGCAATTTTCTCCTGGCTCAGCTAGGTTGAGTGAGTCTGTAAGCATGATTTTTGTAGATTTGCAAAATTCTCCCTTAAAAAGGCAGTTGTAAAATCAGTTGGACATGATGTTCTCTGTCTTGAGAAAGGGTTTGTTAGAGGTGTGTGCACAAGTCCGTGTTGAGTGTATGCACATTAATTTTCCAGACATCCAAGGCCCACTGGCCAGCCAGCTCTTGCAGAATGAACTCTGACCTTTTGTATGGAAATAAATAGCATTCTGAGAACCTTTTCCAGGCTCTCACCATGCATGTGATGTCAAATTCATATCCTGGCTATTTTTCTGGCATAAAATGAGAGACATTACATAATTCTTTTTTTAAAAAAGTGCTTGAAAAGAATTATTTGGGAAAGAAAAACACTAGAACTCGTCATAAATCACATCCTGAAAAACATTTATTTATTGACACTCGTTTTGTTTATGACAGGACACAATTGCTTCTTTAACAGCATATGACTGAAAAAATACGTGTCAATGTTGTGGGTGTGATATTGAATTTCTTCATCAAAACATTACAAGTAAATTGTGATTTGTCCTGATCACATCAAAAGAAAACGAAATCAAAAGATAATTAGTCACATTCTACTGTTTTGGAAATGAGGATCTTCTTTGTGTTGAGAGAGGACACTGAGTTCTCTTTCTGGGACAAGACACATAAATAGGATATGGCGAAGTCTTGGCTTAGTGAAGAAGTAGAAATGTTAAAAGGATGATTATAATCTGTGACAATTGACCTCATTAAAATTGACATATTACCCATTTTTTTGAGCAAGCACTGCCCTAGCGTATGCTGTCTATCTCAACCATTAATTGACGTATTAAAAAAATGCTTTGTCACTCCATTTTATGCTCCTTATGAAAATAAGTAGTATTTTTATGAGTTTCTAATATTTCTAAATTTAGTGTTATAAGGACAATGGCAAGAGTCCTTATAGGGCTAATTTGAGGATTCTGGAAAATATCAGAATTTAAGCCTTTTTTTGTGGTTTATTTTTTTTTTGTTCAGTTTAGTTTTTTGTTTTCTTTTTAGAAATATAAAATTAACAACTCAGTGCCTATTATATGCTAGGTAGTATGCTGGGTGCTTTACATATATTATTTCAGGCACACAAACTAATCTACAGTGACAAAAAGCAGATCTGTAGTGGCTCTGAGATGGGGGAGTAGGACAGAGTTTGAGGGGCAAGGATTGTAAGGGTCATGAACTTTTGAGAGTGATACATACCTCCACTCTCTTGATTGTGCTGATGATTTCATGAAAGTATACTACACAGGTTTAAACTTATCAAATTGCATACTTTAAATATTTGTAGTTTATTACAATTCAATAAAGCTGCTTTCTAAATTATAAACAAAAATTTATTTTTCTCAAGTAAAGAGACTTGCCCTAAATCACAGCTAGTAAATTGCAGAGGCTTGATCTGGGTTGGGAGACATCTTGCTAGGTGTACCAAGACCGCAAGGCCTTGATTATTCTTTTACCTTTGTCATTTCTCAGGGTTATCAATGCAGCTGCTAATTTTGAGGGATTGATCATGTTGTTCCCCAGGAGAAAGAGAAGGCTGGCTTGTATTTTGCTATAAAAGCCGTGCATTCCCCAAACTCCGTGTTTCAGAGCTGTGACAGGCCCATGGTGTGTGTTAAATCAATCTGGGCCTGCTGCACGGCTCCAATGAGACTTGAGGACAAGGGACAAGTAAGGCAAATATGGGGATGCTTGTGTTGCTTGTTGGCAGTGAGTAATACATTCCTTTGTCTCCGACCCAGGACTTTCGTGTCCTCAGCCAGCATCCGCTAGTCATATATTGGACTTGAATTGATGTTCTGCTTTTCAAATAATTTCTCTGTTTCCTATTTCTTGGTATCTTGCTTCTACTTCTTGGGAGACTCCTTCACTTCATCATTCCAAGTATTCTACTATCCGCCCCTGCCACACACACTCACACTCACTCTGGATTAGTATTTGTTCTTTTTAAAAATATATATTTTATTGATTTTTTACAGAGAGGAAGGGAGAGGGATAGGGAGTTAGAAACATCGATGAGAGAGAAACATCGATCAGCGGCTCCCTGCACACCTCCCACTGGGGATGTGCCTACAACCAAGGTACATGGCCTTGACTGGAATTGAACCTGGGACCCTTCAGTCAGCAAGCCGACGCTCTGTCCACTGAGCCAACCAGTTAGGGATACTATTTGTTCTTATGCTCTGAGTGACTCGTTTTCCTTTCCTGGAAGTATCTTATTTCATGTATCCAGTTGTCTCATCTCTCCAGAGATGTTTTTTATGGTCTCTTCTGCTCCCTGCACTTCCCCTTAAATCATTCATCTCTTTTTGTTTCTTTAATTTTCCTCTTTTATCTTTATTTTCTTTGCATGTTTCTTCTGACATCTGCTTCTTTTTTATTCTTGTTAATATTAGAGGATGTCCTCAAATGTCTGTTTATATATAAGAACAAAGCACTAAAAACGATTTGGAGCTCAATTACTAGTGGATGGTTCATTCTGTAATAAATAGTCTTATCTGTAAAGTGATTATATGACCACCCAGATTTTGCATTGGAGGTTCCCTAAATGTCGATATCTGTATTTTTTTTCTGTTGGGCAAGTTAATTTCTCCAGAGGCATATTCTTCTGACTACTGGTCAGTAAAAGCCTCGGTCTGGTTTTCAGCATTTTAAGGGAGAACAGGGGTATCACCGTTTAGTGTGTCCCTTGTAATCCTTATTTTCTTGGTAAGATGCATGACAGACCCAGCTGTGCTTGTAGTCCCTACTTGTGAGGTTCTTGGCACAGGCTCTCTGAGGTTTTCTGTCTTGCTTTCTGCTCAGGTCAGAAGGCAAAAAGGCAGCCCCTCATCTAAAGGATATAGTAAATGAGGAAAATTAGGAGTAGAAAGCTCGCTGATGTTCCCACAAAGTTTAAGTTGATTCTTTTTCTTTGATCTCTTGTCTAGTCCCTACTTTCTGAAGTCCTCGCTGCCACAAATTTCTAAAAGTTTGAGGGTAATATGTCTTCCTATTGAGTTCCTCACTTTGGCGTACATTCAGCTATCTCTGCCTGTTAAGTCAGTTTTCCCGAGTGCATTCACTTTCAAGCTTTCTAAAGCATGTTGTCATCATTCATCTGTCACAGTCTTCTTTTCCATTCCTTTCACCCTCCTGTGTGTCAGGGCCACTTTATTCCTTATTTAGTTTACTTCTTTATTTTAGTGGGTTGAAGGAGAAAGTACAGATAAATGGATAAGTTAAATAGGTCAGGTTTGCCAGGACATTCTGCTTCTTTCTTAAAACAACTAGGAAAGCCGGATCTCTTGTGAAACATCACAGATGCTCCATTTGTAAATTGAATGAGACTTTTTTCCTAGCACAACTTTTGTTAACAAAGAAACTGTTTGCCAATTGAAGATTTCAAAGTACTGTGAGATTTCCAAAAACAACTCATAGAAAAACAAATTCA
>NW_006295824.1:169875-185693 GCF_000327345.1 Myotis davidii | reverse complement strand
TTATTAATAACACAATGAAAGCTAAGTCCTTCAGTTTTAGAGAGCCAGACACAAATCCAATAGACTAAGTACTATAATACAATTTTGCAGGACAGTATTATTGTTTTTGGCCCTTTATTGAATCAGCCCTCATTTATGCTGCATACAGATCTGAGATTTCTATCTGTATTAACTTCTGAGTTATAGATAATATACTCTTAAGAAAAGTCATAGCATTAGAGCAGCAGTTATAAAAATTATAAAGTTTACCAAATCAACCTCTCATCAGAAACTCCATAGAATTTCCAATAAAATACCCCAAATTTCATTGGCTCTCATTAATTGGCTAACTCCTAAAATATGTGAAGCTTTGATAAAGAACTACATTTATTATACACTAGAGGCCCGGTGCACAAAAATGTGTGCACTTGGGGGGGGGTCCCTCAGCCCGGCCTGTGCCCTCTCGCAGTCTGGGACCCCTCGGGGAACGACTACTTGCTGGCTTAGGCCTATTCCCTGAGAGATTGGGCCTAAGCTTGCAGTCAGACATCCCTCTGGCATCCTGGGAGCCCTCGGGTGATGTCCACTTGCCAGCAGGGAGCAGGCCTAAGCTGCAGTTCCATCTTCCCACTATCTTTTGATTCTTATACTTTTTACAGTAATTTTCCAAAAAGGTTTAAAATTCTCTTGCTTTTACCTGGGATTCACCATTAAGTCATCTATTCATTTGGGAGCATAGGGATAAATTACTGATGAAGCCTGAAATCTTCCTTTATATCTTATGTCACAATGAATTATTCAGGATTATATTAACACATATTAGTCAGTTTTCAGCAATGTGACAAGTGTCAGTTAAGAGTAGAGTGATGTCGCCTTTTCACCCTTAGAAAGTAATGTATGTACTGAAAGGAAATTTATTCACATGAGATAGGAAAATATGAAAAACACAATACATTAGCATGATGTTTGTGTTTTGGTATTAATTATTGTTATATTTTGGTATTAGTTGTAAAAGGCTACATGATCTTCTAAGAATTAACTTCCAAATAACTAAAATGTAAATAAAATCTTTTCTAAAGGATAGTCAGAGAAGTTCAGGAAATCTAAAAAAAATATATATCATTGAAAAATAATTTATGGAAAATGGATCTCAGAGAAACAAATCTCTAAATCTCTATATTTCTTCACCTGTAAATATTACAAGAGTATGATACATAAAAACATACTAGTAATCACAATGTATGATTTGGCTACCATTTCATTTCATTTCATTTGCCCTTAAACCACTCGCCCACCTGGCTGATTAATTACCTAGGCTATTTGTTTAAAAAGCGGATTTCCAAGAATTATTCATACAGTTTCTGGATCTAAAACTTGGGTCTGCTATTGTTGATTAGACATATTTGGAAATAGTACATTAAAGTAACTTAGGTGGAACAATGAAAGCAGTTAATCAAAAATTTCAAAACACTCACTAAAAGCAAATAAAGAAAACCCAACACTTTTCCAACCAAATCAGGAATTTAAGTCTGTAACTCACCTTATTGAATAAAGAACATTTCCATTCTTGAAAATTCTTAACAGTTTGTTGTCTGTAGTAACTTCGTGAAAGTTGGCACCCTTTTCATTGGCAAAGAACAGGTCAGGTTTCCAAATGGAGTCCAACATGGAAGGATCTAGGTCTAAAGAGTCATCCGGATATTCACTATATGCAAGGCGAGGGTCGTTCCATTTCTGACGAAGAAAGATATTCACTCTGTAATCCTGCAATGAAAGAAGGAAAGTGGGGGGGAGGGGACTTCTGCTTTAAAGAGTTTAGAATCTTATGTGCTATTTTGGGGGGCTTCTCTGAATTATAACAAAAGCCACTGACATCCTTGTGAGCCTTCCATCCCACACAATCATCACTCATTACTATCGACAAGAGTCATTTTATTTCTGAGGCTTTCCCTGAGTTTTCAGTGATCTATACGCCTCCAAAGAAGGCCACACACTTTTCTCATACATATGTCTTGTGGTTCTATTCAAAATTCACTCTCCTGGTCTGTCAGAATAAAATATCGGGCTGCTTGCTACCTCACACCTGGAGTAAAATATTTTCAGCTTTGCATTTAGTTTCTAGAACCATTTATTTTAGTGGGTATCTAAGAGCATCTGAAATGCCTCTAGTGAAATTTTCTTGAAAGCTCTCTGTATTGTAAAAATGACCATATATACTTTTTGATAATGAAGACACATATTCTCATGTTTAATATAGTATGCAAATTCTATAAAATAGGTGACTTGGGAAAAATAACAGGGGACTTTAGAGTTATAAAAGAATAATAAAGGCACATTATTGCCAGCAATTCTTTAAGAAGATTTAGCTCATGAGATATCCAAATTAGACCTTTCATGGTTACATTTGAAAGAGAAAGAGTCACTGATTTCAGCCAAATTCTTGTTCACAAAGTCTGGACTAATGTATAAAATAACAGGACTGATAGCTGGGTGTCATAGGTAATGCTTATATCCACATTCTGTGTACACATTACAAATATAACTTTCGCCTTAGATTTTTGAAATGAGCAAATAAACATGTAAATTTGATTACAAGCATGAGTAATGTGAACATTTTTAGAAAGCTTCATTTGCGTGAAAAAATGGGTTGAAGATATTCAGAGAAACTGAACACTAGTTTTTATCTATTTTTTTATTCCTTGAATCCCCAATTATTACTTGTCAGAATATAGTAGCTAAGCAATCACAAAGGATGCTTCCATAATATTAGACCCGGTAGATGGCTTACCTTGCAGGTAGATCTAATTTAGAGTATGTAGTGAATGTAACAAATCTATATGTTCCCTTAGTCATTTTTTTGTGCACCGAGTCCTCTATCTTCTGACTACAGCTGATGTTACACACCAAATAATATATTTTCTGCCTGCTAGATGCCCCATGTATCTTCAAAAGTACCAATGGAGCAGAGTTCACATCAGCTTCTTTCCATAAAGCTTACGATAGTGTGGAAATCTTACCAACCGTAAGGGTATGTAGAACCTATAAATGGAAATATATGAGCGAGCTCCTACCAGACAAGGACAGGTCATCCTCTCCTGGCCTAGAGTTCAGAGTACCATGAAGCACACCTCCACGGTGACCAATTCTTGGGTCCCTCACCATTCTGCTGTCTGTGCCTCAGCCCTAACCACCACCAAAAGTTGGTAATTAGACTAAAGTCAGTTTCTCTCTGCCTTACCTACAGGAGAAGGCTAAAGCAAGACAAGTGATACCTGCCAGGGGAAAAAATAACTGACTAGTAAAGAATTTTCTTTTGGACTGGACCCGGTAGATGGCTTACCTTGAAGTATTTTTATGCTGTAACTAATTTATTAACTGAGAACACTCTGTAGTCATTCAGACTGTGCGGCTAAAATAAAACGAATTTTAAGCTCAGCATGTGTAATAAAACTTGGCTCAACCTCTTTATCCCTATGTTATTGATTTAGTGATAAACTTTATAAACCCGATCTCGGATCTTCCAGGAACACTCTTTGCTCTAAGAGTGAGCTAAAAAAGCCACCGAGTTTCCTTCAAGAACAAAATCAACTGTCAGCTGTAGCCAAAGCCAAGTGTTCACCTGCATCCACTGTGCTCTTTCTTTCAATAGCCAGAAATATCTTTGTTTCTGAACACATTTAAGTATTTGATTTAGGGCCAGCGGCCAAAGCAAAACTCAAAAATAACTATCTCCTGAAAAACCAGAAACTTACGTTTTAACACTCCTCATAGTTGGGTTTTGCCCTGCTTGCAAATGAGCATTATACTGAGAAACTTCTCTCTTACACAACCAAATTCAGCATTTCAAAAAATAATTTTTAAGGCTGATTCTTTACAGCCAACATATCCTATTTATACCCAGCAACCAATTATAGTAATTGCTTTTGAATCCTGATTGTGAAAATGTGCAAAGGGTACATACAATGACATAGTAAAATAATACCACCTTTAAAGAAGTCCTTGCAACGCAATTTGAAATAACTTGCTTATAACAGAAGACCATGGACTGGAGAAGGAAACAGCTTTGCAAAATAGAAACTAATGGATGTGTGTGCAGCATATGCAAAAACATCTTAAATGGACTTATGTAGAACAGTTATATGTGAGTAAAAAAAGGCAGTAATAAATATGAGATAATACATACTGAGAGTGAAATCAATATTTATAGTTCTCATTTCTAAAATCTAGAGATATTTTGAATTCATGACACTTATATGGAATCATAATATTTTAGGACAGAGATATTAATGGCCTTCAGAATCATGAGATATACATTTGTGTTGTTTTAAGCCACTAAATTTGAATCTGTGGCAATTTGCTAGAGCAGCAATAGCCAACTGATGCATTTATATTTTTGAATGGATTTTAATACATGCGCATTCTCATTTTTTAAAGAAATCCCTAGAATAATACATTATTTTTGTCAGTTAGTCTAGAGCAGTGGTTCTCAGCCTGTGGGTCGCGACCCCTTTGGAGGTCGAACAACCCTTTCACAGGGGTCGCCTAAACCATCGGAAAACACATATATAATTACATATTGTTTTTGTGATTAATCACTATGCTTTAATTATGTTCAATTTGTAACGATGAAAATACATCCTGCATATCAGATTCATCACAGTAGCAAAATTACAGTTATGAAGTAACAATGAAAATAATTTTATGGTTAGGGGTCACCATAACATGAGGAACTGTATTAAAGGGTCGCGGCATTAGGAAGGTTGAGAACCACTGGTCTAGACGGTAGAACATTTAAGGCAACATCCCTGGATTCCTAGCCAAATAGAAAAATTAACTCAAAATTCTTCCTTTTTTTAGGAGTCCTAATCAGAGATACTGGCTAATTTCAAAATGATCAGAAAAATAGCTTTCTTTTCTCAAAGAAATAAGGACAAAGGGCAAACTCCCTGACAATTACTTTGTTGGTTTACTTTTGTAAGATTTTCTATTTCTGAAGTACTACACAACATAGGCTTACCATGCATCACAAAGTGCAGAATACTAATACTCAGCAGTGGAATAATTGCTCCTAATGACATCTCCATAATATGCCATCTGCTCTATGATCCCCACCCACCACAGGCAGGGTGGTCGGCTGGGGCCACTGACTGAAATAATGGCCCATTGGGCAAGTGCCTTTCAGTTCTCAGTTACTAAACCAACAGGGGGAAAAGCCATCTTATAAGAACTATTTAGAAGCTCAGGAAGGTTATTTCAAATCTCTCCTTGACTGCTTCATTATCCATATGTTTATATATTCTCTAGAAAAGGGCAGCACCATTTTAAAATTATGAAAATTTTTTTAAAGGAAACCTAGTTATGTACCAATTATGGAAATACGAAGTTAAGAATTCACAAAAAGTAAAGTAGACTCGCAAAAAAAAATTGTAGCATATTAATTATAAACAAAATGCATCCTTGTTTTTTAGAACTTGGGAGCGTTTTTATAATAATTGTTTTTAAAGGAGATAATCATTATTAAAATTCATCTAATTTATTAGGATTGGTCAGAACAAATGTGTGTTGAATAAGTGAAATAACATTCTATATGTCTCATCCAGTAAACTCTGTTTAAATGTAAGATTGATTCTAGTCCTTTCAGGATGCTATAACAAAATACCATAGACCAGGTGCCTTATAAACAGTCAACATTTATTACTCGCTGTTCTGGAGGCTGGAAGTCTGAGATTAGGGTGCCAATAAGTATGTGAGGGTCCTCCTCTGGGTTGCAGACTTCTCATTGTGTTGTCCCCTGGCAGAAGGTGATAGGCGCTCTATGGGATCTCTTTATGAGAGCACTAATCCCATTCATGAGTGCTCCAATCCTCAAGACTCAAGCAGCTCCCGAAAGTCCCACCTACTAATACCATGCCTTTTGGGGGGACTAGGATTTTAACATATGAATTGAGGGGGATGACAAACAAGCAATAGCAAGATTGAAAATTAAACCACTGGCAAAACAATAAAAAGATATACAGTTGACTCTTGAACAATACAAGGAGGTAGAGTGCCAACCCCCGTGGTTAAAAATCCGGGTATAACTTTTTACTCACCCCAAACTGAACTAGAGACAGCCCTTTGCATCAGCACATTTTGCATCCACAGGTTTTGCATCTGCACATTCAACCAACCGAAGATCAAAAACAGTATTTTCCATCTGTGGTTGGGAATCCACGATCGGAAACAGTAGTTGGGAATGTGTAAATACTGGTCTTGATCCTGAGTTGGTTGAATCCACTATAGTAAGGGCCAACTCTATTGAAAAGCCCGTGTGTAAGTGCACCCACTCAGTTCAAGACCATGTTCTTGAAGGATCAGCTCTATTCCATTCAGAACACTGTGCAGTGCCTAATTTCTGGAAAGGTAAACTTGTTCATTGGATTATTATTCCTTAAGTCAGTAGAGATTTATTCCAACTAATATCATTTATTCAATTTGGGAATTCCTGGATTTAGAGCTAAAGGCCTACACAGAGCCAGTAACTGCTTCCTTTTATTGAAAAAATAATAGTAATTTATGCAGCTCTATGAGTGTAAGGTAACAAGTTATTCTCAGCCTTAATGTGCTCATGGCAGTGCTCCCCAAGACCGCACTTATCTAGAGGTGCCCGTCTGCCTCCCAGTGCTCACTTCGTGTATTCCTACTCAATTCTTCTTGGCAAATTCCAGTTCTCAGCCTTCTCACAAACAGGGCTAGACAGCCAGGAAGAATGCGCTCGCTCTCTCTCTCTCTCTCTCTCTCTCTCTCTCTCTCTCCTTCATAGCAAGTTGTGCCAACAAACCTATAGCTAAGGGGTGTTGGGGGTGGGGGGGGAGGAGAGGGCTGACATGATTACCTGCCTCATATTTCTGCCCAAATCAGTTCCTAAACTTTTATACACTTCATTTTGTATTTTAACAAGTAGGAAAAGAAAGCTTATATGCTTCCTCTGGTTTAGGCAACATAGACTTGGAAATTCTGCTACTAGTACTTTCATTCATGACCCCAAATTTATATCAACATTTATATCCAACATAAAATGTGCTCACTTGTTTGGATTGGCTGTTAAAACGAACATAACCATTTTTTTACACAAAGCACTTACTAATTTGCAATGTATGCATTTAATGACACATTGGGCAATGATCCTCTTATAAAGCAGTTATTATTATTTATTTGGGGGGTTTCCATTAAACAATTGTTCCATTACTGGAATGTATGATTTGGATCATAAAAAGAGATTTTGGAAAATAAACTATTATTTAGTCTTTGTAACATCCTATTTTCAATGCTACAACAGCTCTTCAAATCAAATAGGAAATTCTAAGAACCCACTATTAGAAAAAATAATTTTTCTGAGGATAGCTGAGACACACTTTATACTTTCAAGGACGGGGAATCTATAATAATAAAAGCGTAATATGCTAATTAGACCTGACAGCCAAACAACATTCTGGATGATCTTCTGGATGAAGCTGCAGTAGCGGGGGCCAGGGCAGAGGTGGTTAGGGGCAATCAGGCAGGCAGGCAAGCAGTTAGGGGTAATCAGGCAGGCAGGTGAGCAGTTAGGGGCGACCAGGCAGGCAGGCCAGTGGTTAGGGATGATCAGGCAGGCAAGCAAGAGGTTAGGGGCAATCAGGCAAGCAGGAGAGCAGTTAGGGACAATCAGGCAGGCAAGCAAGTGGTTGGGGGTGATCAAGCAGGCAGGCAGAGTGGTTAGGGGTGATCAGGCAGACAGGCAGGTGAGTGGTTAGGAGCCAATGGTCCCAGATTGCGAGAAGGATGTCTGACTGCCAGTTTAGGCTCGATCCCCCAGGGATGGCTGTGGGATCGAGCCTAAACCGGCAGTTGGACATTCCCTGAGTGGTCCTGGATTGTGAGAGGGTGCAGGCTGGGCTGAGGGATCCCACCCCTGCACGTATTTCATGCACTGGGCCTCTAGTAGTACCATAAAATAATTTTTGAAGATCTTCCAACTAGTGTGTTTCTTTAATGTCTGGTGTAAACTGGTAAACTGTGTTATGTATCTTATCATGTGTGCCTTTTTTTCTTTACTTTAAATTTGGTCAAATATCTACATATAATCTTTACCATTAGTGACATTTAGTACATTCACAATATTGTGTAACAATCACCCCTATTTATTTTCCAGAACATTTCATCACCTCAAAAGGAAACCTTGTGCCTAAGCTGTCACTCCCCATTCCCCCATCCCTCCAGCCCCTAGCAACCTCTAATCTGCTTCCTATCTCTATATATTTGCCTACTCTGAATATTTTATATCAATAAAATCATTTGATATGTGGCTTTTTGTGTCTGGCCCTTGTACTTAGCATTATATTTCCAAGGTTTATTTTGCATCTTTTTAAAAGTGTTTTTAAGGACATAGAGATTATCTGTTTAATATACCAAAAAAGTTCTCATTGGGAGAATTATAAATGTAAGTTGATATAATTTCAAAGACAAATGTTTTTGGAAATAAATATCATATATAATAATATGTAAAATCACAATCCACAATCAACATAAAGGATGAAGTTAATAACTATTATTAATTGAATAATTACTAACTTTTGGGCCTGAAGCTGCATGCCTTAAATATAATTTGAAATTAGAAAAATGCTGATTTAAAATTTGCCTTGTTGCCCTAACCAATTTGGCTCAGTGGATGGAGCATCGGCCTGCAGACTGAAGGGTCCCAGGTTCGATTCTGGTCAAGGGCATGTACCTTGGTTGCGGGCACATCCCCAGTAGGGGGCGTGCAGGAGGCAGCTGATCGATGTTTCTCATAGATGTTTCTAACTCTCTATCGCTCTCCCTTCCTCTCTGTAAAAAATCAATAAAATATATTTTTTAAAAATTTGCCTTGTGTTTAAGTTTTCAGGAATATATTTAGACCTAATAGCTTCATCTTACATTACAAGTATTTTTCATGATAGCAAAATCTAACACTGTCAGAGCATCTTCTAGTTGCTTCCCACCAATCAGAATCAGGTCTGATTTTACTATTGTATGTAACTAGAGGCCCAGTGCATGAAATTCATGCACAGGAGGAGAACCTCCCTCAGTCCAGCCTGCACCCTGTCGCAATATGGGATCCCTCAGACATCCCTCTCACAATCCGGACCACTGGCTCCTAACCATTTGCCTGCCTGCCTCACCTCCCGTAACTACTCTGCCTGCCGGCCTGATTACCCCTGACTGCTTTCCTGATCGCCCCTAACTGCCTCTGTCTTGGCCCCCTCCACGGCAGCTTCCTCCGGAAGGACATCTGGAATGACGTCCGGAAGGTCGTTCAGCTGTCCAGTCTAATTAGTATACTACGCTTTTATTATTATAGATTTGGGACTAATATTACATAACTGACTAATAAAGGTAGATTTATTCTGAGCCTATATAACATCAAATATTACCAAAGTAAATAAATTGTACAAACTAGGTTTCCTTACCTTAAGTGTTTCCAGTTTAAATATACCAAGATTTTCAGTTGTATACCTACAGATTTTTAAATTATAAACCTATATCTGTTATTTTGTGGTAATCTTCATACTTCCCTTCATAATATTAATAATCTATTAAATCACATTTTAATGACACTTAGCAGCTTGGATTTGGGGGGAAGACATGGTTTAATAAATAAAAGCAAAGGAATAGATGTTATTAGCAAAGGATTTTTATTGTATTTGTTCTTATATTGTCTTCAGTAGAAAAAAATGTTCACACAAATAAATTATTTCAATAAGTATTTTCAAATTGTTCTTAACACTGAGGCTTGTTACCATATCACACTTTCACATTTTAATTAATGTTTAAATTTCCAGTGGTTTTTCTGAAAATCCTTTATAGTCTTTTGGCAAGCTTTTGATTCATGAGGGCTCATATTGGATATTATTTACTGATACAGGATGAATATTAAAGGAAAAAAACTCCCATTTGAAAAGTTTTAGTGAGTTAATTATTATATGTTCAAGATGAAATTAAATTGTATTTAGAATGAGTTTTCCTTCTGAGCAATCCAGATAATTTTTAATTAGCCATTTGTTGATTTGGAGATTTGCCAGGAAGCTGTGTGGGGACTATTAACTGCATTTTAAAGCTGTAGAGGAATTAACTTCTTTTAGAAACAATTATTGCAGCCTTATTTAGGATAATTCTTGAGAGTAATCGATAAAATTTTGCTTCTTCTGCATCAAATGAAATAACCACTTTAAAAATCTACAACTTGTTCTTAAGTAAATTACCTAAATAGTACATATGCAACCCACCAAAATCAGAATTAAAAGAAAATGTTATCAATCATTAGGTATTTTACTTCTTGGTAGACAGCACCACACATTTTAATATTTCTATATTTACAGATATCTGGGATTATGCTGACACATTTAAATGTATTTGGGTATAAGGTATCATCACAGGCAAAAGATAAGTGTCAAAATTCCTTAAGTTTTGCCCTAACTGGTTTGGCTCAGTGGATAGAGATTCGGCCTGCAGACTCAAGGGCCCCAGGTTCCATTCCGTCAAAGGCATGTACCTTGGTTGCAGGCGCATCCCCATTAGGGAGTGTGCAGGAGGCAGCTGATCGATGTTTCTCTCTCATCGATGTTTTCTAACTCTCTATCTCTCTACCTTCCTCTCTGTAAAAAAACAATAAAATACATTTTAAAAAAATTCCTTAAGTTTTTACTTTTCATAAAATAGTTGGCAACCTGTGGGTGTGCTTTTCTATTTGAATTTATAAATCTGAGTACATGCATACTTTATAAAATGCAAATCTTATGGTGGTTTTAGCACAATGTAGATGATAAAACTTTCAGGAACACTTAAATGTGATTATTTTACTTCTACATTATAGTTTTGTCCTGGTCCATTTCTGAACCTGTTGATATATTGTTTCCTCTATAAAATTATCTTTCTATTTATACTGGGATATTTTCATGATGGAAAAATTATTTTAACTGATGAGAACATGTGGAATAAATTGTCTTTACCAATCCCATTTTATAAAGCCAGGAACAAAAAGTGAGATCTCCCTAATTTCCATCCAGGCCTTAAGCTCTCACTGCATGATACACAATATACTGCTTACAACAAATGATATCATCTCAAAATCAAGGTCTCTTTGAAGTTGGCAGATTATTTTCTCCCAGGTACTATGCTCACCCCAGCTGAATTCCACTGAGTGACTTCTGTTGTAGCCATGTACAAAAGGCCCAGGAGACCTGCCCAAACCCCTGACCTACAAAATTAGGAGCTATACGAAAATATTTGTTTTTATAAGATACTCAGTTTGGGGGTAGTTTGTTATGCAGCAACAACCAAAGTAGATTTGGTAACTGGAAATGGGGGCTGCAGTAAGAAAATAACCCAGGTGCAATGGACTTTGGGACCAGGCAACCGGCAGAAGCTTGAAGGTTTTGGAGACTTTGGGGATAGCTGAAAGGATGAGGAGGAAATTGTCATTAGAGGATAGAAAAAAAAAACAAAATAACCCCAACACCTTTGTTTTGTGGTGGCAGAAAGTTTGGCAATACTGTCATCTCAATAATGTGGGAAATAGAAAATGCAACTAATGGACTATTGTATTTGGCTAAGGAGATTCCAAGCAAAATCTCACTATTTTAATGGACTCAGGGTAAACATCTCAAGGGTATGGCTGTGAAGCCCCTGTGTAGAGTTCAGAAGATTGAAAAGTTACTTCATAAATTTTCTCAACCAGAGCAAAAGGTTTCTATGCATTTCAAGAGTGTTTTCACACAGAATCTTAACTTCCAGTCCAAGGTAGAGAAGCTCACAAAATGATCACACACATAGGAAGCCCACAGAAATGGTAAGAGAATTCAATTGGTAGAAACACCATCAGCAAGGAAGGGAGAGGGAGAAAGAGATAGAAACCTTAATAATGAGAGGGAATCATTGATTGGCTGCCCCCCTCAAGCCCCACACTGGGGATCAAGTCCGCAATCCAGGCATGTGCCCCTGGCTGGAATCAAACTTGGGACCCTTCGGTCCACGGGCCAGCACTGTATCCACTGAATCAAACCTGCTAGGGCACATCCCCACTCACTTTTTAAATGGGAGTGTCTATTGCAGTTATCCTAGGCTTGCATCACCTTTGCATGTTGACTGTATGTGGGGTTGATAACCTGCCTCTTAAATTAACAGATCGTTTGATCAAGAGGAAACATAATCAAGCTCTTCTCTTTTGGAGCTTGATGTTAACTTAGACCCGAGAGCAAGAGCCCGGGTCTTCTTTCTTTTTTTTAATCCCTCACCATGCATCTGAAGGAGATGTTTTCATAGATTTTGAGAGAGGGGAAGGAAGGAGGAGGAGAAGGAGGAGGAAGAGGAGGAGGAAGAAGAAGAGGGGGAAGAGAAGGAGGAACATTGACAGTAGGAGGGATGGAACCCAAAACCCAGGTATGTGCCCTGACCAGGAATTGAACCATGACCTTCTGGTGCAAGGGATGGCATTCCAACAAACTGAGCCACACATGCCAGGGCAGTGAAGTAGTTTCTGTTTCAGCCACTGAACACCAGTTGGACCACCATTTGTCACCAGTGGTAAGCTGCAAGAATGAGAACCATGGACTGTTTGGCCTGCTTGTCTTTGAAGGTCATGTATATTTCAATCCTTGAAGGAGAGAACACTAGTAGTGCATAGAAACCAGTGGTGATATTTATGAAAACTTTTACCTATGACCATCTAAAGTGAAGTATATCATCTTGCAGACCAAGTGCTAAAAGTCCATAGCAAAATATAATGTCATAGGCATAAAGGATTCAAGAAATGAGAAGTGAGCTGCCTGCTTTTGTCTATACTGGGAGTTAAAAGAAAAAAATATCCAGCTCAGAAATTTAAATTTGTAGGTTAAGGTATGGCTGGAGAGCCAGGGATTTGTCATGGTTTTTCTCAAAGAGTAGCTTCTGTAGCTTCAGGGGTAAGGATTGTATGGTTGAAAATTAGAGTCAAAGGATGGCCCTCTGGGCTACTAACCTAAAAAGTGCATTATATTCACTCACTTGCAGGGTTACATATGTGAATGTTAGGGTCCAAATGGGAGAGAGTGAAATTTCTGGTATTGGAATGATAAGACTTGGGAGGATTTGTAAAACTCCAAGCATCTGTAACCTGCAGCATGTTTTTGAAAATAGTACCACCAAGCCATATCCTGGCTTATGGGGGTGGGAATGGAAACAGGCAGGGGCCAGGTGTCTGGGCCCTGGCATCTCTCTCCTGGAAGCTTTACTAATAGACGGGTTGACCTTCAAGTTCTTGGTGAAGTTTTCAGGAAGTTCTTAAAAATGTCTTGTGAAGAACTTTCCCTCTCAGGAATCTACCTGAGGCACAATTTCTTCTTGGTAAAAAAAATTACTCTTATACAACCTTAACAAGGAAAAAGAGAAGCTTATCTATCTATCTATCTATCTATCTATCTATCTATCTATCATCTATTGACTGATTTTTTAGTAAACTACACCTTTACAAGACATTCCTCTGGCTAAGCCATGATAATAATGTCTTATGTATTATGTGTATTTCATAAAAATTTGTTGCCACTGGGCCAGGCTTGAGGATGAACTCCATGGGAAATCATTTTGAGAATGGTTTTATCAAATAGTGAAAGATATGATGCAATGCTGGTTATATGAGTAAAATGAAAACATTAACATTATCACAGAAGCAGAAAAGGAAACAAATCTGACCCTTGTGTCAAACATGGAAAATAAATTTGAAACACATCTGAATGTACTTGCAGTTAGTATAGGTGTGTGGCGGGGGGAGGGGGCACACATAAAGTTTGGAAAATAACATCTTATAAAAAGGAAGATATTCATATGTTAATAAAGAGAGAATATAATTTAGTCTCCAGTCCACATGTATGAATAGTTTTGCAAATAGCCAGAGGGCATAAAATATATCTCTTTTCCCTAAGAACACCCAGTGCTTCTGACCTATTTTCTCCTGTTGTTCCATATGCTACCAAGCAATGAGGATAGAAATATTGACCTTGGGCAAGTGTACTCAGGTGCACCCCTATAAATATGGACTTTGGAGAACACATTCTCAGATAGAACAATATTTTTCCCAAGAGAGCGAGCAATAATTGGTTCTCGGTGGGTGAAAAATATCTTACTCCTTGTATGTATAATTCAAAGATCTACATAGAGTATATAAACAGATATACACTATAGAGGAAGTATTAAAACTTCATGGAGAGGGCAATTACGGGGAAAAATGTCAAAAAAGACTCCTTAGAGAGGCATAATGAAAAAAAAAATGGTTGAGAAACACTGCCTTGGAGAAAAATAAAGCAAAAAAGGAATGCAGAGCATATTCACTTCTGCTGTCAAGTTTTGATTAATCATATTTAATTTTATAGTGCATGGGTGAGGAATAGCAATTATCTTTAGAGCAAGTTAAAGTATGATAAAGAGTGAAATATATTTAGAATAAAAATTTTCAGCCTCTGGGGCTGGGTGAAAAAAATGAGGATTAAGAAAAAATAAAAAAAGAAACTTATAGACAAAAGCAAGAGTATGGTGATTACCAGAGGGAAAAGGGGGAGAGGGAGGTAGAAGATGGTATAGAGGGGATTAATGGTGATGAAAGGAGACTTGACATTGGGTAGTGAACACACAATACAATATATAGGTGCTGTGTTATAGAATTGTATACCTGAAAACTATATAATTTGGTTAACCAATTTCACCCCAATAAATTCAATTAAGAAAGAAAAATGTTTAGCCTTTTTAGTAGCTGCTTCTGGGATAAATGTTTAACAAATGTATTATACAACGTATATTAAAATAGTAAATGATTGTCAAAAGACTGAGTGAGTGGAAACCCCAGGAAGCTCTAATAAGGATAAGAAATGACTCTAGAAAAAAACAAAACAAAAACAAAAACAGTAAAAGAACAACCTAAAGCAAACAAAATGGCTCCCACCAAAGAAAAGGGTTAAATCTTATCAGCTTAGAGAGGGGTCTGGCTGTTCTCTTATTACTTCTGGGGGAGAGTCACATGCCAGACCCTGGATTCCTGGAAGTCTGTAAGTGAAGCCAAATCCTTGCCTAATACCATTAGGGGGATGGAGGCAACTCCAGTGGAGAGAGGAGATGAGAATTCTGTTAGGGGAAAGCAGAGAGGAATTCTTCACTAATTCTGAAAGCCTGTGGAGAGAAGAATTCCAGTAAGGGCTGAAAGAAGCAAGAACTCCCAAATGTCTTCCCTACCCTGAGAAGAAAAATAAGTCTTCATTATCACCTGTACATAAATGGAATGGGTTTCACAGATAAAGGTTGCCCAGGACTTATCTGTGAATATGTGCAGTTTATCTGCTTAATGTTGATATATGTTATAAGCTGATTTTTGTTAATTAAACCTAAAGAGACCTTTGTGGCAGGATTATTTGTCTTAGGCTTTAGCTAGTCTCTGGAGTGCTGGCAATAGTCCAAGAAAGTCCTAAGGAGAGTTTTAAGAAGACGGTGTAGATTATAGTAATACATACGTGCTAATAAGTCGGTTTCCTCATACTCTCCCATAAAGCAAATAGTTTGTTCTCAAGCCTCCTTGATGAGATCGAGAGAAAAACAATCTTTCTTATATTTTTAAAACAAAAAGTACTAAACTTGAAGTACTAAACACACATGCACACATACACACACACACACACACACACACACATTATGCTAATAAAAGGGTAATATGCTAATTAGACCAGGCGTCTTCTGGACATCCTTCTGGACCTCCTTCGGGACAAAGCCACAGTGGCGAGGGCCAAGGCAGAGGCGGTTAGGGGCGATCAGGCAGGCACCAAATC